>NW_022436965.1:16555551-16734060 GCF_009761245.1 Sapajus apella | reverse complement strand
CCAGTCTGGGCAACAAGAGCGAAACTCCGTCTCAAAAAAAAAAAAAAAAAAAAGATGACAGGAGTGGTTGCAGACCTGCATTCTAGAGGTAAACGAGGTTTGCGATGGTCAGCTTCAAAGTGAGGTTCTTGAATTATATTCCTCCTAAACAGGCTTTACCTGCTCAGCCAGCAAGTGAAAGCCACAAGTAGAAACACCCGAGGTGACAGACGTGGTCTTTAAAAGGACAGTCATGGATTTTACTTCAAACAACAAAAGGATAGGATAGGTGTCAGTCATTGTATTTTGAGAGAGGTCGTATAGATAGAAGTGAAAAAGAATATAAAAGAAAGCACAGTCAAGAGTGAACTTAAGATTGGCCTGGGATCCCGGGAGCGGCGCACAGGGAGGCCAGGCAGCCGGGTGACCGTTGGCGACGTTGGCTTGCGGAAGGCTGGTCCAAAGCCGAGGGCCTCGCGACCACGGGCCAAGACCAAGAGACACGAGAGAGGAAACCCGTCTCTCAGCCGCGGCGCAGGAGCTGGAAGAAGACTCCCAACGTGGGGAGGAAAGGAAAGGCGGCTCGCGCGGGGAGAGGCAGGAAGAGGAGGGCTGCCGCGAAAAAGATGGCGGCTGCGGGAGCCCCGGAGGCCGGGAGCGCGCCAGCACCGCCCGGGCAGAGCCGGGAGCTCCCTCGGTGCCAGCTGCAGCTGAGGGAGGAGCCACGGAGCGAGCCCGACCCCCTAAGTCAGGAGACCCGGCTGGAGGAAGCACTGGGCGAGGAGGGGATCACCATCTCCACAGCTCCCTGAGCAGCCACGAAGTTCAGGCCCGGCCGCCAGGAGACCTGAGCTCCCTCCAGCGCGGGCGCCCCGTGGTGATGACAATAAATCAAATGTGTTGCAAAAAAAAAGAGTGAATTTAATAAAGCCCACCTCTTCTGCTGACTACAACTAAAAGCTCTGGACAAAATACAAAAGACAACTGCCTAGGGACTCTGAAAGGTAAAGAAATGCAGTCAGATTACGAAGAGAAGTCAAAAACTGCAACAGCATTTTGCACTTCGTATTTCTTTTGACAGCCTTGGGCTGAAAGCAGTCACACAAATGAGTTGTGATGGGGGTGCTGCACACAGCTAATACCTTCAGATAAATCCCTTCTGTCCAAAAAGAAGGCTGGCATCCTTTAAGCTGATGAACATGGGAATCCTCGCGTTCTCACTCCCTCCCCCAACTTTCACAGCTTGCCTAGCAGGGTGGCAAGGGGCATGGTCAGCTAAAATCCCAATAGAAATTCTGTTTTTCTAGTTAAACAAATAGAAAAGGGCTCCTGTGGTCCAGAGAGTACTGGAGTAAGTCAGTAGGTAAATTTTTTTCTCTCTTTTTTCCATCTCCGCATAGCACCCAAAATGGTCCTGGTCATAGGACCCGCTAGCAGCACAGGCGGCCAAAACTCCAAAAGAGCTCCTATCTATTGGGCCAGAGGATAAGGAATAGGAGACTATATAGGTGGGTGACTATGGAGAATCCTGGAGAGAAGAGATTAGAGAAATGGATCTCCTAACTGAGTATTAACTAGCACGGGCCCAGGCTTAACCCTGAGCTATGTACACGTGGAACATAATCAAAGCCACCTAGTAGAGGTTCCAAAAACTGAGATAACATTGGAACTATCACTCACAAAATACAGTCTAAACAAAACCAGTATAATCGCCTGCTCAAATAATCAAACAATCTTCCAAATCTCTGGAGGATTTTAATGAAAACCATCCAGATTAAATACTCAAAATGTCCAGGATACAATCTAAAATTACTCAGCATTACTCAGACTTGCTGGGTCTTCTGGCCTTCTTCTTTCTCCCCTGCTGGATGCTTCCTGCCCTCGAACATCAAATTCTAAGTTCTTCAGCTTTTAGACTCTTGGACTTACATCAGTGATTTGCCAGGGGCTCTCAGGCCTTCAGCCAAAGACTGAAGGCTGTGGTATATAATAAAAGTATACTAATTTGCATGAAAAATACAGTCAATAAATGCTACCACTGAGAAGACCAAGATGTTAGAATAATCAGGCACAGATTTTTATTTTATTTTATTTTATTTTGGTGCTGTGACTTGGATATGAACCAAGGTTGCTGTGGCCACAACGCAGAGTACTAACCACTATAAGATCACGGCCCAGGCACAGATTTTAAAGTAACTATTGTAACTATGTTCAACCAAGTAAAAACAAACACTCTTGAACAAAGGAAAGAAACAGAAATTATCAGCAGAATACAACAAACTATAAAAAAAGAGAACCATCTTACAGAAATAATCATAATTTTAACATACAATCCAGCAATCACATCCCTTGGCATTTATTCAAATGAGTGAAAAACGTATATCCACACAAAAACCTGCATATGCATGTACACAGTGACTTTATTCATAACTGCCAAAACTCTGAAGCAGCCAAGATTGTCCTTCAGTAAGCGAATGAATAAATAAACTGTGTGTGAGGTTAATACTGAGTGTCAACTTGATGGAACTGAAGGATGCAAAGCATTGTTCCTGGGTGTGTCCCTGAGGGTGTTGCCAAAGAAGATTAACATTTGAGTCAGTGGGCTGGGAGAGACAGACCCACCCTCAATCTGGGAGGGTACCATCTGATCAGCTGCCAGCACAGCTATAAAGCAGGCAGGAGAAGATGGAAGAGCAGACTTGCTGGGTCTTGTGGCCTTCATCTTTCTCCCCTGCTGGATGCTTCCTGCCCTCAAACATCAAATTCTAAGTTCTTCAGCTTTTAGACTCTTGGACTTAACATCAGTGATTTGCCAGGGGCTCTCAGGCCTTCGGCTGAAGACCGAAGGCTACACTGTCAGCTTCCCTACTTTTGAGGTTTTGGGACTCAGACTGGCTTCCTTGCTCCTCAGCTTGCAGATGGCCTATTGTGGGACCTCACTTTGTGATCATGTGAGTCAATACTCTTAATAAACTCCCCTTCATATATACATCTATCCTATTAGTTCTTTCCCTCCAGGGAACCCTGACTAATACACTGTGGTACATATCCACACAATGGAACATTACTGAGCTCTAAAAGGAAATGAGCTATCAAGCCATGAAAATGCATGGAAGAAACTTAAATACATGTTATTAAATGAAATAAGCCAATCTGAAAGGGTTATATACTGTATGATTCCTAGTATGTGATATTCTGGAAAAGGCAAAACTATAGAAACAGTAAAAAGGTCAGTGATTGCCAGAGTTTAGCAAGGAGGGAGAGATGAATACACAGAACATAGAGAAATTTTAGAGCAGTGAAACTATTCTGTATGATACTATAATGGTGGATATATGTCATTATAGATTTGTTCAAACCCATAGAATCTGCAACACCAAGAATAAAACCCTTAGGTAAATTATGGACTTTGGGTGATAGTAATGTTTCCGTGTAGGTTCATCAGCAGTAACAAAGGTACCACTCTGGTACCTCGTTGACAGTGTGGGAGGTTGTGCACGTGTAGGGGTAGGGGTTATATGGGAACTCTCTGTACTTTTCACTCAATTTGTCTGTGAACCTACAACTGCTCTAAAAATAAAGTCTGTTTTTAAAATTTTTTTTAAAGAATTAAATAGAAATTTTAGAAGTGAAAGAAATACACTGTGTGAAGTTAAGAATTCAATTGATGGGCTCAATAGTCAAATACAGAAGAAAAGAAAAAAAGAGTCGGCAAACAGTGAGAGATCAATAGAAAGGAAAAACAGAGGAATGAAAGAGGAGACAACTAGAAAATCAATAATAAATGAATTCAAACATATCAATAATTATATTAAACGTAAATTAAGCACACAAATTAAAACATAGAGTTTGTCAAATTTGATTAAAAATAAATAAGACCTAACTATTTATAAGAAACCTACTTTAAAAATAAAGACATAGGTAGGAATAGAAGTAATACGATGAAAGAAGAAATGGCATACAAATGATAATCAAAAGAAAAAATGTAGTGGCTATCTTAATATCAAAGTAGATTTCAAAACAAGAAATACTACTAAAGATAAACAGAGACATTTCATAATGGGATAAGGTTCCATTAATCAAGAAAACATAATAATCTTAAATGTACAGACATTCTTCTATTAAGAGAAGTTCCAAAAACTTGAAACAGAAACAGAAATGAGAACTAGACAAATCCACAAGCATAGAGACTTCGACATTCCTCTCACAGTAATTCATAGAAGTAGACAGAAAATCAGTACCAATAGATGAGACCCAAACAACGTTATATCCAGTTGACATAATTTACCTTTATAAAATACTCTACTTAACAAAAGCAGAACATTTTTTCAAGCATACATGGAATATTCACCACACTAAACCATATTCTGGACCATGAAACAAACCTTAGCAAATTTGGAATAACTGAAGTCATACAAAGAATCTTCTTGAACCATAATGGAACTAAGTTAAAAATTAATAAAAAGAAAAGTACCCAGGAAATCTCTAAATATTTGGAAACTAACTGATTAGTTTGGATGTGTGTCTCCACCCGAATCTCATACTGAAATGTAATCCCCAATGTTGGAGGTGGAGCCTGGTGGGAGGTGACTGGATCATGGGGGTGGATTTTTCATGAATGATTTACCATCATCCTCTTCGTACTGTCCTCAAGACAGTGAGTGAGTTCTTGTGAGATCTGCTCATTTAAAAGTGTGTGGCACCTCCCCACTCACTCCTGCTCCTGCTCTCACCATGTGGTGTCCCTGCTCCTGGCTTCACCTTCTAACATGACTGTAAGCTTCCTGAGGCCTCTTCCGAAGGAGCTATGCTTCCTGTATGGCCTACAGAACCATGAGTCAATTAAACCTCTTTTCTTTATAAATTACCCTGTCTCAGGTATATATCTTTTTTTTTTTTTTTTTTTTTTTTTGGTGACACAGAGTCTTGCTCTGTTACCCAGGCTGGAGTGCAGTCTCGGCTTATTGCAACCTCCACCTCCCTGGCTCAAAGAATCCTCCCCCCTCAGTCTCCAGAGTATCTGGGACTACAAGCATGTGCCACCACAAATGGCTAATTTTTTTTATTTTTTGTAGAGATGGGGTTTTGCCATGTGGCCCAGGCTAGTCTCAAACTCCTGAGTTCAAGTGTCCTCCTACCTCAACCTCTCAAAGTGCTAGGATTACAGGCATGAGCCACCAAGCCCAGCCTCAGGTATTTCTTTATAACAATGAGAGCATGGGCTAATACACAACATACTTCTAAATTACCCATGGGTCAAAAGGAAAGTCACAGAGAAATTTAGAAAAATAAATAAATGAAAGAGAAAATGCAACATATCAAAATTTGTAGAAGGCATTTAAAGCAGTAATTTAGAGAAATTTATAGGACTAAATGCTTATATTGGAAAAGAACAACATTTCAAATCAATGATCTAAGCTTGCAACTGACAAAACTAGAAAAACAACAGAATAAACCCAAAGTAAGTAGAAGGAAGGAAAGTTTTATTAGAAGAGCAGAAATCAAAGCAATTGGAAATAGAAAAACAATAGAGAAAAATAATGAAACTAAAAGCTGATTCTTTGAAAAGTTCAGCACAACTGATAAGCCTCTAGCCAGGATGACCTAGAAAAATAGGACGCAAATGAGAAACATCAGAAATGAGAGAAGAAACATCACTATTAACCCCACAGACCTTAAAAGGATAACAAGGGAACAGTACTATGAAAAACTGTTTGTAAATTTGACAATGTAGATAAAATGAAATAATTTTTTTTTTTTTTTTTTTGAGACGGAGTTTCGCTCTTGTTACCCAGGCTGGAGTGCAATGGCGCGATCTCGGCTCACCGCAACCTCCGTCTCCTGGGTTCAGGCAATTCTCCTGCCTCAGCCTCCTGAGTAGCTGGGATTACAGGCACGCGCCACCATGCCCAGCTAATTTTTTGTATTTTTAGTAGAGACAGGGTTTCACCGTGTTGACCAGGATGGTCTTGATCTCTTGACCTCGTGATCCACCCGCCTCGGCCTCCCAAAGTGCTGGGATTACAGGCTTGAGCCACCGCGCCCGGCCCAAAATAATTTTTTAAATTAAAAAAAAACTACCAAATTCATTCAGGAAGAAAAAGTTTATGTTAAAGCAATGATTTATTTCATATATATGTATATATAATTTTTAAATTGAATTTGTAGTTTAAGCCTTCCAAAAAGAATTCTCTAGGCCCCAATGGTTTCACTAATGAAGTTTACCATGGATGGAAGAAATAACAATTTTACATAATCTCTTCCAGACAAAGAAGAGGAAGGACACTTCTCAATTCATTTTATGAGATTAACATTTCCCAGTAAAACCAAAGACATTACAATTAAGAAAATGTCAAACCAATATGCTTCAAGAACACAGACACAAAACTCTTATAAAATATTAGCAAATTGAATCCAACAATATATTTAAAAGATATTAATAATACAGCATGACCAAGTGGAGTTTATCCCCAGAATGCAAGGCCCACTCAACATCTGAAAAGCAATCAATGTAAGTCACAACATCAACAGTCTAAAAAATAATGAGCACATGAATATATTATTGGATGAAGAAAAATCTTTAGAATAAATTCAGTAATCACTTCATGATTTAAAAAAAAAAATTCTAGCAAACAAGAATTAGTAGTGAACTTCCTTAAACTAATAAAACACATCTATGAAAACCCTGCCTCTAACTTCATACTTAAGGATGAAAGACTAATGCTTTCCCCCTAAGACTGAGAACAAGAAAACGTTGTCCTCTCTTAACATTTCTGTTCAACAGTGTACTGAAAAGTACTAGCCAGTGTAATAAGGCAACAAAAAGAAGTAAAGGATACAAATATTGGAAGGGAAAAAGTAAAAATATATTTATTCATACATAGATAACATGTTTATCTCTGTAGAACATTTCAATGAATCTACAAAAAGCTTTTAAACTAGTGAGTTAACAAGATGGCAGCATATGTACAAGGCAAAATATAAAAGTTAATTATATTCCCATATACCAGCAATGAATAATTGAAATCTGAATTTTTTTTTAAAGATAACACTTATAGTAGCACCAAAAATATGGAAAGTATTTAGGTATAAACAATAAAATATGTGCACAATTGATCTGCTAAATACAAAAGATTGATGAAAAAGTCAAAGAAGATCTAAATAAATGTGGAGATACAGTATTCATGGATAAGGAAGATTCAATATTGTTAAAATGTATCTCCTAATCTACAGAGTCAATGTAATTCCAATTGAAAGTCCAAAGGATTTTGTAGGTTTTTTTGTAGATTTAGACAATTAAATTCTTATATGGAGGCCAGGCACAGTGGCTCACGCCTGTAATCCTAGCACTTTGGAAGGCCGAGGTGGGTGGATCACCTGAGGTCAGGAGTTCAAGACCAATGTGGCCATCATAGTGAAACCCCATCTTGAAAAAAAAAAAAAGTCTTAGATAGAAAACCAAAAGAACCAGATTAGCCAAAAGAAAAAAGAAAACAAAACACATGAACAATGAGAACACATGGACACAGGGAGGGGAGCATCACACACTGGGGTCTGTGGTGGAGAAATAGGGGAGGGACAGCAGGGGATGGGGAGTTGGGGAGGGGTAACATGGAGAGAAATGCCAGATATAGGTGATGGGGAGGAAAGCAGCAAACCACATTGCCATGTATGTACCTATGTAACAATCTTGCATGTTCTTCACATGTACCCCAAAACCTAAAACGCAATAAAATATATATTTTTTAAAACATCACAACATTGGAGGTGTCATACTACCTGATTTCAAGACTTTATAGTAGTCAAGATCGTGTGGTATTGGCAAAGGAAAAGATAAATCAATGAAATAGAATTGACAGTCCAGAAATAAACCTTTGTATTTATGGTCAATTGATTTTTTTAAAGGAGCAAAAGAAATTCAGTGGAGAAATTATGGTATTTTTAACAAATGATAGTGGAACATTTGAACATTCAAATGCACATAAATTCATACATACATATACACACAAATACATGCATGCATACATACATACACATGAAGAATAAGCCTGACCTATACTCACACCTTATACAAAAGGAACTCAAAATGGATCATAGGCTATAAAGTTTAAAGCTAATAAGCTTCTAGAAAAAGAATCTTGCCCTTCTGTGTCTTTAAGAAGTCTTTTCTTTTTTTTACCCCCTTGAAAACCGTGTAATTGCCTCACCTGGAGCAGTTGCCGCACAAAAGAGAGGATGACCATTCTCCTCAAAACCTACCACAAACACTTCTTATTGCCACTAGACCCATAACTAGAGTCCAATTTCAACTTGTTCCAGCAGCCTGGAAGTGGCGGCAGGTCTCTGAGTGTAACTGTGGCACTGAGCCCAGGTTTCCAGATTTGTCTCATTCCACTTGCTCTGAAGAGTGAGTATGGGCCAAAATAAACTAAAAGTAATCTCTTTACTAAACACCTGCTATGAAACAGCCTGAGGTGTACGTGTCTCTCATCTCTGGCCTTGTTTTCAGCGTTTTTCCACCTTGGAGCCACAGTGTCTTACTCCAGTTTAGGTTACAAGGCTGGAATAAAAAAATAAACCCTGGCTTGGGAAGGAAGGTGAAAAAGGAAGTCACTCTTATTTGTTTGTTCTCACAGAATTTGTTCACCTGACGGTTGAAACACCCAGCCTAGCTTCTAAGTTTTTATTCATTGCTGTCAGTAAACATGTATTAAGCAAACACAACAGACTTATTGAGCAAGTAAGACACCATGTGCTAGGCAGCCACAAGAAAACACACAGCAGGAGTCCCCATACCCAAAGTGCTCATTCTAGGCTAATTGTAAACACATGGTTTTACGTTTTCGGATTATGCTTAATGGAGCCCTTCCACACTGTTTTCTTCCAAGTGGCACACCTCTGTGTAACAAAAGTTTCTAGACTTCATATGGGCAAGGTAGCTAGGCAGAGAGAATGACCTAAAACTAAAATTGTTTCAGAGAGAAGTAGGAATTGTACTAATTAATGCTGCAGCAATAGAAGGGTAGACTTTGAAAGGGTGGATGGCTACAGCTTAGTGTCCAACATTATGGAATTGATCTCAGTAGGGTACCTAACTTTGCTTCTACTACTCCTGTGCCTCTGATTGTCCCATAAGCAGGTGCTGTTAGTGACAAAGGCAAAATGCAGGCATGCAGCCCACTACAGCTATAAGAACTATTCAAAATCCATATATTCCTAATTTGGGATAGCTGAATCTTAACAGACAACAATTTTTTTTTTAAATATTCACCTGGGTGCAGGTGGGCTAAGGCCAAAAAGGGTGTTAGCTGATAACAATTATTTTTATAACACACTTAAATAATGTAAGAGAAAAAATAGGAAAGAAGAAATGTTTAGAGAAAATGGAATGACAAATAAATGAGCAAATATAGGAAAAGAGGTTAGGGAAAAGAACATCACAGTATAAACTCATCAAGGCTTTATACCAGCATGTTGCACAAAGACTGGCAAAATGCTTATTGAATAAATGAATGAATGAATAAGTGTGGGAAAATGTGATATATAAAACATTTAACTTTGTAAATTGTTTTAAATATTAAATAACTAACTTTATATAAAAAGGCAACACCAATATCATTCATAATCTAACTTTATATAAAAAGACAACACCAATATCATTTCTTCTTGGTGCCTCCAAACATAATTATGTATTTTATTTTATTTTATTTTTTGAGATGGAGTTTCACTCTTGTTGCCCAGGCTGAAGTACAACAGTGCAATCTTGGCTCATTACAACCTCCTCCTCCCTGGTTCAAGCGATTCTCCTGCCTCAGCCTCCCGAATAGCTGGGATTACAGGTGCCCACCACCATGCTTGGCTAATTTTTGTATTTTTTTTTTTTTAGTAGAGACAAGTTTTCACCATGCTGGCCAGGCTGGTCTCGAACCCCTGACCTCAGGTGATCCACCCACCTCGGCCTCCCAAAGCTGGGATTACAGGCATGAGCCACCTCACCCAGCCAGAATTACATACTTCGTGTTGTTTATCCTCCACTAGAGATGCTTCTCTGTAAATTAGTCACACATCCTACTCAAGCTTCAGAAAGCTAGAATTATTTATTTTGTAACTGACAGAGCAAGAAAACAATGCTGAGAGGTCCAGAATTGAACAATAATCACCATAGATATGTTTCTTTGGGGAGAATTCTTCTATGTAAGAGCCTTAAAATTACCTCTCAAATTTACTTTTCAAAACCATGGTGTTGAAAGAGACTGCTTGAGAATCTGGAGCCTGGTGTTTGGTTAGGTTATCTTGGCCCATACTTCCTCTGTATAGCAATCAGGGACCCTCTGGAATAAGGGGCAGACTTGGGAATCTGGGCTCAGTGCCAGAGTTATAGACAGAGACCTGCTGCCACTTCCCAGCCACTGGAATATGATGACAACTGACCCTGGTGATGGGTCTAGTGGCAATAAAGGGTGTTTGAGGTAGGTTCCAAGGAGAGTGGGCATCCTCGTTTGTGAAGTATTTGCTCCAGATGAACCAGGGCTTTTGAGGGGGAAAAACCCTGCAGATATACAAGGGCAAGCTACTCACGCTGGCAAGGGAGACTCAGAGCAACTCAGGGGTTCAAGATTCTCACTCTCATTTGAGACCAACCAGATGTCCCCTTCCAAGTTTTGGGGTCTCCTTCCTTCCCAATCAAGGACCTAACTTTCACATGAGAAACCCGGCATTCACTTCCCAACAAAATTACTGATGTCGTAGTTCTGCAACCTGTAAAATTAAATTTTGTGTTTAATTTTTAACAATCTCAACCCTGTGGCTACAAGAAATAAAAGGTTATTTTAGGGCTGCCATGGAAATTCTCTAGTTCTCAGACCAAGAACTGAACCAAGAGCTTCAGAACCTGAGCTTTTCACCTTCTGTCTGTAAGCATCCACGACACTCAGAAATATCCATCCTGCGCCACAGTCCTTGCAGTGATCACTACTGCCATGAGTCCAGTGTCTGGTCAAGAGACAAAAACCACAGTCATTCAAATAAGGAAAGTATAATCATAAGGAACTGTTAACTTGGTAAAAGGGTGGTTAACCACTAAAAAGGATAAAAGAGAATCATATGGTGTAATAGAGGTAGCAACCTCAGACTACAGCTATCACTCTTAAGATGAAAGGAGAAATAAACAAGGAGGAAACTTAGAAATGTAGAAAGGACTGCAGCAGGCTAAGATTTGGGCCTCTAAGGAGATGGTTCAGCTACTGCAGAAACATCTCACCCACTGCTGGGGTGAAGAAGAAACCTCCAGGGGACATTCACTTGCTGGAACCATGGGAGCAATTCATTACCAGAAGGAATACTGCCAGGGCCAGGTGTGTGCTGATCCATTCACTATCATGTGGAGAAGGCAAAAATAGCAGGAGAAGATATGTCCCTTTTCCCTTCTCCAACCTTGAGAATCCCTTCAGCATACCCTTAGCCCCTAATTGACCAAACCTAATATAAAGCCATGTATCCAAGAGAAAAACGTAGTTTGCAGGTACATCTCCAGTACCATGAAGTAGGACAAAGAGAAGTAGTTTGGAACTAAGAGGAAGGAAATGAATATTAAGCACACTTGAATGTAGAGGCTAGGAATAAAGATGGAGAATGGCGAACAGTTACAAGATATGCTTTGGAGACAGAATCAGTTGGACTTAGTGTTAAGACCCCTGTGGGAGGGGAGTAAAAGGAGGAAGCAGGATGATCCTTCTAAAGAGAAAGGGAAAAGGGTATATTCATCTGTGATTGAATGAGTTTGTTGGAAGAATGGGAATTAAGAATTATGTTTTGAATATGTATCAAATGTCTATGACACATTCAGATCAAGGTGTCAAATTGGCAGATAGGTGGCTATACAAATCTTGAGCTTGTCTGAAGATAAAAATTAGCATCATCAGCATATAGATGTTACTTAAGGCCGCTGGACTTGATATCATCTCCAGAGACACTGCAGATACAGAAAAAAGCCAGAAAATGTTCCTGAGAAGCATCAACACGAAGAAGTAAGAGAGTAGGTGAAACAGAGAGGTGAAACTCCCCATCCCAGTGGTACAGGGATTTTTACCTAGTTCTAATAAGAGTCATGCATCATGTAACCATGGGAATATGTTATGAGAAATGCATCATTAGGCAATTTTGTCATTGTGTGAACATCATGGAGTGCACTTACACAAAACTAGATGTCTACTACATATACAGGCTACATGGTATAGCTTATTGCTCCTAGACCTTAAACCTCCACAGCATATTACTGTACGGAAAAGTGTAGGCAATGATAACACCATGGAAAATATGGCTCAAACCTGTAATCCCTGCCCTTTGGGAGGCCAAGGTGGGAGGATTGCTTGAGCCCAGGAGTTTGAAACTAGCCTGGGCAACATAGATTAGAAAGACTCCATCTCTACCAAAAATAAAACAATTGGCCAGGTATGGTGGCATGTGCCTGTAGTCCCAGCTACTCAGGAGGCTGAAGTGGGAGGATTGCTTGAGCCCAGGAAATCGAGGCTGTAGTGAGCTATGATCACACCACTGCGCTCTAGCCTGGGTAACAGAGCGAGGCCCTGGCTCAAAAAGAAAAAAGAAAAAAAAGGATAAAAAAAAATGGTACACCTGTATGGGGCATTTACCATGAATGCAGCTTGCAGTACTGAAAGTGGCTGTGAGTGAGTCAGTGAGTGAGTGGTGAGTAAATGTACTGTAGATTTTATAAACACCGTACACTTATGCTACACTAAATTCATGTTTAAAAAGGTCTTTCTTCGGCCAGGTGCAGTGGCTCACGCCTGTTATCCCAGCACTTTGGGATGCCAAGGCGGGTGGATCACCTGAGTTCAGGAGTTCAAGACTAGCCTGGCCAACACGGTGGAACCCCGTCTCTATAAAAAAAAAAAAAAAAAAAGTTAAAAAAAAAAAGAAAGAAAAATGTCTTTCTTCAATGACAAATTAACCTTACCTTACTATGACTTTTTTACTTTATAAACTTTAAAACTGCTTTAATGTTTTGACTCTTTTGGCTTAAAACACAAACACATTAAAACACAAACACATTGTATAGCTATACACAAACTTAGCTTAAAACACAAACACGTATAGCTACACAAAATACTGTATTTTTAAATATTCTTATTCTATAAGCTTTTTTAAACTTCTAAAAGGTTTCTTTTTCTTTTTTCCTTTTTTTTTTTTTTTTTTTTTTTTTGAGAACAGGGTCTCACTATATTGCCCAGGCAGGTCTCAAACTCCTGGGCTCAAGCTACCCTCCAGCTTCTGCATCCCTAAGAGCTGGGATTACAGGCTGGAGCCACTGTGCCCAGCCTTCTAAAAGATTAAAAAAAAAAAAAAAAAAAAAAAAACTCTTTAAAAATTAAAAACAAAGACACAAATGCACACATTAGCCTGGGGCTTCACGGGGTCAGGATCATCAAGACGTCACTAGGCGAAAGGAATTTTTCAGCGCCATTATTATGGGACCACTGTAGTATACGTGATCCAATGTTGTATGACGTAACTGTGTAACTAGAGATATTTGCTCACTTACTCCCAGCTGTAGACAGACAAGAAACTTTGCTGTGTGGCCACAGGAAGCCTATCAAATGTTTCTTCAATACTTTGTGCAACAGAGTCCTCCTGCCCGCTACGTCTAACAGGTCACAAACATTCATTAACAAAATATAGTCAAACCTTTAGGAGTTCACAATCTAGTGAGAGAGACAGGCATCATAGTGCACCGCTGTTTTTCCAAATCGCCGTTGCCAATCTGTTCATCTTTTCCTTCAATCTGGTCAAAGCAGTAAGGACAGAAGAGAAGATGTGAATCATCTCAGAGTCACAGCCGTCTGGAAATCCCTGCAATCCCTTCCTTCCTGTCCCTCAGATCACTGTAAGGACTTCAAGGTTCTCTCCAATCCTTACAGCTGCCTGAAAACATTTTTTCTGATACAAAAGCCTCCACCCTCTCTCAAAGGAAAGTAAATCCTTTCCTTAGTCAAGATCTCCTTTTTCCACATTCCAGTCTTTCCCTGGAATGCCTCCTCTGCCCTTCATCCCTTCCTCCTTTCCCATGACACGTCTCACTGATCCTCAGAAAAATAGCTTTAAAATCTCCTCTCTGGAATGGGGCCCAGTCCACAGAGCACCCACCTCCGGTATAAGTCAGATGTTAAACTCAATTACCTACGAAGGCCAGGCAGAACCGTCCTCTTCTGACTTTGTTTGCATATTAAGTTCATGGAACATTCTCTCCTTTCACAAAGAAACATGCTGTTTTTTTCTTGAAATATACAGCCCTTAGTTAACCTTTCGTTTGCACAGTTTTGAAAGACAGAGATGCAAGAACTATTTCTTTTTCCTCCCAATTCTGCTCTAATGTCAGTAATTGACAGAGGACCTTCAGAGTAACAGAACACATACCCTCTAAGAAGGCTACCCAGCAGCCACTATTTGTCAAGTGGAACACGGGCCTGGTGTTGCTGTGTTGCTAGATCTTCTGACCTTTCGGGAGACAAAAATCCAGATATTTTTATGAAAAAATCATGTTTTCAAATGCTGACAGAGAATTCAAAGGAATTTAAAGTTTTCCAAAGTCTAAAACAAGTTCACGGAATACGGGGTCACTGCCAATGTACAGCTTCTGGCACCATAAACTTGAATGAGTATTTTATTATATTTGCTTACTTTACAATAGACAATTATATAATTATGCCTTTGACAGACATCAATAATCTGTTTCTGTATTCATGTTCCATGTTTATGGAGTACTGTGTTTTCTAGCTTATTTCCACAACACGTTGTTAACCGTGTCTTAGGCCAAACTACTCTTCTTTCCCAATTACTCTCTTTCCCCCCTATAAAGGGAGTTAAAACATGGAGCTGTTAAAGCTTCAAGCCGCGGGGCGCGGTGGCGCATGCCTGCAGTTCCAGCTACTCGGGAGGCTGAGGTGGGAGGATGGCTTGAGCCCAGGAGTTCTGGGCTGTAGTGCCCTATGCCGATAGGGTGTCCGCACTAAGTTCGGCATCAATATGGTGACCTCCCGGGAGCAGGGGAACACCAGGTTGCCTAAGGAGGAGTGAACCGGCCCAGGTCGGAAGTGGAGTAGGTCAAAACTCCCTTGCTGATCAGTATTGGGATCGCTGATCAGTAGTGGGATAGCGACTGTGAATAGCCACTGCACTCCCGCCTGGGCAACATAGCGAGATCCCATCTCAAAAAAAATAAAAAAGCTTCAAGCCAAATTAGAAATTAAATTACATTCGCTTTAGATGGTTTTCTGGAGGGTCTAGAAATTTTACCAGTAATTTTACTGCAGGTCCCGGTTCAGTGAAGAACTGGGTAAATATGATTAGCATGCACACACAAACACATTACTATGATGAAAACATAAATCACAGTATGTGAGTCACTACTCTCAACACTGCCGCGCCCCTGCCGTAAGCCTGCCAGTCCCATCCAGAGGATTTTTCTCATCTCTGAACTCCAGTCATTTACACCTTCCACCTTCCACCTTCCCCCATCAGCATTTACCCTTTGTTTGTTTGTTTTTCCAAGACAGAGTCTTGCTCTGTCGCCCAGGCTGCAGTACAGTTGCGCAGTCTCGGCTCACTAAAACCTCCGCCTCCCAGATTCAAGAGATTCTCCTGCCTCAGCCTTCCAAGAAGCTGGGACTGCAGGCACGAGACACCACGCCCGGCTAATTTTTTTTTTTTTTGGTATTCTTAGTAGAGACGGGGTTTCCCCATGTTGGCCAGGCTAGTCTCGAACTCTTGACCTCGTGATCCGCTTGCCTCGGCCTCCCAAAGTGCCGGAATTACAGGCGTGAGCCACCGGGCCCAGCCACTACCCTACGTTTTATTATAATTGCATATAAATATGCCTTCCCTTTAAGAGCAGGGACTGTCTCTCCATTGCATGGCCTGGCACAGTGTCCAGCACACAGTAGACAACGCAAGAGTTATTACGTGAACCAGTATCATCACCCAAACAATGGCTACCGTTTCCAGAGCACCTACCATGAGCTATTTTACCTACATTATCCTGCAGGCTTTCCCAGACTACCCGATCCAAAGCAGCACCCCCAGTCACCCTCTAGACACATAACCCTATTTTAGTTGTCTGAATAGGACATATTTTGGTTTCTGTGCTTATTGTCTGTCACCGGTTTCCCCTCACAAGAAGGAAAGCTCCAAGAGAACAGGCATCTTAGCTACCTTGTGCTTGGCTCATAGGAAAGAAATGAATCTAAGCCTCCCACTTCCCTCCGTAACAGAGTTGACTTGCACACCGTAGGTCTCAATAAGTTATGTTTTAAATTTTATATTTAGATTTCGAAATAATTGTGTTGAATATTTTATGGTTCATAACAAATGGAAAGGGGGGTGGAATAAAGAATAAATATAAGTTTGGTTACATTACCCTAGCACTGACATTGGTAAGGGAATTTTTGCTCCAATAAGAAAGCCACTTCCTCTGACATAAGGTCACCCACACTTCCTCTTAGTTTGTCGTGGCTGGGCTGCCACATCCTCTTAGCTCATCATGGCTGGGCTGGCTGCGGCGGTCAGGACTCCAGACGCTCACACTAAAAGAGGGGTGGGAGTTCAGGAGTCACTCCGCTCCTGTAGGGAGTTGACCACGAGTGGGTGCGCAGGAAGGTGTGCCCGGATCCGTGCAGCGCCTATGGCCGCTGTACGAAGCCGCCTCAGCGTGCGCGCCGGGACGACTCTCCCGGTTGGGGCTCTGCTTCCCGCTGCGTTCCTCTTCCTTCCACCCCCAAAGCGCGCATGCCCAGCAGAGTCAAACCTGGCGCACCCTCAAGCCTCCAGGGGGCGACGTGACCGAGCCCCGCATCACGTGTGCGGAGACGGCCTATAGTGCCCGAAGTATGCCACCAGGACGGAGGCCCGGCTGCGCCACGGACGGTAGCCGCTTTTGTCCAGCTCTTGCACCGCCCTGGCCCGGCCCCGCGTCCGCCCTCGCGTCCGCCCCGCCCCCGCGGCGCGATCCCCCGAGGCCGGCCTCCCGCGGCCCCGCCCCGGCCCCGCCCCCGCCGCCCCAGTCCCCGCCCTTCGCTCCTTCGCTTATTCATCTGCGCGCGGGAAAGAGGCTCCTTATTCGGGAGAACCACTCGTTTGGTTGCTGTCCGTGCGGCGCCAGCTCATCACCGCCGCCGCCATGCCTGGAGGTCTGCTTCTCGGGGACGTGGCTCCCAACTTTGAGGCCAATACCACCGTCGGCCCCATCCGTTTCCATGACTTTCTGGGAGACTCGTAAGTAGCCCCCGCGTAACCCTGCCCTGGCCTCGATTGCACCGGGACTCGGTTGCCTTCCCTATTTCTTCTCCCTTCCGTCCTTCCCTCTGCTCAGCCCCCAGCGCCGCTCGCCCCTTCCTCTGCACTGGTTCTCTGGTGCGCCAGGCCGTGTGGCCCCTGCTCAGCGTCGGCTGCGCTGCTAGGGGCTGGCACCCACCCCTTCGGCCTGTCCTGCGCGGGCTGCTAGATCCCTCCTGGTCTCCCCACCTCCGGCGTGGCTGGGCAAGGCCACGCCAAGGTGGGGGGTGGGGAGGACAAAATTGGGTTCTGCAGGTCTTAGAAACTCACTGCTCAGGGGAGGGTTTGTTTTCCGTTTAACTCGGATTAGTAAACTGTGCAAGTACTCTGGCCGAGGGCGAAGGGGCGGGGCGGCATTGGCGGTCACTTCTCGGGAATATTGCCCAGGGTCACACCGCCTTCCCTCCCACTCTCCGTTCTGGAATTTGCTCCCTGGGGAGG
Organism: Sapajus apella; assembly: GCF_009761245.1. NCBI lineage: Eukaryota > Metazoa > Chordata > Mammalia > Primates > Cebidae > Sapajus > Sapajus apella. Next base: position 16,716,294 of record NW_022436965.1, on the reverse strand, counting down.
ATGGGTGTCTAAAGCCAAAGGTGGAGGACACAGCTGCTGGCTCTAGTTGGCAGTAGTATTTGCAGGCTTCTGGGCACAAAATGTAAAATTTAAAACCACTAACTGCCAAGTAAGTGGCCGAAAGACTTTTTGTCCCTAGCCTCCTCCATTGGCCAAGATATGATCTGATAACAGCTTTGGGAAGAGCCAAGAACACTCTGTGTGTAGGTGTGCCTTCAGAGATTCCAGAACTTGCAACCCTTAGAGGGAAGGACTTTCTGAAACTGATCAGCTGCAGTGACCTATTCTCGCTTGTGATGGCTGTTCCAGGCTCCAGGACACGTGTACTCCCCCACTCTGAGACTCTTTTGTTTCCCAGTGGTGTGCCCCTCACTGTCCCCTCTACTTTCTGCCTTGCTTCTAGCACATGATAGTCAAATTGATGACCTGTGATCTGGCTTGGCAGTTTTACCATTTTGAATAGGAGTAATCGGTGTTTCCCTTTTTTTTTTGTTTTTTTAACAGTTCCTGAATCAGCAAACTGGAAATTGCTTAGTTTTCATCAGAAGCATTCCAGGCATGTCCAGTTATATTATGGTTCTGGGGTTATCGTGGTCCCACTACACTGTGGGGCTCCAAGGCTTGACAATGACAATTCTTCCCCAGTTTGTTTCCTTTTTATGTACAGTATCCAGGGAGATAAAGAGAGAAGCTTATGAAATTAGTCAATGATTGGACAGGGCTGTGCAGAAAACCAGGAAGAGATTCTGCCCAGCCCCTTACAACCTCTTAAGTCCCTTTTCTAGCCACTGAACAGGAAAAAATTAAGCTTTCTGAAAGATGGGATTAGGCTGAAAAAAAAAAGGTTGAGAAATGGAATATTCAAACCTTGAATACAGAAAAATACTTTAGATATACAGCTTATGGCCAGTCTCATACTTAGGTAATATTTCTCCAGCAATCCTTGGGATTTTTAGAGTTGTGTTCCTTCCTGTTTCTACCTGCAGCCCTCAACGCCATGAAACATAAAATATTTCTAGAACTGTTAGCATGTATAAATTAAACATTACCATAAAACATATTTACTGTGCCAACAGTTATAAATGCTGTCACTTTTTAAACTAACCATACTTTTTTGGGTTTTTGTTAATGTTTATTGGCCTCTAGAGCCATCTAGATTTGATCAAAAGTGGTACCTTATCAGGAAGCCATAGTTAGGAACACAACAAAAATATCTGCATTTATTAACTAATATGCAAGTCTGCCTAGGATCAGGCACAGTATTCCCTACCTTACCAGGAAGAGAAGTTTGAGTATTTTATATGTTTATAACACATGGATTTTTGCCTGATTTTTCCAAATTGTTCTGTATATGATCCCAAGTCAGACTGTCAATTTTTGGTCCAGGTATTTTTGAGGAGAAAAAATTAAAATGTATCTCTCTACCTTACCTCTGATCATTGGAAACAACTAAAGAGGTTGGATGCTGCATTGGGTGAGTTTATTGAACCTTATCACTGTTTCTGTAGGTGGTAGAAGCAGCTTCTTAGCACATCTTCCCTAAACAAAATATGTGTTTTCCATTCTGGGGCTTAGGAAGTGGGAACCATTTTCTTGAAGGAGGAAACCTTTTGTCTTTTGAAAATGAATAAGAAAGGAAATGGGAGAATGTCACTGAATTCCTCTTAAGTGCAGCAGTAGGAAGACTTAGAGGGGAAGGAAGTCCAAGGTAAGACATTCTTGGAGTTTATCCTATTTGTAGCCATTCGGAAAACTGGACCTTGGCTTCTGAGGGAGGGAAGGACAGTAAACTGGCTTAAAACCAGTTCCTTTCTCATGATTCAGCAGAACAGTCTCTATTGACTCACTCACAATGGAGAAAGAACTCCTAACTTTTCTAAAGAATTCATCCTCCCTTTAACAATACAGGAGGAAATGCCCTGTTCCATTTCTTCTCAACTTCTGGAGACCTTCTGTTAAGTCTCATCTAACCATTAAATAGATCATTTTCCATAGAATCTAAGGCCTAGATTTTACTCATAGGGATATTACTTAGGTCAAAAGATATACTCTATCTTCTTCTTTTTGATCTTAATAATAAAATGAACATAGTGCACACCTCCACATTCTTACAAAAAATATATCAACTTTCTTCCCAGTCTTGTCATAGGGCCCTCCATCCTTTTTGTCTTGAACTCCCAACCTCAGGTGATCCGCCCGCCTTGGCCTCCAAAGTGCTTGGATTACAGGCGCGAGCCACCACGCCCAGCCTCCCCTCCATCCTTTGTGTAAGAAGGTCTTTCCCTTCCTGAAACCTTGGGAGTTGAGTGGCAGCTGTAGGTGGAAAGGAGGTGCCCTTGTCTTTGCTTGTTCTCTGTGCTCAGAGAAACTTTGAAAAGGTCAGCTTGGCATCTAGGCTAGATTTAGTTATTTACTAGTTTAGGATTCTGCCTAAATCATCTGGTTTAGGATGGTTTAAGTTGATGGGGATGCGGAGAACTGAGTGTTAAATTTTCCTTTTCAGTTGAAAACTCCAGCTTTCCTGATGACATCTTGAAACGTGTTCACAATCTATAAATATAATCTTAGACAATGATGACTTAGATGTTAGTATTTACCTGAGAATTTGCCGCCATAGAAATCTACATTGTAGGCTATTCGTCTTCTACCTGCTTGGTCCAAAGACAGAAGAAAAAGAAACTGCAAATGAAGAGATACGTAAAACTGTTAAGATGCTATTGTTTTGTCAGGGTGTAAATATTGGGTATCCTGTTTGGCAGGTTAGATTAGTAAAGTGGTTTTACAAAAGATTTTATATCCACTTGCTTCAAAGAAACCAAATGTCAACTTTTTTACATATAAATAGAGGATAGAAACCTATTTATTTCAGATTACATAATCTGTTAATTATTGCAGTCAGGCATTTGTTTGGGTGTCCCAGGATGTTCAGGGCACTCTGGGACATCCATTATTGGAGCTGAATGTCAGGGTCTATGCTAGGAAAACAAATGTAGAAAAGGATAAGAAGAAATAATTAAATTTTTTCAGTAAGCTGCTTGACTTGAATAGCACAGATTTTATTAGCCAAAAAGGAGTCAGGGTGGCACCACAATTATTAAAGGAGGCAACACCTTAAAATTAGCCTTTTTAAATATGTGTCATCTTGAATTTTAAATCTTTGAATTGGGCTATAAGCATAGGCTTCTCTGGAGGTAAGTAGATTGAAAAGCATTACTCAACAGAAAAGCTTAAAAGTAAATATCATCATAAGCATTCATTGAAAAAAAGAAAGCCTGTTTTTGATCCAGAAGTTATGACTTTTCATTCTATGCGATGTTGGTGATAACTCTTCATTCAATTGTGACCTTGTTTTTTTCTTCCTTTCAGATGGGGCATTCTCTTCTCCCACCCTCGGGACTTTACCCCAGTGTGCACCACAGAGCTTGGCAGAGCTGCGAAGTTGGCACCAGAATTTGCCAAGAGGAATGTTAAGTTGATTGCCCTTTCAATAGACAGTGTCGAGGACCATCTTGCCTGGAGCAAGGTATAGTATCAATTGGTGTGTGCTTCAAGCCTGAGATTATAGATCAAGTTATAAATTATAGAGTACTTGGTTTTTGAGGTTAAGATACAAGTAAGTTTCAGGTTCAAAGTTCACTGATTATTTGAAAATTTCAGTTGAAACACACAGTATCACATTGCTAAATCCATTGGTCAGTCAGTTCTCAGCCCTCATCTTGGCCTACCAGCAGCATTCAACCCAGGTGATCACGTGCCTCCTGAAACTTTTTCATTTTTTGGCTTCCAGGACACCACATCCCAGCTGTTCCTGTTCACTAATTCTTCATCTCCCAACTCCTAATGTATGCTGAAGTTAACGTGAACCTTTTTCTTAGACCTCCTCTTTTCTGTCTATACTCTTTCTCTTGGTGAGCTCATCCACTCACATCTTTAAATACCATCTATATGCTGCGATTCTCAAATTTTCATCTCTAGGCCAGACTCTTCCAGGTTTGTGTAGCCACTGCCTACTCAACATCTCTCCAGGGATGTCCAGTCATCTCAAACCTAGCATGTCTAACTAGGCCTCATTCTTAAATCCAGAGTTTTACTCAACTAATGGCAACTACATTTTTATAGTTGTTCACACCCCAAACCCAGGAGCCATTCTTAATTCTTCATGTTTTTTCACATTATACATCTGATTTATCCTCAAACTTGTCAACTCTCCCTTCAAAATATGTCCTGTATCATATATGGAAGACTCACTCCCCAGGGCTCTGCGTGACTTACCCTCACCTCTTTTGGGTCTCAACTCACAGGACATTTCATCAACGCCTTTCTTGTCCTCATTATATAAAATTATAACTCCTTTTCACATTCACGGTCCCCTTCTCAGCACGTGTCACCATCTCAAATACTCTGCGTATTATTTAGTTTGTTTCTCCCTAGCAGAGTGTAGACTCAGCAGGAACAGAGACTTCTGTTTTGTGCGCTGCTGGAACAATGCTCACTACTCAGTACACCTTAGGTGATCAGTCAATATTCGTTGAATGAATTAATTGAAGGAATTATCTGCTTTTAGCAAAAGAATTTACTTAAAATTGGGTGGTCTAAATTTACCTTGAAAACATTTTAAGGACTTTGCTACAATGTATTGTTAAGTAACAATGATAACTACTTATTGAGGGATGCTTACTCTTTACTAATCACTATGTCAAGCACATGCGATTGACACATTGACTTGTAAGTTAGGGAAAATGGCTTTGGTCCATGGTTTCAACCCAAGTACTGTACTCTGCTGTTAATCCTGGCAATAATCGGGTTGAAGAGTGTTCATTTATTCATTTTTTAAAATTAAAATTGCTTAGAGACAATTACTGTGATGTGGTCCTCTTTGCTGTCTTGCAAGGTGATGGCTGTTAACTGGATGAAACACAGAGGATGTGTTGGGTTTAGATTCCCCTTACCCTTTTACTTATGTTTCAGGATATCAATGCTTACAATGGTGAAGAGCCCACAGAAAAATTACCTTTTCCTATCATTGATGATAAGAATCGGGACCTTGCCATCCTGTTGGGCATGCTGGATCCAGCAGAGAAGGATGAAAAGGGCATGCCTGTGACAGCTCGTGTGGTAGGTCATACAAATTCATTTTGTGTCAGCATAACTGATCAGACTGCATGTCCTATGTAAGTGCTTATACCAGCTAGAGGAGATAAGGAAATAGCTACAATTATGAAATAACTGTGTATTGGTGACAATATCACTGATAATCTTTAATGCTGATGTGAAGTGGCTGAAGTTTTCAGCTAAATTTTTCAACTTAATTCATAGCTCATGGAAATCTACAAAAAAAAAAGCTGTTTATACCAAAATGTCCTCCAGAATTGAGAAACCTTTTTATAGTTCTCCTGACCGCCCTGTCTTTAAAGTGATGGGCCATGTCCTTCTTCATAAGGCAGCTGTTTTTAAATTTTTATTTGTTCTGTCCTCTGCCCACTAGAGAACAAACCCAATCCCTCATCTGAATAAATGTACAACTATTCAAGGAACAATATCTACTCCCATTAGTATTATTTTTATGATAGTCCTCCCCAATTGACACAGCCTTTCCTGGATTTAATTTGCATATCAGCTTTCCTTACTGGATAGCCAGAACCAAATAGAATTCCCTTCTAAATTTAGGAAAATAACAGGGAGAAGAGAATTATCTGTATTCCAACCATCCACTTTAGCAGATTGGTGTATCCTTCCAGGTTTTGTCTTGCTTTTATACCCCTGAACAGTATTAATGACTGCAGAGCTTTCTAAGTGGCTTTAATATCAAAAACATTCAAAGAACTCTTCCTATTTATGCCTTTCTGTGCTTTGTAGGTGTTTGTTTTTGGTCCTGATAAGAAGCTGAAGCTGTCTATCCTCTATCCAGCTACCACTGGCAGGAACTTTGATGAGATTCTCAGGGTAGTCATCTCTCTCCAGCTGACAGCAGAAAAGAGGGTTGCCACCCCAGTTGATTGGAAGGTAAAGATGTTTAAAAAAGCATTTTCTCAACTTGCCTGGAAGGCCTGAAGGGCCAGTCTCTAAAGGCCAACTACAAGGTCTGTGTTACCTGGGGCTCTGTTTCTGGCACGCAGGTACACTGGGAGGATTTTTCCTCATGGCTGAGTTCAAGATTTGCTGGTAGGCCGTTTTCAATGTCTTTGTAACACCTTTTGTATACAACACAAACTTCCTATATATTGCTTACCAACTGTTAGATAATTTGGAAAAATTATTGGTCAGAATGATTCCTTTTCCTAATGAAAGATTTAAAAAAAAAAAAAAAAAAAAAAAAAAGCTTTCATCTAACCCTTTCCTGATGGCAAAATATTTATCACACAATCTTGATTGGCCATTTCTGTTAAGTCATGGATGTATTAATGTCATTAAGTATTTCATTTCTTTTAAGCTTTATTCTTTTAAATCTGTGCTAGAATTCTCCAAAATTTGTTCATAAACTTTTAATCTTTAGGACATGGATAACACCATATCACAAGTGTATCTTAACATTGCTACATTTTTTAAATAATGCTAACCTGAATACCAGGTTTTATTTTGTTATTTTTTGCTGACAGACAAATCACTTAAATTCTGTATCCACTAGTTAATGTATTATTACCTATATACTTACTGAGCCCAGATAGCAGTGAACAATAGAAAGTCCTTCCCCTCATAGAACTTCCATTCCAGTGAGTGGAGACAAACGGTAAACAAGTTTATTAAGTGCTACAGGAAGAATCAAACATAGATGGTGAGAATAACAGCACGATGGGATGGGAGTATGACTGTTAAGGAATGCCTGTCTATGAAGGGACCTTTGGGAAGAAAGACAGGGAGAAGATGTATATTTGTGAGGGACGAGCCCTGCAGGCAGAAGGAACAGTTAGTGCAAGAAGCTGGGCCTACAGGTAAGCCGGGCATGTTGGAGGAATGCAAAGAAAGCTTGCATGCCTGGAGAAGAAGCTGCAGAAGGTGGGGTGAGGGACTAGAGGCAAGGGGAGGCAGGATTCCATCACACAGGGCCTATATAGGCCATGATACTCACTTAGAATTAAATTTAAAATGTGGTGGCTGGCTCTTACTGGGTTTAAAACAGTGCTGTTTCTTGTTGGCCGGGCGCGGTGGCTCAAGCCTGTAATCCCAGCACTTTGGGAGGCCGAGGTGGGTGGATCACGAGGTCAAGAGATCGAGACCATCCTGGTCAACATGGTGAAACCCCGTCTCTACTAAAAATACAAAAAATGAGCTGGGCATGGTGGTGCGTGCCTGTAATCCCACCTACTCAGGAGGCTGAGGCAGGAGAATTGCCTGAACCCAGGAGGCGGAGGTTGCGGTGAGCTGAGATCGCACCATTGCACTCCAGCCTGGGTAAAGGGAGTGAAACTCCGTCTCAAAAAAAAAACAGTGCTGTTTCTTGTTAAGATGAGGGAACTACTTTTCTTCCAAAAACGCCAAAGATCAACTTGGAAAACAAAATCCTCAAAGAAGAGAGAAAAAAGAACACTTGATCAGTCTCATTAGTACCTGTAGCTACTTTTCTGAAGTTAATTGTTGAAGGCCTTGAAGCTTCACTGAGATTGAATTTCACCATTCTCAATGTCTTTCAATAGGATGGGGATAGTGTGATGGTCCTTCCAACCATCCCTGAAGAAGAAGCCAAAAAACTTTTCCCGAAAGGAGTCTTCACCAAAGAGCTCCCATCTGGCAAGAAATACCTCCGCTACACACCCCAGCCTTAAGACTCTTGGAGAAGTTGGTGCTGTGAGCCAGAGGATGTCAGCTGCCAGTCATGTTTTCCTGCAGCACTTCCATAAAAACATCCTGGTGTCATCACAGCCAGGGTTTTTAGGTTGCTATTCTATTGGCTTATTAAATGAAAATGGCACTAAAAGTTTCTTGGGATTCTTTACTCTCTGACTTCACCAGCACTCAATTCTGTTCATACATCAGCACTCCCTCTTGCTTATCTTTGAAATATGTTCTGTATTTAAAATTCAAATCTTGTTGGATCTCTGCAGGGCTTGTGATCAATGAGGTCATATTGGCTGATGGTTGAGAAAGCTTGCTTTGCTCAATCAGAGAATGACTACCAATTTTTTTTAACTGTCCCTATCACATCCTCTCGTTTGTTACCCGTTTTGAAGAGTAGCAGAACTTGAGGTTCAACTTCCTCTGAAAATATCCAAGTATGTAACTCAGATGCTCTTTAGTATTCTGTGTTTTGATCATAGCTGGGGGAAAAAAGCTTTTTAATTCTGTACCTTTCCAGCAGATAACTTAAGAGCAGGGGAAGAGACCTTTAAATATTTTCCTCTAAAAAAAAAATGTGATCAGTTTCTATCAAAATGGGGAGACTGCAGAAAAGCCTTCCCTTGGCTTCCAAGGAGGTGTAGCAGGTGTGAGCAATACTAGTGCCATGTGCCTTTCACACAGGGTTTGCATTTTTCAGTCTGCTTTCTGATGATGTGTATGTGAAAGAGTACACCATGTGAAGAGAAGAGAGAATGATTGAAAATGTTTTCTTATAGAACTCTTCTTGCAGTGGGTTGCTATTTTCTGGATTTTACTTTTTAGGAAACAACAAATAAAATTCTTTGCTAAAACTGGGTTGGAGAATTCTGTTGTCACATTTTGAAGTACCAGCTTAGACTCATGTCCTGAAGGGCGGAAGCTTCCCTCTTCCTAGGATTGGCGTGAGTACATTTTTCTAAAGACATAAGATTTCATGTAATGAAAATGGAGGAGCAGCTGAAGAACATGTGATGTCACCATGTATCTTGGTCCACTTTGCTTCTTGCTGTTACTTGCTTGGCTCCTAGAGTCCCATGGTGTTGTGATCCCTGATAGAAGGAGCTGTCCTCACCTAATGCCTTAATGGGATTGCTGGGTATAGGGATGTCAACCTCAAAGATAATGATACATCAGTGCTTTTTACTGCTCTGAACTAATACTCTCTGACTTTGATTATACTCTACTAATAGGTGCTAAGTTTAGAAAAGGGCGTCCCGTTTGTGATCTCTTGGTCTGCTTGGGCTGCTATAGCAAAAATACTGTAGACTGAGTGGCTTAAACATATCACAGTTCTGGAGACTAGAAGTCCAAGATCAAGGCACTGGTGAATCCTGTCTGTCAAGGACCTGTTTCCTGGCTTGTAGTTAGCTGCCGCCTTGTATCCTCACATGACCAAGAGAGGGATCATCTCTCATATCTCTTATAAGGTCATTAATCCCATTCACAAAGGCTCCACCCTCATGACCTACTACCTCCCAAAAGCCCTACATCCAAATACCATCACACTGGGGATTAGGCTTTAACATAAGAAGGTTGGGGAGACACATTCAGTCCATAGTACTGGGTATAGTCCTTTGCATGAAATCCCTGTTTTTATTGAGTAGAATAATGTAAAACAAGCTCTAATGCCATATGTCAAGTAATTAAGCCTTTAGTTTCCTTGATTTCACCACATGTGAAATTTGAGTAACACTAAGGTCAAGAATGTAGGTAAGAAATTCCAGTTATTCCGGAATGCTGGTTTGAAAGAGACAAGAGGGCTAGCTAGCTTCCTGCTCTCATTCTTTCCCAATTCCACATATTTTGCCCTGAGCTAATACTGCTGAACATGGTGGGCATACATCTGTAGTTCCAGCTACTTGGGAGGCTGGGAGCAGGAGGATTGCTGGAGCACAGGAGTTCGAGTCTAACCTGGGCAACACAGATGCAGTCTCTTAAATAAGAACAAGTGCTGTCTGTCCTCTTACAGCAGATATGACTGTCCCTGGCTCCTGTTGTTTCCCTAGCCATCAGGATCCTCACTGCTCTCTTCACTTTGATATTTGCCTTCTTTTGTTCTTGTCTTTCTCATGGAGAGTCTGGCTTCACCTTTTTATGGTGATAGTTCAAAGTCTCCAACATTAGTTACTCAGATGTGAATCTTGTTTACAGATGGATGGAAAATTTGCTTTTCAATTTGCAAATTCTAAATTGGATTCATCAACTTTTTCTCCAACCTCAAACCTATCATCCCTCTTTTATTCAGCCTTGTTATGTGTTTGGCTGTATATGCTATTCTGCCTGTATAGATAATGTCAGTAAAAAAATGCTGAAAGAGAGCTCAAAGAAAATGGGTCATGTACCCTCAAATTGAATTCTGGTTCTGTCACTAAACAGCCATGAAGCCATGAGACCTTGTGCAAGTATTAATTTCCAAACATAAAATGAATATGCATTTCCAGGGTAGAAGTGATCCTAAGTACTTTTTTTTTTTTTTTTTTGAGACGGAGTTTCGCTCTTGTTACCCAGGCTGGAGTGCAATGGCGCGATCTCGGCTCACCGCAACCTCCGCCTCCTAGGTTCAGGCAATTCTCCTGCCTCAGCCTCCTGAGTAGCTGGGATTACAGGCACACACCACCATGCCCAGCTAATTTTTTGTAGTTTTAGTAGAGACGGGGTTTCACCGTTTTGACCAGGATGGTCTCCATCTCTTGACCTCGTGATCCACCCGCCTTGGCCTCCCAAAGTGCTGGGATTACAGGCGTGAGCCACCGCGCCCAGCCGTAAGTACATTTTTAAATACAGTCATATGATGCTTAATGACAGGGATATGTTCTAAGAAAAGCACCATTAGCCAATTTCTTTGTGGTGTGAACATCATAGAGTATATTATACAAACCTAGGAGGTATATATTTTTTTATTTTCTATATATTTTATCATATTTAAAACCAAATGTCCCAGCATCATCGCTGAATATCAGTCATTTCCCGTACTTGATCTGCAAGGCCAACACCAAGTCCAATATATTAGGTTTCTATAAACGCTCCATTAAAGACTTATGGGACTGCTATCATATGTGATCCATCATTTGTCTGAAACACTGTTATGTGACACATCACTATAACACTATTAGGCAGGGAGAGTGGTTCCCTTATTGCGAATTGCCCTTAATTTTCATAAAGAATAAATTTCATTATGTATCCAATGATTTATTTATAGAAAGTGAATTAATATATGGCTACTGCAGCTATGAAAGAAATGCAGCTTAAGAGCAAGTCGCCAGGCGCGGTGGCTCAAGCCTGTAATCCCAGCACTTTGGGAGGCCGAGGCGGGTGGATCACGAGGTCAAGAGATCGCGACCATCCTGGTCAACATGGTGAAACCCCGTCTCTACTAAAAAATACAAAACATTAGCTGGGCATGGTGGCGCGTGCCTGTAATCCCAGCTACTCAGGAGGCTGAGGCAGGAGAATTGCCTGAACCCAGGAGGCGGAGGTTGCAGTGAGCCGAGATCGTGCCATTGCACTCCAGCCTGGGTAACAAGAGTGAAACTCTGTCTCAAAAAAAGAGCAAGTCTATGCAACCTCGGAGTTAAGAAATGCTTTGGCCAGTCTTCTAAGGTGACCAAAGTGATAGACTTGTAACTCTGGTCTTCTTGTCAAAATTCTGATCTCACCCGCAACCTCCACCTAAAGGATAGGGATCTGCAGTGAGAAGCTCAGCAAAGGGCTGAGAAGCCAGAATGGCTGTGCCTAAGTGGCCAAGTCAGGATGCTGATTATTGGGTGCAGTGAACTGGCATAGAGATTTACTCCCTCCAACACCCATTTGACCCTATCTCTTTGAAAGAAGTGCAAGTTGAAATGCTGACAACTTTGATTCTAGCTGAAAGGGCATTGCATTAACTGGTTAAAAGGCCATTGCTACCCTTTAGTCTTTCAGAAATGGCCATGTAATTCACTTCTTGCTGATGAGACAGAAAGAGAGGATTGTTGGCGGTTTCTAGAATTGTTTCTCACTCTGGAGAGCAATTGTAAGCACTTGTTTGCTCCCATTGGATATGAACAAGAGAAGATGAAGCATTAATTGCTGCTGGTAGCTGTCTTACAACCTAGGAGTAGTGAATCGGCCATAGAATGAGGCTGGAAAGGTGAACAGCAGAGTGGAGAGACAGAAAAACTTATATTGATTTTCACTGAGTCTACCAATCACAAACATCCTGCCTCTCAACTTGCATTGCATAAAATTAAAATTTTCTTTAGTATTTAAGTGTGAGTTGGGTTTTCTGGTACCTATAGCCCACAGTATCCTAACATACACATGAGATGAAATATTGTTCTCCAGTAGTCTCAAATATACGGTGATGTACCACCTCCTAAACAAACAGACATGTTTTCTTCTACTCCTATATCACCTATGCTTGTGAAATTCAGGCTTCAATCTGCACGAAACCACCCGAAGAGCACATTAAAATGCAGAGCCCAGAGGCCTAACCCCAGGGATTGATTCGATAGGTAGCTATAAATCCATTTTCTTTAACTTTAAAACAATATTTTAGACACAGGGTCTCACTATGTTGCCCAGCCTAGTCTTCAACTCCTGAGCTTAAGGGATTCTGCCTCAGCCTCCTGAGTAGCTGGGATTACAGGCACGTACCACCACACCCAGCTCATGAATTCACTTTTAACAACCCAGGCAACAGAGTACAACAAACACTGCTGTTTTTCAACCAATACCCATTTCCCTCTTAAGCCTTACTAAGAACACCAGGATTACATTAAGGGTAGCAAGGTGAGGTGCTGGTTCATCTCAAGGTGAATTTTGAAATAGATGTGGTGATGTGACAGTTCTGGCCTAGGGTCAGGTCCCTTCCTAACTGAAAAGGCAAAGCCTCTCTAGGAGAAAGCTCTCAGCCCTACTCCTGAAAAACAAATGGGATGCCTGGTGTTAACAGGTGTTTTGCCACCATGAGGATAAATGTTACAAGCCAAGGATAAAGGAGAAGTAGGCCACTGGGATGCTGGGTCCATAATAACATCCTCAAGCAGCTGCACCAGTCCTGTCCGCCTATTTCCAGACATCCTGTTAAACTGGAAAGAGGAACCCCTATGTGGTTATGCCACTAGGGTCAGACTTCTGTAATGTGCAAAAACACCTCATATTTATTGACACACAGGTGTTCCAAAGACTGTGCTAAGAAATACTGCCTTATTAAGCTAGGTATCCAGAAGATTCTTAATAGTTTGAACCTCTCCTCTTGTATTCTCTTCTATTCTTACCTCTGTCAAAGGTGCGTGAACGAGAGCAACTCCATCTTAAATAGGAACTGGGTAAAATGAGGCTGAAACCTATTGGTCTGCATTCCCAGATGGTTCAGGCATCCTGAGTCACAGAATGAGACAGGAGGTCAGCACAAAATATAGGTCATAAAGAACCTGCTGATAAAATAGGTTGCAGTAAAGGAACCCAGCCAAAACCCACCAAAATCAAAATGGCGATGAAAATGACCTCTGGTCGTCCTCACTGCTACACTCCCACCGGCGCCATGACAGTTTACAGCACCATGGCAATATCAGGAAATCACCCTATATGGTCTAAAAAGGAGATCCACCCCTTGTTTAGCATATTATCAAGAAATAACCATAAAAATGGGCAACCCGAAGCCCTCAGGGCTGCTCTTGTCTATGAAGTGGCCATTCTTTTATTCCTTTAATTTCTTAATAAACTTGCTTTTACTTTACACTGTGGACTTGCCCTAAATTCTTTCTTGCACGAGATGCAAGAATCCTCTCTTGGGGTCTGAATCTGACCCCTTTCCTGTAACACCTCTATTATGGTTTTCTTCTAACATATTATGTATTTCTTTCAGTCTTGTTGAGATAAAATGGAATAATGGGTTCTAACAATAAACATACCATAAAACTCAACTTTATTTGATTTTTAAAAATAAAATGAAAGGTGACATCAAAAAGTACTATGCAATATGAGAATATTATTTTCTCCTAAATTTTACTAAAAGCAAAAATTACTTACTTACTGAAAGTTACTTAAGATTGTGGAATATAATTCCGTTTTTCAATATTTACCAAATTGGGAAGGGGAGAATAGCTATACTCTGGAAAATATTAATGAGGCACTAATTATACCAATTTCACAAATGAAAATTACAGGTTCTATGCTTTAAAGAGTAATATATCAGTTGTAAAACACTTTTTATAATGCACTATGTTAAAATTTGCTCTTAGCTGGAAATGGTTTTATTTGGTAGGACATATGTTTCAGTGTATCATATTATCTTGAAGAATTTTTTAACATCTCAAATATAATGCAGCTACTTAAAATTAAGAGTTTTTACAGTAGTCCATCCATTGCTTATAAAATAAATGCAGCAACCTGTTTCAGTAGCTTCTAAGTAAACTCATTGCAGATAATACTTTAGCATTTGAGCGAGGAAAGTAGCTTCGTCTTTAACCTGACTCCACACGTCGTATTTGTACCATTAATACCCTCTTCTAAAGTGGTATCCAATTTTCAACTATAAAAGAAAGTCAAAAGTTAAATATTAGACTATAAGCATTTTAGGAAAAACTTCTTACCTGTTAAATGGAGCCATAAAACTCATTTAAGCATTTCTATTTTATTATCTGAAACATTTCTCCTCAAAGATCTTCATGTCACGGGTTTCGAGTGACGCACGTAATTAATCACATGTGCATCTCTACACTGTCATCTTGTGAAGAGATACTACATTAATTCAATGACAGTAGTCTAACAAAGGTGTGTTTAAGAAGAAGAGAAATGTTTCACAAGTTGAATTCTAATTAACTTTATGACTGATTGCAGGGCTACTGGAAACTTTTTTTGTAAATTGGAATGAGACTCTTTTTAAGTAATGGGGCCTGGACAAGATAGTAACAAATGAGGAGCTCAATTATTTGACTCTTAATTTCCATTTGTGAAATAGGGTCCCTTTAAGAGAGAGGAAAGGAAAGCCCTAGAAGAGCTGCCTGAAAAGAACCAAGTTACCTTGTTTAAAGGAACTATTGACCATAAATTTCATGAATGCAACTTTCCTTCCCCCAACAAATATACTGCAAACCAACTTGATTATCATAAATAACAGTGGCAGTATCAACAATGCTATTAGAAGGGTCTCAGGGTGGCTGTCTGGTTGGGGATGAGGTGGGCCAAGGGACTTCTCTTAAAGCTGTTTACTTGGGATGACTTAGCACCTGGCTGGGAGAAGGGAGGGTGCTACAGGTCCCTGAAGCCTGTGCTCAGCACCATAACTGCTACCTGGCCCACTTCTGCATTTGCCTAGCATCCTATTACCCTGTCAGAACCATCTGATCCTCCAGTCCACCCAGCAGTCTGCTGTAGCCCAAACAGGAGTCCTAATAGAGACATCTGGAGTCACAAGCCTTGTAGGCTGTCCCCCGCCCGCCACCACCAAACTTGTCTCTATTCTGTCCTAGTCCAATATGGCAGGCCCACGTTCCTCTTCAGCTCTAGGCACGATTTCCAGCCTTCTCAAACTTCTCTAAATTTGTCCTGGTCACTGAGGAAAGTAGAAAAAGATGTGGGGGCAAAAATCTACGTGCCTCTCCGTAACAAAATGTTTTGAAGTCTCTTGTTTTATCTTAAAAATGCATGCAAATTTGTCATCCTACTCGAAAGTATGTTTTTTAATATAAAATGATTTAAATAACCTACCAGTTAAATGAGTTAACCTTTTTCTTTAAAAGATGCTCAAGTAAAATTGGTGCTCTAGGAAGATGCCTATGATCAGCCTATGACTCCCCATACTGCAAGCCTAGCAATCCATACATCCAGGAATCCACATTCCAAAGGCAGAAACATGGATGGACTCTAGTGTCTAAACATGTGCATGATATATGTCCCTCTTTACCCCAAATTCCATAGATACCTACTCTTTGGCCTAAATATCAGTGAGGGGGATGGAAATGGGGTGGGGCAAAATTACGTCTTTCAAAAATATTCTGTAACTTTAATTTTTAAGTAATTCAGATTGGCTTTATTCTAATGTGTCCAAATTAATCACTTGTACCTTGGAGTGTCTTTTCTCACCACCTACATATTGCTATTTTTACCTCACTCTATTTTAGCTGTGTAGTTCAATATTTGCAATAAGAAAAAAAATCTAATCAAAGTGTCAAGTTTATTATCTCATCTTTTGTCTTCCAGTTATATACTCTCCTGGTTGTTTGAAGACTTGGGTCGACTGAGGCTAACCAAATCCAAGCATTGAACAGAAAAAGTAAATTAGGAATTTAAGAGGAAAGGCAGCAAGGACATATTTTGAAAAATCTGTTTGCTTTCTCCCTGTAAGTTTCCCTTTTCCCTTCCCCCTCGCAAATGTCCCTTTATTTTCTTCCCTCAGAGGTTTGTAATAGGCTCCCTAAAGTCCAATATAAGAGCTGCCAAACTCATATGATAATAGGCAGATCATGTAAACAGCTGAAGTGGGCTGGGTAAAGGCGAGAGGGAGCAGTGCGGACCGTGGCAAGCTGCAGAGTGTCTGCATGAAAACTTCAAAATCTGCATTTTTAAAATGCAAAACATTTGTTTCTACTTGGCAACTAATTTTGAAACTTTAAAAGAAAAAAAGAGGGGGTCAAATTCAATGTTCTGGCTCGCTCCAGTGCACGGGCCTGCCATTTGTGACTTTTGTCTCAAACCCATGGGAATACAAAGTGATGTGTTTCTCTCCATCTGAAAATGATTACAGACGACCTCATGAAGAAAAGAGGCCTGTGGGCACAAAAACAGTAGGAACCTGTGCCCTGCTCCCTGACAGTGCTTAAGATCTCTGGCTCAATAGCCCTTCTTAGGGTGCCCCAAGGGGGCCGACACTGGGCCCTGAGTTCCCAGCCTTGCCATAGACACCTGTGCCCCAAGGGGGATTTGGAAGCAGTAGAGTGGCAGACCTTAAGAGACTGCACAGGCTGGGGAAATGGTCATCTCAGTGCTAGCCAACTTGAACGGGTGACCCAGGAGCAGAGGGAGCTCCCTAAATCACAGAGCTGCACATGACCCTAGAAGAGGGGATGGAAGGTGAGCCACAGGAACCTCTGAGGTTCAAATTGCTGCCAAGGGAAAAGCATAATTATTTATAGAATATCTGTCTCTCCTCCCCGAGAAGGGAAATACCTCATCTGGCTCACTCACCAACTAGCACTTAGTACAGTACCCAGCACACACTGGGGCTGCATTTTATAAAAAGTATGCAATTGAGAAATACTGACATATAAGAGAAAATATCACTCTTTGCACTGTTATTTGAAATCATGTAAATCTTCCCCCCAAAGTAACAATCCATTAAGAACTGCATAATATTTAAACTGGTGGATCCCATGAATTGTAAACACTGGGATGGTGCAGATTAGAGTTACAAACCTAGAGTGTGTATTCAAGCTGGGGCAGCTGGGAGAATATTGACATTGGGCTTGGGAGGGCAGGGATGCTGAGCATAAGATAGATGAAAGATCTTCAGTGTGTTTTTTCTAGACCAAGCTCTTCCTATCAAGGCTTCTCTGTATAATGCTTAGCACCATGATGCATGCAGTTGGGTGCTAATAAACGGAACTACAACTACTCAGTGACTATCAAAGCGTACTCAAGGCAAGTCACTTGACTTGTAGCCATGGTCACGTTTGGAATACTCACTGATCAGGGTTCCTATTCCCTTCAGTTGCTGGGGGCAAACCAGTTCTCTGTACCTGGGCCCGAAAGAGTCTGTTCCCTCCCCATTCCTGCACTGCCAGCACCATGTGGCTCCAGCCTACCAGGGCAGCAATAGAGTACACCACAGAAGCTGCTCTCCCTTGACTAGTGTATGGAGGGAGGGACATGGCAGAGGAAGGAGCCACCTGGATTTAACTGTCTGGAAG
Source organism: Sapajus apella (assembly GCF_009761245.1). NCBI lineage: Eukaryota > Metazoa > Chordata > Mammalia > Primates > Cebidae > Sapajus > Sapajus apella. The sequence continues at coordinate 16,698,592 of NW_022436965.1, read as the reverse complement.
TCTCTCATGTGTGACTTCCCAGAGCAATGTGGCGGCCAGGGTGGGCCCGAGGATGGGGAATAATGATAAACCCACATAGTGCCCTCTCAAATCAGTTTCTTAGAGGTAAGGGAATTTCACATATATTGAAGTTCCTTCTCAATAGTTTTCCTACTGGTAAAGGTGTATCCCTTACCCATGACATTGGTTTTACTATTGCTGCGGTCAGGCTCAGATGCTTGGATTATCAGCAGCTTGCTTAAATCAGAAGTTCCCTGAACCTAGAAGAGAAGAGTCAAAATTAGTCAAAAGGGCACTCTTTGATCTCTAACCTGGCTGCTTCCTAACCTTTCCAAAGAATATGAAAAATAAGCCAAAGCCTAGAGCTGGGTCTTCAATCTTGGCTCTGTCTTCTAAATTTCAAATCCTCTTTGTTGTTGGGAAGCAACCAGCAAATTGTCTTTGCATATCTGGACACCAGAAAGGAAATGTCTACACCTTACTTGTAACTAGACTGGAAATTCCCAGTTTGGAAAGCAGGGAATCCCCAGCATCCAGGAAGCTACTTTTACTCCTGCACTGATGCTCAAGGGCTCAAGGCCCAGCATTCCCAGGATGGCCAGACTATCTTCTGTTCTTAAACCATTTGTCCCATGTGCCATAAAAGCTGCCTCCCGGAATGCCAGCAGCACACTAGTACTCATTAGAACTGTCATTTTTAGATTACCACCTATTATCTCATTTAATCCTCACAATAACCTGATAAGATGGCTGCTGACCTTATCCCCATCTTACTAAGAGGGAAATTGAGGTTCAGAAACGTTAAGCAGCTTATCTAAGCTCAAGTATAAGTAGGCACAGGGGTCAAGTTTTAAGTCCAAGTGTGCCTGACTCCAAACCCTGGTCTCTTAACAAACTAAGCTGTACGCATTACTCCTGTTGCCCCCTTGCCTCTTACCCCTACCCTTTGTTTCAAATCTAAAAAGATTTTAATTTTCTATTAAAAACATGTAAATTACCTTCATTCTCTGAAATGTTAAAAGTTACAAAATAAGAATGTTTTGAAAGGAGAAAATTCACTTTTTAGGTTTACCAACTTTTCCAGGACAAATTTTCCTAATGACTTTTCACAGTCTGAACTGGCAGAAAAGGTCCCTCCCAAAGGGGAGAAACTTTAAAGAGATGTCAGCTCTTCCCATGGCCTCTTTGTCCTTCCCATTCCTTTGTCCAATGGCAGGCAGCTTGGGCCATTGGGCACTTTGCTTCTACCCTTCCCATGCCCTGTTATGTCCTAGGTGGTCACACTTCCTTTGTCTTTACAGAGGCATGGAATGCTAAGGCCCAGGGCCCAGGACCTACTATCAAGTTGTGTCGACAGCCCCTAACATGGCCACAAAGTGACATGGCCCCTACTCTACTCCTTTCTTGTGAACCAGTGCAGATATTTTCAGAGCTATGCTAGAACACAGCATCGTTGCCTTGATGTAAACTAGGAAAAACTCACTGCATCTCATCCTTCCTCTGGCACAGTCCCACGCCAGGGCAAAGGGCATGACAAGCAGATAGCAGGCAGATTCCAGCTCCCTCTCCCTTGGGCACACCCTTGTGTAGGGCACCTGTACTACAGTACACAGAAGCCCTCGCTACCTTTTTCCTGTTTGTAAAAGGCAGGTAAGAACTGCAGGGTCATTCCAGGTTACATATCTTTTTAAGGTGGTCAGTTGAGTTTTAAAGTCATTTTTGGGACACCATGAAAATCAAGTGACTCTTTAGAAATGATACTCCTTACCTGCTCACAGGTTTTAGGTATAATGCAAGGTGCAAAATACGGTTCCTCCGTCTTAGTATCAATTACACTGCCATACACAATGATAACAAATTTCATGGTCATATTATCAATAGCCATTTCATTATAGCTTGATAAAGTTTCCACGTATGCATGATTGTACATCACACACTTCTGAAACCTTAAGTCCTACAATAAAATTGCATTTTTAAAAATAAATCATACAAATTGACAGATGGTATCAAGAAGAAAACAGATTCACTGATCTATCTGCATTCTTTGTGGGTGTCAGAAGGCACACGGCTGCTGGCACCAACAGACAGAATTTATTTAGCATTCAGAACGGCCTCTGACAAGTTTCTGAATTCCAAGTGTTTATGCTGTTAATGGTCCCTGCATACTGTTGCCCAGACCTAATTTGTGAGCTCTCAGTCACAGCAGGGTGGTTGGCCATGACTCAGGAGATTTCTATTTGCACAAGAGCTAGAGTCTTAAAAGATTCAGAGGTTCACCTAGCAGTAAGCTTACATTCCACTTGACAGGTGATTAGGACTAGCAGAAAACCAAGCAAGCCACTGAGTCTGAGCTATATATACTTCAAGGTTCAACATCATAGACTTTAGAACTGGGAGGGAGTTGTTATGGGTTGAATTGCGTGTGTGCACGCACACACACACACACACCACCTCCCACCCAATTCTTATGCTGAAGTCCTAACTCAGTATCCTGGAATGTGGCCTATGGAAATGGGGTAATTGCAGATGCAATTAGTTAAGATGGGGTCATACTGGAATAGGGTGGGCCTCTAATTTGAAAGAGTAGTGTCCTTATAAAAAGGGGAGATTTGGACACAGACTTGAATCTACTTTTTTTTTTTTTTTTTTTTTAGAAATGATTGCATATAGCTTGGGAAAATTAACTGTGACAAAAGGATTGACAACCTACAGGAACTCAGGATAACATAGCAGTTAAAATTCCAGCAATCTTATTTTAGAAAATCAGACACAGGGCCAGGCACAGTGGCTCATGCCTATAATTCCAGCACTTTGGGAGGCTGAGGTGGGCAGATCACCTGAGGTCAGGAGTTCGAGATCAGCCTGGCCAACATGGTGAAACCCTGTCGCTACTAATAATACAAAAATTAGCCAAGGATGGTGGTAAGCGCATGTTATCTCAGCTATTTGGGAGGCTGAGGCAGGAGAATTGCTCAAACCTAGAAGGCAGAGGTTGCAGTGAGCTGAGATTATGCCATTGCAGTCCAGCCTGGGAAAACAGAGTGAGCCTCTGTCTCAAAAAAAAAAAATCAAACACACATTTCCTTTCTATTTTTGTCTCAAAAATATGAAATGCATTCTGTAAAAAATACAGTGCACAAAAATTTATTAATATTAATATCATGTAACTTACCTCATCTATAAGACTTGATTCAAAATACCGATACGCAGTATTGAGAGCAAGCTTTAGCCATATTTTATACTCCAGAGATGGCCAGAAGACATCGAAGGCTTCATATAAATCCTCCAGGGAGATAAAGCAGGCCTGAAACAAAAAGGCACCAGGCCATAGCAGCTTGATTTGGAACTAAATTACAAGACCATCAAAAAACAAGATACCTGTGGATTTCATCTTCATCTTATCTCTCAGAAAAACTATCAAGTCTAGCATAATTTTGCTACTCTTGTCATTAGAAGCATTTGTACTCTGAAAATTGTTGTTTGCTAAGTATAAGATGATAACATGTATGGTCTGATTAAAGCTATAGACTTTAATAAGAGACCAGAAAAATTCATATCAGTCAATAGATACAATGAAGGATATGGCTCATGAGCCCAAAGCCCAGGATTCCGGAACTAAGCCATGTGAATTTATCTACTATTATTGTCAGGGTAGATAAAAGTGAGCTCATTCAAGGTTTTTGTTTCCAGAGACAAACAGCTTAGCTGAATAAAAAGGATGCACTTTCAGGTTCAAGTTACACGAACTTCAGTGAGCTCAATTCAGCCTTGTGACTAAACTCATGCCTTCTCTCCTCTTCCAAAATAAAATGGTATGAAATCGCTAAAACATTTCCTTCCACTCCACACACCCCTAAGACTCAATCCTGCTCTGCTGCATCAGATAGCCTCCAAAGATTGAGAATTCTTTGGCTCATTTCTTTTTTTTTTCATTTTTTATTTTAAAAATTATTTTATTTTACTTCAAGCTCTGGGATACAAATACAGAATGTGCAGGTTTGTAACATAGGTCTACGTGTACCATGGTAGTTTGCTGCACCTATCAACACATTATATAGGTTTTAAGCCCCACATACATTAGCTATTTGTCCTAATGCTCTCCCTCCCCTAGCGCCCCACCACCAAGACCCAAATGGCCCTGATGTGTGTTGTTTACCTCCCTGTGTGCATGTGTTCTCATTGTTCAATTCCCACTTATGAGTGAGAACATGCAGTGTTTGGTTTTCTGTTTCTGTGTTAGTTTGCTGAGGATGATGGCTTCCAGTTTCAGCTATGTCCCTGCAAAGACATGTATTCCATTTTATGGCTGCATAGTATTCCATGGAGTATATGTACCACATTTTCTTTATCCAATCTATCATTGATGGGCATTTGGGTTGGTTCCATGTCTTTGCTATTATAAATAGTGCTGCAATAAACATATGTGTACATGTGTCTTTATAGCAGAATGATTTATATTCCTTTGGGTATCTACCCAGTAATGGGATTGCTAGGTCAAATGGTATTTCTGGTTCTAGATCCTTGAGGAATCACCATACTGTCTTCCACAGTGGTTGAACAAATTTGCATTCCCACCAACAGTGTAAAAGCATTCCTAGTTCTCCACAGCCTTGCCAGCAACTATTATTTCCTGACGTTTTAATAATCACAATTCTGACTGACATGAGATGGTATCTCATTGCAGTTTTGATTTGCATTTTTCTAATGATCAGTGACGAGCTTTTTTTCATGTTTGTTGGCCACATAAATGCCTTCTTTTGAAAGGTGTCTGTTTATATCCTTTGCCCACTTTTTGATGGGATATTTTTTGTAAATTTGTTTAAGTTACTTATAAATTCTTGATATTAGACCTTTGACAGATGGGTAGATTGCAAAGCTTTTCTCCCATTCTGTAGGTTGCCTGTTCACTCTGATGATAGTTTCTTTGGCTGTGCAGAAGCTCTTTAGTTTAATTAGATCCCATTTGTCAATTTAGGCTTTTGTTACAATTGCTTTTGGCATTTTTGTGATGATGTCTTTGCCCATGCCTATGTACTGAATGGTATTGCCTAGGTTTTCTTCTAGGGTTTTTACGGTTTGGGGTTTTACATGTAACTCTTTAACCCATCTGGAGTTAATTTTTGTAGAATGTGTAAGGAAAGGGTTCGGTTTTGATTTTCTGCATATAACTTTCCAGTTTTCCCAGCACCATTTACTGAATAGGAGATCCTTTCCCCATTGCCTGTTTTTATCAGGTTTATTGAAGATCAGATGGTTCTATATGTGTGGGGTTATTTCTGAGGCCTCTGTTTTGTTCCATTGGTCCATATATCTGTTTTGGTACCAGTACCATGCTGTTTTGGGTACGGTAGCCTTGTAGTATAGTTTGAAGTCAGGTTGCGTTATGCCTCCAGCTTTGTTCTTTTTGCTTAGGATTATCTTGGCTATACAGGCTCTTTTTTGGTTCCATATGAAATTTTAAATAGTTTTTTTCTAATTCTGTGAAGAATGTCAATAGTAGTTTGATGGAAATACCATTGAATCTATAAATAACTTTGGGCAGTATGGCCATTTCACACTACTGATTCTTCCTATCCATGAGGATGGAATGCTTTTCCATTTGTTTGCATCCTCTCTTATTTCCTTGAGGAGTGGTTAGTAGTTCTCCTTGAAAACGTCCCTTGTTAGTTGTGTTCCTAGGTATTTTATTCTCTTCGTAGCAATTGTGAATGGGAGTTCACTCATGATTTGGCTCTCTGCTTGTCTATTGTTGGTGAATAGGAATGCTTGTGATTTTTGCACATTGATTTTGTATCTTGATACGTTGCTGAAATTGCTTATCAGCTTAAGGAGTTTGGGGACTGAGACAAGGGGTTTTCTTTTCTTTTCTTTTCTTTTTTTTTTGAGACAGAGTTTCGCTCTTGTTGCCCAGGCTGGAGTGCAATGGCATGATCTCAGCTCACTGCGCCCTCCACCTACCGGGTTCAAGCTGTTCTCCTGCCTCAGCACCCCTGAGTAGCTGGGATTATAGGCATGTGCCACCATGCCTGGCTAATTTTTTTTTTTTTGTATTTTTAGTAGAGACGGAGTTTCTCCATGTTGGTCAGGCTGATATCGAATTCCCAATCTCAGGTGATCTGCCCACCTCCGCCTCCCAAAGAGCTGGGATTACAGGTGTGAGCCACTGCACCCGGCCAACAATGGGGTTTTCTAAATATAGAATCATGTCATCTGCAAACAGAGACAATTTGACTTTGACTCTTTCTATTTGAATGCCTTTATTTCTTTCTATTGCCTGATTGCTCTGGACAGAACTTCTAATACTATGTTGAATAGGAGTGGTGAGAGAGGGTATCCTTGTCTTGTGCCAGTTTTCAAAAGGAATGCTTCCAGCTTTTGCCATTCTGTATGATATTGGCTGTGGGTTTGTCAAAAATAGCTCTTATTATTTTGAAATATGTTCCATCAATATCTACTTTATTGAGAGTTTTTAATATGAAGGGATGTTGAATGTTATTAAAGGCCTTTTCTGCATCTATTGAGATGATCATGTGGTTTTGTCATTGGTTCTGTTTATGTGATGGATTACATTTATTGATTTGCATCTGTTGAACCAGTCTTGCATCCCAGGGATGAAGCCGACTTGATCATGGTGGATAAGCTTTTTGATGTGCTGCTGAATTTGGTTTGCCAGTATTTTATGGAGGATATTCACATCAATGTTCATCAGAAATATTGGCCTGAAGTTTTATTTTTTTGTTGTTGTGTCTCTGCCAGGTTTTGGTATCAGGATGATGCTGGCCTCATAAAATGAGTTAGGGAGGAGTCCCTCCTTTTCAATTTTTTTGGAGTAGTTTCAGAAGGAATGGTACCAACTCCTCTTTGTATTTCTGGTAGAATTTGGCTGTGAATCCATTTGGTCCTCAGCTTTTTTTTTTGGTTGGTATGCTGTTACTGCCTCAATTTCCAAACTCATTATTGGTCTATTCAGGGATTTAACTTCTTCCTAGTTTAGTCTTAGGAGGGTGTATGTGTCCAGGAATTTATCCTTTTCTTCTAGATTTTCTAGTTTATTTGCATAAAGGTGTTTGTAGTATTCTCTGATGATAGTTTATATTTCTGTGGGTTCAGGGTTGATATCCACTTTATCATTTTTTTATTGTGTCTATTTGATTCCTCTTTCTTTTATTCTTCATTAGTCTAGCTATTGGCCTATTTATTTTGTTAATTAAAAAAATCAGCTCCTGGAGTCACTGATTTTTTTTGAAGCATTTGTGTGTGTGTGTGTGTGTGTGTGTGTGTGTGTGTGTGTGTGTGTGTGTGTGTCTATCTCCTTCAGTTCTGCTCTTGGTCACTTCTTGTCTTCTGCTAGCTTTTGGACTTATTTGCTCTTGCTTCTCTAGCTCTTTTAATTGTGATGTTGGGGTACTGAGTTGAGATCTTTCTAGCTTTCTGATGTGGACATTTAGTGCTATAAATTTTCCTCTTAACGCTGCTTTAGCTGTGTCCCAGAGATTCTGGTATGTTGTCTCTTTGTTCTCACTGGTTTCAAAGAACTTCTTGATTTCTGCCTCAATTTCATTATTTACCCAGGAGTCATTCAGGAGCAGATTGTTCAATTTCCATGTACTTGTGTGGTTTTGAGTGAGTTTCTTAATCCTGAGTTCTAATTTGATTGCACTGTGGTCTGAGAGACTGTTAGTCAGGATTTCAGTACCCTAGTACCCATTAGTTATTTTTCCTGATTCTCTCCCTCTTCCCACCCTGCACCCTCTAATAGCCCCCACTGTGTGTTATTACCCTCTATGTGTCCATGTGTTCTCATCATTTAGCTCCCACTTACATGTGAGAACATGTGATATTTGGTTTTCTGTTCCTGCATTAGTTTACTAAGGATAATGGCCTCCAGCTCCATCCATGGTTCCTGCAAAAGATATGATCTTACTCTTTTTTAAGGCTACATATTCTCCTATGGCATGTATGTACCACATTTTCTTTATCTAGTCTATCACTGATGGGCATTTAGGTTGATGCCATGTCTTTGCTATTATGAACAGTGCTGCAGTGAAAATACATGTGCATGTGTCTTTATAATAGAATGATTTATATTCCTTTGTGTATATACCCAGTAATGGGATTGCTGGGTCGATGGTATTTCTGTCTTTAGGGCTTTGAGGAATCATCACACTGTCTTCCACAACGGTTGAACTAATTTATACTCCCACCAACAGTGTACAATTGTTCCTTTTTTCCATATCCTCTCCAGCATCTGTTATTCTTAAACTTTTTAATAGCAGTCAGTCTGATTGGTGTGAGATAGTATCTCATTGTGGTTTTGATTTGTGTTTCTCTATTGATCAGCGATGTTGAACTTTTTTCATATGCTTGTTGTCCACATGTATGTCTTCTTTTGAAAAGTATCTGTTTATATCTTTGGCCCACTTTTTAATGGGGTTGTTTTAAAAACAAATAAATTACTCTTTAAAAAAACACTATTGTCATAATGGTGACGATTTATTGAGCACCTACACGTGTCAGGCATTTTACGTAGATGTTTTTCGAATCCTTATAACATCAAAAGGTAGGTATTCTCTCTACTTCATAAACAAGGACATTGAGACTTAAGGAGGTTAAATAACTACTCCCTCAGGCAGGGTGCAGTGGAGTTTGGCAGAGCCTGGCATGTGCGACACTAAATCTGCCTTCTCACCTCACAGTAGCTGGTTGGGTGACTAAGATGTCAAAACCCAAAGAAAGAAAAGATGCTGGCTTTATTTACTTGAGGAATAATTAATAACTCATGACAGAACCATTTCCTACCTGTAAAGTAGTTTCACAGATGACGGTATATTCAATTTCACGCTTAAGCAGACAGCTTAGCTCTCCAATTACGTCCCCACTCGTACAGAACTCTGTAAACATAGCTCTGGACTCTCTATCAGGCCTCTGGCTACTCCCTATTCCAAAGGTAGGAGATAAATCACGCAACTGCAAAGGGAAAACGTGTGCAAAGCGAAAGAAGAAATTAAAAACCCTTTGATCAAACCATAGGAGCTTCCACTATTTCTCACAATTTTTCCAGTGGAAAGTAAAGATCTCTTGTCAGGTGTGAAGGCATTAGGCTTCACAAAAAAAAAAATCATTATTCCTTTCACATTTCAACTCCCCAGGGCAAGGATTTTTTTTTCTAATCATTGGTTTTACAGATGGCCCCTATTTACAACTTGCTACTTATGCCTGTCTTATATAAAAATCACCCCAAAACTGGTAGTTATAGTATGCAACTAATGCAATCACTCATTGAGTCCATTAGATATTCTTACCATAGTGGGCTAATGCATCAGGTGGAAATAACTTTTGATTGCTTGGACACATAAATCAGATATCATGAATTAATATGCCTCCAAACCAAGCCATGATGTTAACAAAAGACTTGTCTCTTTTTTGAATGCTTAAGAATAATTATCGTGCAATATCAACAAGTAAAGGTTTTAGGATAAACATAGGATGGTTGAGTTACTTCAAGAAAATAACTGGTAGGCATAACTGGAGAAAGAAGAGAGGTATCAGATTTTAGGGGGAAGTTGCAAGAATTGAGATGAGAAGGATTACGGAATTTTTCAGAAAGTTTAGCTGTAAACATCAAAGAGGCAGGGTATTGTTCAAGACACAGGAAAGAGGGAGCAAAAGCAATTAGCATTCAGACTTTGAAAGGCATTCATGCTTCCAGAGGAGTTTGAATTTTTTTTTTTTTTTTTTTTTTTAATGAGACAGAGTTTCGCTCTTGTTACCCAGGCTGGAGTGCAATGGTGCGATCTCGGCTCACAGCAACCTCCGCCTCCTGGGTTCAGGCAATTCTCCTGCCTCAGCCTCCTGAGTAGCTGGGATTACAGGCATGCACCACCATGCCCAGCTAATTTTTTGTATTTTTAGTAGAGACAGGGTTTCACCATGTTGACCAGGATGGTCTCGATCTCTTGACCTCGTGATCCATCCGCCTCGGCCTCCCACAGTGCTGGGATTACAGGCTTGAGCTACCGCACCCGGCTGAATTTTTTTTTAATGGCTGTAATTTTGAATGCAATTCAAAGGATCTTTGAGCAATGAAGAATGCCTCTGCTCATTGCAAACCAAGAAAAGATGATGACATTTGAGTAGGCAGCATTTTAAAGGAAGCCCCCCTGCAAGATTCCTGTCTGTTGTTCAAATACTAATCTAGGGATTGCAATGAAGGGGCTTTGTAGTTGAATTAAGGTTGCTTATCAGCCTACCTTAAAAAGATGATTTATGGAATAAAAGTTACTAATCAGCTGACCTTAGAAAAATGTACAAAGCCCCTTCACAGCCGTGCCAGATTAGTATTTGATTGAACAACAGATGGGAATACTGGGGGGACTGTAATCACGTGAGCCCTTGCAAGCAGAAGGGAGTCCACCAGAGAGAGACATGTGAAAGATTCCACATGCCTTTGCTTGCTCTGAGACGTGAGAGCCTGCATTCAAGGACGAAAGGGCAGTTCTGGGAGCTCAAAGTGGGCTCCAGCTGACAGCCTTTGAAGAAGCAGGGACTTCTGTTCTATAGCTATCAAGAGTAACTAGATCTGCCAACAACCTCAGCGAGCCTGGAAACAGATTCTGCCCCTAGAGCTTGCAGAAGGAAATGCAGTCCTACTGACATGTTGATTTCAGCTTCATGAGATCCAAGCAGAGAAATCAGCAGAACTCACTGGATTTCTGACCTACAGGACCATAAGCCACTAAATTTGTGGTAATTTGTTATGGTATCTAAAGAGTACTAATATAACCTCTTCAGACCAAGCATCATTGGACTATAGTTTAAGAAGGCTTAGCTAGTCTAGTCATTGCAGGAAAACTCTCAAAGAAACATGTTACAGCAAGTTGCAGCTTTTAAGTACTGAACTTGCCATATTTCATAAACACTGGCAGCAGTGTGTTTTTCCCAGAATTCTTATGGGAGTATACAGTAGTATAATGGCTAAGCACATGGATACTGGAGACAGACTACATGGGTTCTAAGTAATCTTTGACCTCTGAGTATGTGTAGTTGCGGCCAAGTGAATTATTTTTTTTTCTGTGCATCAGTTTTCTGTAAAATATAGGGTTGATGGCTGGGTTCGATGGCTCTCACCTGTAATCCCAGCACTTTGGGAGGCCAAGGCAGGCTGATCACTGAGGTCAGGAGTTCAACATCAGCCTAGCCAACATGGTGAAACCCCGTCTCTACTAAAAACACAAAAATTAGCTGGGCCTGCTGGTGCATGCCTGTAATCCCAGCTACTCGGGAGCTGAGACAGGAGAATTACTTGAACCCAAGAAGCAGAGGTTGCAGTGAGCCGAGGTGACAGAGCGAGACTGTTGTCCAGGCTGGAGTGCAGTGGCACGATCTGGAATTCTCGTGCCTCAGCCTCCCAAGTAGCTGGGATTATAGACGTGTGCCACCATGCTGGGCAAATTTTTGTATTTTTAGTAGAGACGGGGTTTTGCCATGTTGGCCAGACTGGTCTCAAAATCCAGATCTCATGTGATCTGTCCACCTAGACCTCTCTAAGTGCTGGGATTACAGCTGTGAGCCACCGTGCCCAGTCCATATTGCCTTTCTTGACTACCTTTTAAAAAATCACAATTAATCTCTTCATGTCTACATCATCTCTAATATACTGTAAACTTACTTGTTTTGTTCATTGTCCCATCTCCTTTTATCCCACTACGAGTAATTAAGCTCCAAGAAGGCAGGAATTTGTGTCTGTTTTGTCAATCCCATGCCTAGAATTAACAGTGCCTGACACATGGTGGTAATGAAGCAAATATTTGTGGAATAATTGAGTGAATTGATGCACGAAAAGTGCTTAGAATAGTGCCAAATAGTAAATAAGTGTTATATTGTGTTAGTATTCTATTTATTATAGTAGTTTGTTTCCATGATATTTTAAGGTCTGATATACACATTTCAAAACCAGAAAGCCAAATATATTATTTTCCCATATCAAGGATTTGTCATTTTATGACCATCATCTAGGATCTAGGAATTATTTGGCTCATAAATTGGGGCTCACCCATGAATTCAGCTACTAAACTACTATTATGCAAATACAAAGGATTCTTGTCCCCATCACTCTATGACCTCTCTCTCTCTCTTTCTCTCTCTCTCTCTCTCTCTCTCTTTCTCTCTCTCTCTCTCCCCCCTGTCTCTCTGGGCAACAAAAGCCTCCCATTGGACAGATTAAAAGTTGTATTTCTGATCCTCATCTTATTTCCTTGGCATGGCATGCATAATTCAAGCCATGCCAAGTATTGATTTCCTTGTTTGAACATTCTGAAAATCCTGCTTCCTCCCAGGACTGTTGCAAGAAATAAGTAAAGACTATGACAGCATTTTGTATGACAGCATTTCAGATGTTGACTATCCCTCAGCTGTCATAGTCAGAGTAGAAATGCTTTCATTACATTAAAAATGTAAACTTTTTCAGTACCTAAATTTCTTCTTATTCTACAATTACATGTTTCAAAATACACTTTAAGTAAAAAAAAAAAAAAAAAAAAAAATCAATAGACCCTTACAATTGCCATTCCTGAAATAATTAAGTAAATTCCTTGTGGCATTTCACCTTTTTTACAAATGATATCGCCATAGTCAAAATAGGCAAGTTTGGCTCTTCCCTGAGTGAGAAAAAAAAGAAAAAAGAAAAGAAAAAAAGACAGTCAACACAAAAACTTCCTAGTCTACTTTTCTAAATATTATATATATATACATGATTTTAAAACTAAAAACAGTTTCCAAGTAGCATAAAAACACAAACTATATTCTTGGTTTATTACTGAACTGTAATGTGCTATTACCTCATCACCTTTTAGAAAGAAAGGAACAGGCAGACACACTTTGACTTTGTGATTAGTACCTAGCATAGTAACTTGTATAACTATGGAATGAATATGCAAATTAATGAATGAAAATTTTTTTCAGCTCCTGTTTGGAGCTTGGGTTATAATGGTAAGCTAAGCAATTTCCCTGACTTCGGAAAAAAACTTTCAGCTATGTTGGGTAGATATTTACACAATCAAGTGGGGTAATTACAACAAAGAAGACAACAGGGACAGGGCACTATGCAAAAAAATGCAGAAAAGCCACAGGATCCTATCTTGGTTGTTCTGCGAGGCCTTTACAGCAGACAGGACAGCTAAGCTGAGACTTGAAAGAGGATAGCCCGGATAACATGAGTTGAAGACCTCCAGGGCAGAAGATTCATATATGCACGATCCAGAAGCAAATGAATGTCTGCAGTTAGGGTAATAGCAAAGATGGCATATGTCTCAGGCAGGGAGGGATGGCGACCAGGGTTGAGCCATCCACTAGGCATCCGCAGGCGCAGCGCCTGCATCTACAATACTTTTAGACATTTACAACAATGTTTTAATGTTTTTTAGAATCAGAAGGAGGAAAACTAGTTGTATAAGAGAAAAATGTTTTATTATGTAATACTAATATATTCACTGTTATACTAATACAATCATAAAGTCTAATTTTTAATGCTTTTTGTGGAGGAAGAGGTCCACTAAGGCAGAAGTGCCCAGGGCCCCTGAGAGTCATTATGTTCTTCAGGCTCTCTGCAACTGACTTCATGTGGTCCCTCCAGCACTGCTCCTGCCAGGGGCCTCTGTGCTGCTCCTGGAACACATCAGACACATCCTGCGTCGGGGCCTCCTTGCACCCACTACTCCCTTTGCCTGGAGTGCTCTTCACTAAGACATCTACCTGGGTTGCTCCCTTACTTCTTTCACATCTCTCTCCAAATGTCACCTTGTTAGAGCAGCCTTCCATGGCCTCTCCATATTACCTTTTCTCACCTTATTTTTCTCTAGCACTTACAACCATCTGATAGGCCTGATAGGCTATATATTTATGTGTTTGGTGTGTTTATTGTCCATCTCCATCCATATAATATAAGCTTTATGAAAGTAGGGATTTCGGCCAGGCATGGTGGCTCACACCTGTAATACCAGCACTTTGGGAGGCCAAGGCGGCAGATCACTTGAGGTCAGGAGTTCAAGACCAGCCTGGCCAACATGGTAGAACCTTGTCTCTACTAAAAATATAAAAATTAGCTGAGCACAGTGGCACATGCCTGTAATCCCAGCTACTTTGGAGGCTAAGGCAGGAGGATGACCTGAAACCAGGAGGCGGAAATTTCAGTGAGCTGAGATCACACCACTGCACTCCAGCCTGGGCGGCAGAGTGGGACTCTATCTAAAAATAAAAATAAAAATAAAAATAAAAAAAAGAAAGTAGTTGACTTCATCTGTTTTGTTTACTGCCATATCCCAAAACCTAGAACAGTCTCCGGCTTGTAGAGGATATTCAATAGATATTTGTTGAAAGAGTCCAAAGTCCTGTGACAACCCTCAGCTGACAGAGCATGAACTTGAATACTCCTCAGTTCTCACTGTTCCCTATTATACTATGCCCAATCGGCTTTACTTTTATACTATCTGCCTGGTCTGTGCAGTAACCTAAATTTGAGATCCTTGCTCCAAAAAATGTCTCTCCCTGTGTGTACATCGAGAAGTCTACAACATAAAATAGAATGGGATTGGTAATAGACACCTAGAGCTACTCCTAATCAGATAAGCCATTGTGCAAAACTATCTTTGCCCTTTAGGCTCAAAAAGAGATCTATTCTTCCTCTAGGCTTTCCTGGGCTTCCATTTTGGCTTTCCCTGAATTGGCCAGTATGGAATATGCTTTTCTGTAAACCTTTCATTAGGGAGTGGGAAAAATGGGTAATTATCAAACCTGAACCAAAACAGAAAACAGAATCTTTACCTTGAAGAACTGAATGAGAACATCTTTACCTTCCAGCCAAATGATATTATGAAGGTATTTGTCAGGAGTTGGGGGTGGGATTGCCATTGGAATGTTATTTAGTGCTTTTATTTTTTTAAGAAGTACCTAAAAATAATCACAATAATGGGGATCAGATCCTATAACAGAAAATAGACATGAGGCAAAAACTAAGGAAATCTAAATAAGCTACTGTTAGGCAAGTTGAACCTTGTTTGACTCATGGCTTTTCTCATCCTATCTAAATTCCTCTAATCATTTTTGTCCCTTGTCTTCCCTTATTACTATTTTCACTGATTTATTAACTCAGATTGAACCTATTGTCTTCATAATTCAGTTGACACAGTGGATGGAGAAGCAGAAAAGTCTAGTAAGTCTATAGAGGGAGCCAAAGAAAAATGCCATAGATGGCAACCCTGTTAGGAAATGGAGAATCTAGGAAGCTTTCTAGATCCGTGTTCAAATCCCTTCCTTAGGCCTTGTCACATAGCCTGGTTGTTGTGGGTTCTATAAAGCACTCTGTATACTTTTAATACATCCCCCAATCATTTTTTTACTACACTTAGTTCAAGTTGGTTTCTGTTACTTGCAATCAAGTAGTTTTGACAAATGTAGCACACCGGGTAGCATTGGCATTGGTTGTCCTTTGCATTATCAAAGGCTACAGGTGATTATAGAGTTAACACCTGCAGTTAAACACTTTTTTTCAATCTTCATCCTCATTACACACTGCTAAAGTAACCATGAAGGCTGGGGTGTTATGCAGATAGAATCAAGTAAAATTACCTTATTCATCTCGATGCCCTCATGTTTATCAATAATGCCTCTTGACCAAAGGAAGGTGAGATTTTTTAGAGCTTCAGCAATCACATTTCGGATTGCCTGCTTAGTCTTCAAAGCAATGACAACATCACGACACTCATGCTCTATGAGTCCTACAGCAAAGGAAATAAAATTCAGTAAGTGGCCTGTGTGATAACCACAATAACTAATATTAGTATAATACTGTATAATTTCCAAAGCATCTACACAAAATTCTTTCATTCTAGTTTCACGCAGAACTTGTGAGGTCAGTCACAAGACCTCATAAAATAGGGCTGAAAATAACTCTTGTTATTTTCAACTCTCCTTTATGGATGAGAAAATTGGAAACTGGTTTCTCCCCCACACTCCCTCCCCACCCTGGTGGGTGTTTCTGAGATCAAGGCGCATATTCTTTCCCCTTTAGTAAACATGAACTGGACTGTGAGTCAAGGTTAAAACTGCATCTGTTTCATCTTCATATTCAACATGGAGCACAATGCTTGCCATATTGAAGGTATTCACTCATTTTTTTAACTAAAATGAATTGACCACTAAAGTGAAAGGTAGCAATGATCGAAAGCATAGGTTTTAGTGTCAAACACACCTGGGCTAGAGACCTGGCTCACTACTTACTCGGGCAAGTTAACCTCCCTAATAATATATTTGCCTCGCAGAGTAATTATAAGGATAAAACGAGTTAATGTATATAAAGCAGTTAGCAGTTCCTGCCACGATAAGCATTCAGTAATCAGTTCCAGTAACCACATGGAAACAAGCACTGCCTTTTAGAGTAGTGAACTGAGAAAACTTTGTAATATTCCATACTGATCTAAAACATAATATAAAGCAGCTATCCTAATCCCTTAATCTTTAAAAGAAAATAAAAACTTGTCAACACGTAAATGGCAACAATGGGTCATGGGTTTTCCGAGACGATGCCAAAATATTCTAACCTATTGTCTCTAAACTTACACTTTCATTCATTAGACCACATACTTTCCATTTTGATTTGGAAAGCGTAATCATATGGTGTCTTACAGCATAGTCACGAATACGAAATGGTTTTACTTTATTTACTTTATTTCTTTTCTGATAACTTCCATTTATTAAGGGCCTTACATGTACCAGACCCTCTACCAGATGCTTTTGCACACACTGAAAGCCTGCTCCACAGCCCCACATGAGGAAAGCTGACCCACAAAACCTGGTATTAAATTCCTGGGCTCCTGCTCCATGCTTCAAGTAAAGTGGAGTGACTATAGATACTCGAGAAGTGACATTTCTTGCAGCCCTACATTCCAGAGTATCTTTGCAAAAGACAAAACAACAAAACAAAACCATCTTGTCACAGGTAACCTTCATGTGTCTTTTTCTTCTAATCTTGAGGACTCTGACCTCGCCACCTTAATACACTTTCCACACTCCTCTCATTCTTTCCTCTACACTCTGGTAACAACTAATAGGACTCTGCTAACTCTGCAATTATCTATTGATATGCTTATACACTTCTGTTTAAGGGTTGGGGTTTCCCATCTCTGCTTTTCCATACCTGGCCCATTAGCTGTGTTTAATAAATGCTTGTTGAGTGCATAAATGAATGGGTAAGTAAATGAAAGCATAAATTTTTCTTCTTTTATTAAATTATGGAATAATAAGGTGTGACTTTAAGAACTCAGATACTTGAACTACCTACCTAATTCTTTGACAGCATCCTGTTTGTTGGTTTCCAAAATTTCATATAGTTTCTGTAAGATATTAAGAAAAACATGCATATCTTACTATACCAAGTGTACTTCCAAGAAGTATACTTATTCCACCAAGTACACTTCTGGCTTTCATTTTATTTTTATTTTTTGAGATGGAGTCTTGCTCTGCCACCTAGGTTGGAGTTCAGTGGCGTGATCTCGACTCACTGCAACCTCCACCTCCCAGGTTCAAGAGATTCTCGTGCCTCAGCCTCCCGAGCAGCTGGGATTACAAGCGTGAGCTACAATGCCCAGCTAATTGTTGTATTTTTGGTAGAGATGGGGTTTCTCCATGTTGGCTAGGCTGGTCTCACACTCCTGATCTCCAGTGATCCACCACCTCAGCCTCCCAAAGTGCTAAGATTACAGGCATGAGCCACCACACCCAGATGGCTTTCCTTTTAAATTCTGACAAAAGGAAGTATGGTAGAAGAAATTTCACTTAGTTAAATCTAGAAAAGCTATTGACTCAATTCTTCCCTCTGGGTCAATTCTGCTTCTTTGCTCATGCTCAGACATCAGTCTCAATCAATGAGTGTAGTACAGTCAGTAGCTTGCCTAACTACTGTGCCTAACAGTTCTCAGGAAAGATTAATATGCACTCCACTGTGCACTGAGAATTCTCACTGACAGACCCTGATCTGGGAGTGAGCCAACAGAGCAGCTAGTTGGGAAGCTAGACTATCAGGAGCACAAAAAGAAGTGGAAAAATGAGAAAATGTGATATTGATTAGTTCATATTTCTTAAAAATAACTCCTTGGATAACTGAATAAATCACTGCACTCCAGGGCTAACCAATCTCTGTTTAATCAATCATACAACAGATATTTGTTGGATGCCCACTATGTCCCAGGCACTTCTCCTCATGAAGTTTACCCTCTAGCTTTGAGTCACTGGGGAGTTTGCACTTGGCTACAGCAACAGTCGTGGAATCAAACAACTGACAGTTCTTTAGAGTGGTCAGGTACAGATGTCTGAAACTGCCAAATAACGCACGGCATAGTGCTATTTACAGGGAACAACTGGCTTGTTATCTAAATTTTAAACAAAGTTAAGTTTTTGTGGGTTTTTTGGTTATTTTTGTGTTTGTTTTGGTTTAGAAAAAAAATCACATGTAATGAATCCCTCATTGTGAATATAAGAATAAGTTATGTAATTTTTATTAATTTATTTCTTCTTACTCGATAATACTGCATCAATATTGGGAGGGTGCCAAATTAGTAGCCTATCCATGGCACCAACATACCTAGTCCAGCCCTGCTTGCATAGGTACAAAAACAGCAGCTAGCCCCCTTTCCCATCAAACTAGACTTACAGCAATCCTGCAAGACTGCTCTAGAAAGCCTTTGCACAAGAGCGAATGGGAACTGACTTCTGCCTACAAAGAGAATGTAATTATGAAGGCATGGACATACATTTATTTTTCTTAAGGTGAGCTGCCACAGGCCAATTTCCAGAACCAAGTCAGTTCCAGAATAAACACATCTCAAAAGACCATTTAAATCTTTACTGGTGTCTCTTTAAAAATGCCACAGGGGATTCACTTCACCTGTGACACATTAAGGACACACCTGTGTCATCAACTCTCTGCATCTTCTCCCAGATTCCTAAAAACACATCCTTAACTCCCCCCACTGCCTCTTGTTTTTCTTCTCTCTTCCTCTGCTTCTGAAATCTTTTCTCCTATGAATAGCTCTATGTTCTTTCTAATGCAGATCAATCTAGCCTTTGAGTAGTTCAATTTTCTTCTCCATTCTTCAAAGTAAATCAACAGGACAGAATTCTGTTACACACTAATGTTCAATCCAATAAAGGTAGGTATCTTCACAGCCTCTTTTCCTCTTCTGATTTCAATAAGAGCCTCTCTTGACTAAGAGTCAGAGGTAACATAACAGCCACCACAAAAAATAGGCACTCTAACCAGAAGAGATAACCTCTAGGCCATTCATGGTTTTATGTATCCACACAATCATTGTATCTAGGGCTTTAGTAATCAGTATTTAAATCCATCGCTGGTTAGAAATCAAGGTCACCTGGGCTGAGAAAACACCTTTCAGCTGTTGATACTGTTCCCGTAGACTCTCATTGACACATGTGAAAATATAACCAAAATCACCAAACACTGGGGGCAAAAACAGAATGAAATATAGAAACCAAACACAACAAACAGGAGAATGAACCCCAAGGAAGCAGAATTAACACAGGAAGCAAAAAACAAAAAAACAAAACAAAAAAAAAAAACTTTTAAGATAAAAAGAAGACTCAAGATAATATTATATTAATTTTTTAAAGTAAACAGTTGTTATGAAAAGGAAGCAACCACAGTTTTTTGAGATCAAAAAGTAAGTGTCAAAAAAATTTAAAAAGCTTAATAGATGGGCTGAACAGCAGAATGAATACAACTAGAGATTTAAAAATTTGTAACTTGGAAAATCAATTGAAAAAGTCTCACGAGAGTTGACAGTTATGAGTGAAAAATAAGGAAGTTTTTTTATCTGAAGAACGCGAGTCACCTCTACATTATCAGGCCCAAAGAAGCATGAGAATCACACAGCAGTCACGTTCCACTTTTCCCACTCTTTTGCGAGTGGCTGATAGTAGACAGACTGGTGTGAGGGAGCTTTGTTAGAACGGGATTCACTCCACCGCTAGGCTTTTATCTGGTGCTTACTGCATAGTGGCTGGAAATGAGGAGGGTCTTAAATGATAAAAAATAAATACTTCTACTCACCTGCCCCACCGTACCAGGATTTCAAGTTTTCACTGTCAAATCTTGGTTCTCTTTCCCTCTCTTCCTCTCCCCTCAAGACTTACCCTTTCTTTGAAGCTTCATTCAAGTCTCAACTCCTGCTTAACACCTTCTCAAGTGCCCTGTCTTTCAGAGAATGTTACAGAGACATACTGGATCTCTTCTCTATCCTCTGCACTCAGAAAATAGATCATATGGGCCGGGAGTGGTGGCTCAATCCCAGCACTTTGGGAAGCCGAGGCAGGTGGATCACAAGCTCAGGAAATCAAGACCATCCTGGTCAACACGATGAAACCCCGTCTTTACTAAAATACCAAAAATTAGCCAGGTGTGGTGGTGCGTGCCTGTAGTCCCAGCTGCTTGGGAGGCTGAGGCAGGGGAATTGCTTGAACCCAGGAGGTGGAGATTGCAGTGGCCGAGATTGTGCCACAGCACTGCAGCCTGGTGAAAGAGTGAGACTCCGTCTCAAAAAAAAAAAAAAAAAAAGAAGAAGAAAATAGATCATATATTTTCTGCTCTGAAGATAATGAGTTTGACGATAACAGCTGAAATGTAATGATCAGAGACTGTTCTCTGCAGTGCCTCATATGCTATAATGAGCAATTAAATCCCTTTCAACTGTTGGAGTTTGTCTGTTTGATCAAATCTACATAGAAGTAGTCTTAAAAGAAGTTAATACGCCTCAGAAGTTTTTCTCCCAAATGATCAGTGCTTATTTCTCACCTTATATATTGATTCACGGCCAGATATTTGTTTTATTAGAAGTTTGGCATCTTCTTGACTTTTGATATAGCCTTTTGTAATACTGTACATCAAGCTGAGGCGCTTTTCGATCTGCACATTTACAATACGTAACAGTACTGGTATTATTATCTGGAATAATGAGGAGAAGAAAAAACTGTAAATTTGATGAGGATAGGCACCCTCCGAGGCAGAAGTTCTTAAAGTGTCATCTCCAGACCAGCAACAGCAGAGCCCAGTAACTTGTTAAAAATGCAAATTCTCAGGTCACACTGGAGACCTGCAGAATCAGACACTCTGGGGTGGGGCCCGGCAGTCGGTGTCTTAGCAAGTCCTCCAGGTGATTCTGTGCATACAAAAGTCTAAGGCCCATCCTCGCAAGAAGGTGAAGCTTAGTGAATAAAGTCTCCAGCACTGCCTTTTCCCTCATTCTCTGTACCCCCAGATTTCAGGAGACCTCTAATTAGGTCTCCTAAGCTGGGTAATAGATACCCACGGAACAAATTATCACTCTGTGCCTCGGTTTCTTCACTTGGAAAATAAGGAACTTAGGGTATCTAAGATGTTGCTTAGCTCTATATTTTTCCAACCATAAGCTAAGGCAGGCTAGTGTCACGGCTTAAGAGAATGGAATTTTAAATATACTCCTCCCTAAATTCAAATGCCAGCTCTCCTATTCACCAGCTCTATGACCTTGAGCACGTTACTTAGTGACTTTGAGGACTCAGTTTCCTCATGCGTAAAATGAGGAAATAATATCTAAGTACCAGAATTCCAATAGGGCTGCTCCTCAAAATGCACGTAGTCAATCACACAGATGGGGGCTTCCCAAAGGGTTAAAGTCATGTCAGAGCACAGGGGTAGATGGTGAGGGGTTGGGTAACAAGGGAGAAAAAAAACTGAACTGGAAGATGGCATCATAGTGAAGGAAGTACAAGAGCAGAGAAGGAAATTTTTTTTTTAAGCTGTTATTTTGCCTGTGAAACTTTGGGCACAGAGAGAGATATTTAAAGAGGATTTTTTTCTTTTTTTTAAATTATACTTTAAGTTCTGGGGTACATGTGCAGATTGTGCAGGTTTGTTACATAGGTATACACATGCCATGGTGGTTGGCTGCATCCATCCCCAATCATCTACATTAGGTATTTCTCCTAATGCTATCCCTCCCCTAGCCCCCAACCCCTGCTATCCCTCCCCTAGCCCCCCACCCCCTGACAAGCCCCAGTGTGTGATGTTCCCCTCCCTGTGACCATGTGTTCTCATTGTTCAACTCCCACTTATGAGTAAGAACATGCTGTGCTTGGTTTTCTGTTCTTGGGTCAGTTTGCTGAGAATGTTGGTTTCCGGCTTTATCCATGTCCCCGCAAAGGATATGAACTCATCCTTTTTTATGGCTACATAGTACTCCATGGTGTATATGTGCCACATTTTCTTTATCCAGTCTATCATTGATGGGCATTTGGGTTGGTTCCAAGTCTTTGCTATTGTGAACAGTGACACAATATACATATGTGTGCATGTGTCTTCATCATAGATCGATTTATAATCCTTTGGGTAAATACCCAGTAATGGGATTGCTGGGTCAAATGGTATTTCTAGTTCTAGATCATTGAGGAATCACCACACTGTCTTCCACAATGGTTGAACTAATTTACACTCCCACCAACAGTGTAAAAGCATTCCTATTTCTCCACATCCTAAAGAGGATTTTTTCAAAGTTATACTCCACAGTGCACTGACACTCCATGAGCTTTCTTTTAGGGCACCTAAAGCTCACCAATATTCTTTCAAGTTTTCCAGTGCAAGTTTGTCTCTTTTGAAAGCCACATGATGCTGAGACTGGCTATGAGCCACCTAACTTTACATAGTGGTGACATCTACCTCACAGGGCTGTTCTAATAATTAAACTAGACAATTTATGTAAAGTGCTTTACACAATTCCTGGAAAATAGGGAGTGTTCAATTAAAAACCATGGTAATATACTTCACTGAGATTTGTCAGAGCATGCTAGACAGAAGGGACAACTGGTTCAGAACATTGCTGCCCACACTCTAAATAGATTTGGTTTATGTGACGTCCCTAATTAGGCAAAAGGAGTCAGCCTGGTGGGAGCAGGGGAAAGCAAAAAGCAACAGCAGATAAGCTGCAAGTCTGCCTTTCTTCATGGTCCAGGACACATTGCCTTCCTGCACAAACAGCTCAAAATCTTCTGTGCCCAACTACCACCAGACACCTGCAAGTTAGCTCACTGCAACTGTGGCATTAACAGCACAAAGCCCTTGCAGCAGGCAGTGGACGCACCATCCTATAAAATCTCCAGCAAGCCTTTGTTTCTTTGCAGTCAGCTTCTTTCTTGCAGGCTGCCCATTGTTTCCCTGGCAATGTATTTTCCTACTTTCTCTAATAAATCTGCCTTTCTTTATCTACAACTGTCTTGGTAAATTATTTTGCTACCGGGCCACCATCCCAGATAGCTGTTGCTCCCCTGTGACCATTTCCACAATAATACATTTTTAAATCTTTGTTTCATTTTAAATACTTTTCACAAAGTATTATTTCCAAAATAATTATTTTACATTTACCTGCATACGACCTCTATATAAATACTGATTACCTAAAGAAACTTCTATCTTCCATCTCAACAATTAGCCTCACACAACACATCCTGATTTCTAGGATAGTTTCCATGATGGTGGAGTTATGCCTTAAATGAGTCCTTTGCTCCAAACTCAGCTCATAAGGCAAAAAGCACATCGAATCAAAATTACCCTTTAAACCAGGTACAGTAACTCTGAACTGTAATTCTTCTGAACGCTAAAGTTTGGTTACACCAATGCAGAATAAATGAAGGAACAAAAAAGAAAGTCTGTAAGCACAAGCTGGATAGTCAAACAATTCTGCTTTAAAGATAACTATTAAAGGTGGAGAATGGGGACTAGGTGGAGGAGTATAAAGTGTGCAGTTTACCATCAGGGCTTATTGCAATTTTTAAAAATGTTAAGTCTCTCTATATAACTTCAATAAATACTAATATAAGAGATTTGCTTGATGTAATAAGAATTAAACACCAACAAACATGGCATGGCAAGTGAAATCATTAAAGCCCCCAAGTTAAAACCTTATATAATGCAACTCCACTGGAAAGAGAGAAAGGAGGCATAAGAGTAGAAACTGAAAGTATAAAAATCTGCCTTCAGAATCAAAACCAGAGTCAGGGAAAGAAGGCATAGCAATTGTGAAGGCAATTGAAGGCCACAGCATAATTTAATTCCATAGGTAGTATGCCATGTGACTGTGGAGCTGTGGAGAAAATATTTTTTGTTTCTGCACAGTTTGGGAGACATCAATAAATTTTACTGAAACTTCAAGAACTTGTCTTTGGGTTACCCTGCTTCAAGCGGCACCCAGATTTTCATTCATTCACTCGACAAATATTTATTAAGTACTTACTATATGCCAAGCACTGTTCTGGAGGCAGAGGTTAGTTACATCAATGACCAAAACAGGCTGAGTACAGTGGCTCATGCCTGTAATCCCAGCACTTTGGGAGGCTGAAACAGGAGGATTGCCAGAGCCCAGGAGTTTGAGACCAGCCTGGGCAATATAGTGAGATCCCATCTCTATTCAAAATGGAAAAAGAAAGACCAAAACAAAGATCTCTACCTCATGGACGGTATATACAATTATAGCTGATAAGTACTGTGGGGAAAAATCAAAGTTAAGCAGGTAGAGGGGAATCAGGAGAATGAGGTAGAATTGAGGGTGTGAAGGGTGAGTTGCCAGTTGACATAGGCTGGTCAGGGGAGGCCTCTGTGGCAAGGTGAGATTTGAGCAATGGCTTGAAGGTAGTGAGGGAGGGAACCACGCAGATACCTACTGAGAGGGTGTTCCAGAAGGGACAACTTCTGTTTCATTTCTTTCACGACAATGGGGCTTCTTTCTTTCTTTTCATTTTTTTTTTTTTTAATATATGAAACATTTCAAGAATTTGCATGTCATCCTTGCGCAGGGGACATGCTAATCTTCTCTGTATCGTTCCAATTTCAGTATATGTGCCACCGAAGCGAGCACAACAATGGGGTTTCTTAACACACAGTGTAGGAAAAGAATCTTAATATTTTATTTTATTATTTATTACTTTTTTTGAGACAGGGTCTGCCTCTGTCACCAGAGCCATCATCACATTCTGTCTGCTGGAGTGCAATGGCACAATCTTGGCTCACTATAGCCTCAGCCTCTTGGGCTCAAGCGATCCTCCCACCTCAGCCTCCCAAGTAGCTGGGACCACAGGTGCACACCATCACGCTCAGGTAATTTCTTAATTTTTTGTAGAGATGGGGTCTTGCTATGTTGCCCAAGTTGTCTCAAACTTCTGGACTCATGCAATCCGCCCAACTAAGCCTCCCAAAGTGCTGGGATTATAGGCATGAGCTACCACTCCTGGCAAATCTTAATATTTTAAAATATGAAATTTTACCTTGAAGAGAGTAAGAAACCTAATGAGTCTTAAATATTCTGTTACTACTGTAACCTGAATAAGAGTCAAGCTGTTTGGTATCCGTTTCACAAGGTACATAAAAAAGATATCAATGATTCCAGTGACCAGGATAGAAAATTCCAAAACATTCCAAAACTGTTGAAAATATTTCCTTTTCAGAATTATTATCTGTATAGAAAACAAATAGAAACAAGTGTCATTTCATAGCACCTATACAGTAATGTTGGGGGGGAATCTATAAAATTAACGATTAGATTCTTGACTACAAATGAGTTATATTCCAAAAGTTGAGCTTTAAGTTATTGATTTGGAATCCCCCCAAAATTCTTTTAAATCTTCAATATCAAAAATTATAATTTGATTAAAAATATATACTCTATAATAAAGTTAGATTGCCAAAAACAAGCATTAAAAATAGCAATAAACAGGTTCATTGCAATACTATTAATAATAAAATGTGAAAATAGTAATGCTGATAAATCACCTTTTACACATTTATACGAATAATTAACTCACATTTTATGACAAG
Organism: Sapajus apella; assembly: GCF_009761245.1. NCBI lineage: Eukaryota > Metazoa > Chordata > Mammalia > Primates > Cebidae > Sapajus > Sapajus apella. The sequence goes on along the minus strand of NW_022436965.1, from coordinate 16,672,689 downwards.
GGCCTAGCAAACCAATTCTTATTCACTTATTTATTTCTTGCATCATTTCAAAAAATATTTGAGGAAAACATCCCTGTCTGGATTTTCAGTTCTTCTTTACCTGATCCTTGGGAATCTGTCTCCTTTTTTTTTTTTTCTTTTTTAAGAAAATTAGGTTTATTTATGTAATTTAGAAAAATTGATTTTAGCGTTAGAGTTTGTCAAATGTTTTCACTCTGATCAATTTACGATAGTATTTACATACAAACATAATAAAATAGAGTACATCACATTGCTTTTGCTTCGAAGTGTTTTCTCAATTCTGACATGCCTCTATCACTTCAGTTTGTAATTATTAACAGGGAAATGCTCTTTATGACATAGTGCTTGATTCACACAGTATACCACAGAATAGAAGGAGAATCAATGATCATGAACAGAGTTAAAATATATTTTTCAACCAATATGACTTTATTATTAATCTTTTTTCTTTTTCTTTTCTTTTTTTTTTTTTTTTTTTGAGACAGAGTCTTGCTCTGTCACCCAGGCTGGAGTGCAGTGGCGCAATCTTGGCTCACTGCAACCTCCGCCTCTTGGGTTCAAGCAATTCTCCTGCCTCAGCCTCCCGAGTAGCTGGGACTACAGGCGCCTGCCACCACGCCCAGCAATTTTTAAAATATTTTTAGTAGAGAAAGGGTTTCACCACCTCGGCCTCCCAAAGTTTTGGGATTACAGGTATGAGACACTGTGCCTGGCCTCATTAATCTTTTTTCTATAATAAAATATGTTTCACGTTAAAAAAAAATACTTGTATTCACTGATGATCTAAATCTATTGTTCTAAATTTGGCATTTATATAAACCCATAGTTGATTTAAATACAATATAGATATGAACCTATACTAAAACTCATTGATATGTTTGCTACAAATAAAAATGAACAAAATTGGCAAGAAGAGAGGTAACATAAAAAGCCATTTTAAAAATAGTGGAGATGCCTATTCTATTTAAAACTTCCATTTTCTGAAGCTAATATAAACTAAACCAAAAGATGGTGAAAAACTGTGATAAATATAGATACCAAATCTTACGTCACACTGTAAAGTTGTAATTTGTACTATTTTTTTTTTTTTAAGACCCATTGCAACCTCCACCTCCCGGATTCAAGTGGAGAATCTCTCTACTTTTATGATACTTAGCTGATGTCCAATACCATGACTTTTATACTAATTTCACTATAAAACTTAGAAAATTCAAAAAGGTTACTAAATTTCCAGGATCTCATTAATTATCATAGCAAATGGCTCTTGGATCAAGTTACTTCAATAATATGACAAAAATAGATTCAAAATACCTGAATTGCTCTTTTTATAGATTATATTTCTATTTTAAACAGTACCTTCAATGTTGATTCTAATACATACAAAAATATAAAATAGTAGTTCATCGCTATCAGTGCTGACCCATTTAACTCTCTTGCCATTGGCCACAGTTGTATTATCAGAGGATAAATATATATCAGATGTATAATGTGTCCTGCATATTCAAATTCTTCAGAAAATACTATGTGAAATACAGAAGTCAGAAATATATTACTCCTGAAAAGAGACCAAATAAAATGTTAGATCACTTAAAAGTATAATTAGCAGCTGAAGTTCAACATTTGTTTAAACAAATCATTAAAAATAATTTGAAGACTACAGATAATATAAAATAATAATAAAAATCAAAAGCATATTTCCTGTACATAAACATTATAATGGAAAAAAATAAAAAATATCATTTTTAAAAATCCATATCAGGGATGGGGGAAGCATTTTTAAAAATCAAGGCTACAGTGTCTTGGAAACAATGCAAAGGTTCATAAATAAAAGCAAGAAACAAATAAGTTTGGAAGAAAATGAATTATACATTGGATTGTTTAAAATCGAGTGAGAAATAAATAGTCTTATTAAATAATTACTATATCACATACTTCTTAAAACTTTTCAATTTGCCTAATGTAGAGCATGACAAAAAGAGATTCTTTGGATATATGTGAAGATTCTACAGTTTTGATTTTTTATATCTCTTTAAACTTATTAAATAGAAAAAAGTTAAAATTTATAACAAATTAGAATTTGTTATAAAAGGTTAATCCTCATTTAAAATTTAGCAGCATTAATGCTCTTGGTATGATCTTGTTTTGACATCTTCTATTGGTAGAAAAGTTATGTCTCTGCACTCTAAAAAGTATGTAAGCTCACAATTTATATAACGAAGTAAAAAATCCACCCCAGTTAAGTAAAATCTGTATTTCGTGGTATTTTGGAAAATTGGTTACAGGTATTATGCAGGCCATGTTGTGTTTTTCCTAATTATAGATCAACAGAATCACGTGATAGCACAGGTGAAATTAAACAGAGCTAGATCTAGTCACCAGTTAGATATTTCTCACCCTTGCTCTATGTTATACCCAGGAGAATATTAAGCAGCCAACAACACACTATAACCTTCAGACACAGCAATTAAAACTTGCAGTATTCAAATATGACCATCCTTTTTTCCTTCCTGACTACTCTCTAATAGAGATGTCAATGAAGTTGCTGAAACAGAATGGAGGAAGAGAAGCAAGCACCACGCAATCAGTGAAAATCAACCATAATATAGTTTTTTTTTTAAATAAGGAAAATTGAGATAAGCTGTTCTGACAATGTAGAAATGGTAGTATTTTCAAGTATGTTTCTATTAAAGGTTCACAATACTTACTCAGGTGGAATAAAAAGTATCTTTTCTTTAGGATAGTCCAAGAAAGTTAAAACGTTTTTAAACTTTATAAGCCAACTTCTAGCACTTACATAAGATGAAACATCGTAAATACTCATGAATCTAACAGAGAAAAATATACATTTGTGTTATAATAAAAAGCAAGTATTACTTTGGGTTAATATAAAAGGGGGAGGTGTACTAAGTATAAATTTAACATGGACCCACCAAATATGCTCAGTCACAAGCCTCTGAGTCCATCCACCTATCCACCCCATGGTCATGGTACAGGAGCATTTTTAGTATGAGACTCCTGCTGCCTCTGTTCCTGACCAGAGATCACACATAAGTAAAGCTTCTCTAGAACAATTCTTTGGAGTTTGGAATCAAGCTTTCCTTTGTCATGCGGCTCCAGCACAACCCCCTCCAAGGCCCTGAAGGCTCTACCCTTCCCAAACTTTATTCCTGGGACTGATAATAGATCTTCCAAATAGATTACCTGGCCGCTGAAATGTATGTATCATCCAGCCAGGATCTCCTATCATTATTGCCCCACAGTTTTGTGTTGGATCATCTATTATCTAATGTTTTCCAGGACTATAACAAGAGATCAATGTATCTCTAAGATACTGAGCTTTTCCCACCAGACTTAATTGTACTTGTCAGCATCAGCAGTTGGGCCAATTCTTCCAGAGCTTGCTCCACCCCAGGGAGCAGTCTAATGGCAGCCTCCAGGCTTCTGTACCTCATCTGTCTGGTAATTTAAAGTGAAGATAATATAAAGGCAAAATAATTATAATAGTAATTGAAGCTATATAAGTTCCTTTTCATGGATTCCCTGGTGTTTTATCTAATTACATGACAGTTCAATCTTTCTCCAGAATCCCCTAATGTCACCAGGGTTATAAAACTTTAGGGGAAGAAATGTAAACAAATGAAATTAAAAGTAGATGAATAGATGTATGGAAGGACGAGACAGATGGACAGACAGAAGATGGCTAGATATAGATATGTGAAATAATGGATTGATCCATCTGGACATTTAATTCTCAGTTTATTCATTCTTCATCATATAACCATTTGATTTTGGAAATATCAGTTAAAGAAGTGTTACACTTACTTTCCTTGGATGAGGCAATAGCTTTTTGCTGCACCAATTAATATCTGGGCTGCCTCTATTTCAAGAATTCCATCATTATGCTGTTGCTCAAAGCTACTCTAAACATACAATTTTAAATGAAGATTACAAAAGATCAAAACATGAATGTATTTTTCTTAACCCTTACATAGTCTCACTATTATTATTGAACTCAATATATCAAAATATGCTATTACAAAAAATTATATAGTAGGAAATAAATTTCATTAAATGCAAATGTTTACTGAATACTCATTTTTATAAAGTACAGTCCTGAATGTTATGAGAGATAAAAAGAGTCTTAGCTTTCTAGAAAATCAAAATGTATACCACTCAGCCAGGCATGGTGGCTCACTTTGGGAGGCTGAGACAGGTGGATTGCTTGAGTCCAGGAGTTCAAGCCCAGCCTGGGCAACCTGGTGAAACCCTGTCTCTACTAAAAATACAAAATTAGCCAGGCATGGTGGTGCATGCCTGTAATCCTAGCTACTCGGGAGGCTGAGGCAGGAGAATTGCTTGAACCCAGTGGGCAGAGGTTGCAGTGAGCCAAGATCATGCCACTGCACTCTAGCCTGAAAGACAGAGACTCTGTCTCAAAAAAAAAAAAAAGAAAAAAGATTAATGATAAAGTCATATTGATTGAAAAGCATTTTTTAACTCTGTTCATGATCATTGATTCTCCTTCTAGTCAGTGTTATACTGTGAGAATCAAGCACTATGGATCACTTGAACCCAGGAGGCAGAAGGCATGGTGAGCCAAGATTGCGCCATTGCACTCCAGCCTGGGTAACAAGAGCAAAACTCCATATCAAAAAAAAAAAAAAAAAAGAAATAGATAAAAAAAAAAATATATATATATATATACAACTCAAAGAGTTTGCTTTAGTAATATAAATAGCATCAGTAGCATCATCTTTTTATAGCAGAATAGAGTGTGCAAAGTATTAATTCTAAGTAATCATTTCAGCCCCACAAAGAACTATCAAAATAAAAAGATAGGCTGTATGGTTATGTCAATCCTCCCCCTAAAATAGCAGAAAAATTACAGCTTCTACATAATACTGACATTAAATTCAGAAAAACTATGCAGGGAAGGGGAAAGGGTAAGGAAATGTTGCATTTAATAGTCCCTCTTGAAGAATCTCAATGTACATCAGCATATTAAAAACTCTGAGAAGTTCTACAAGAAGTTCCAAAAGAAACTCATTTAACTTTATTTAAGCCAGCATTTCCCAGTGTTACCTCCTGGAACTGCTGCCTAAATTTCTTCACATACTGACCATGTACTTTGCCTATCCATTGTTTAAAAATGTTGACTCCAACTGCTACTGCATTTAACATATTTTCTCAAGTCTTAAAATTTAAGGGATGATAGTCATTTCAGGAAAGGAGCGAATTCATGCCACTTATATCTCAATATGATTCTTATTCATTCATTAGCTCCTTTTTCAGAAGATAGAAAAATGATTCACCAGTAACAGCTTTGATAAAGGCTATGCAAATTCTGAAGCTCCCTTTCCAAATGTAAGGGGCAATGGCCAGGAAAGGAAAGGAAAGGGAAATATGATCTTCAACAGAAAAAAATGAGAGAGAAAAGAAGGAATTTATATGTTAATAGAGATTTGAAGGGCATATCAGTTCATTGCAATGTGTGGACTTTATCAGAGTTCAATTTCAAACTATAAACTGTAAAAATAAATATGTATCACATTTTTGAGACAACTGGAAATCTTACACTGACTCAATATTTGATATTATTAAGGAATTATTATTCATTTTAAGTATAATATTAGTAATTTATTATGTTTTTTAAAATACTTTAAAATTTAGAGATAGATACTAAAATATTTACAGGTGAAATGATATGCCATGTATGATTTTTTTCAAACTAATACATAAGGTGTGGGTTAGGATGCAGCAGGTATTGGTCATGTGTGGATGTTTTTTAAGGTTGGGTGATGGGTGCGTGAGGCTTTATTACACAAGTCTATCTGCTTCTGCATATGTTAGGAATTCTTAATATTGACAATAAGTTTTAAAAATAGACAAAAATTCTGGGCATAATTAGTATTTTATATACATTTTATATTGAATAAAATGTGTTCTATTAGATCATAATTCCAGTTTACAATGTACAATTTGATAAGCTGGTTTAAGCTTGATTTTACCAGGTAATCTTCCTATGTTTATATTAGAACATTTAAATATTAGTATTATAACATTTCAAGAGAATTTTTGATTCATCAGATTTATTTTAGTTTATTACATCTCTAATAGTTAAATAAGCACTTGAGAAAATTTTGTATAAAAGGAACTCAGATATGTTAAATTTGTAAAAGCAATTTTAAATATTTGAAAATGTCTAATCAGTATGTAAATAGCACCAAACATTATTCTAAGAGCCCTCAAAAGTGACTGCTAAAATTTGCCAGACATAGAAACAGGATAATAAGGTTTGTGACTGAAAGCCTCAGGAAGGAGATTTTTTTTCTTAACTTTAAAAAGTCACACATTAATTTTAACAATCAATAGACTTTCAGAAGGTGAAGAAAAGTTTTCAAGTCATCTGAAAACCATATGCAAGGATTAAAGACATTGCAAGAAAAGAAATTTCAAAACATTATGTGAACAGCACCAACCATTTGTATTACAGCAACATGCAATCTGGCTTCTTCTATTAAAACTTCATCTGTTGGGGATTCCTTCTTCATTTCCTTAGGTGAAACATGGGAAAACTGAACCGTATCAGACGACATTTTAAAACATAAAGAGATAAAGTTAAAAATAAGTAAAAATGATTAAGAGCTGGCAAATGCTACATTTAACAAAGATTCCAATAATTCAAAGGAGAATTGCTAGAATGAAGAGCTATGTATAACTTGGGTAATGTTTTTTCACATATAAGAAGTGTTGCCTTCAATTGTGCTGAAGTAAGTATTCATTTGGGGAGACTTATATCTCAAATTCGTCTCTAAACCTATCTACATGCTTGACTGCTCTCTAAATCAGCCTGTGTTTTCTGCTTTTTATAACACTTCTACCAGGAGAGAATTCTTATCTTAAGCCATTGAAAACATCATCTTGGCAGAGGCCATTGATTCGTACTCAACCAGCCAGATTGCAAAAACATTCATTCTCTTGCCGGGCGCGGTGGCTCAAGCCTGTAATCCCAGCACTTTGGGAGGCCGAGGCGGGTGGATCATGAGGTCAACAGATCGAGACCATCCTGGTCAACATGGTGAAACCCCGTCTCTGCTAAAAATACAAAACATTAGCTGGGCATGGTGGCGCGTGCCTGTAGTCCCAGCTACTCAGGAGGCTGAGGCAGGAGAATTGCTTGAACCCAGGAGGCGGAGGTTGCGGTGAGCCAAGATCGTGCCATTGCACTCCAGCCTGGGTAACAAGAGCGAAACTCCGTCTCAAAAAAAAAAAAACAAAAAAACAAAAAAAAAAAAAAAACCATTCATTCTCCTGGTATTTGGCAAATAAAGCTGGATAACCAAGACCTTGTCTTTAGAGACAGAATTCAAAGTCATTTCTCCAAAATAGCAAAGCTAGTAACTATCTTCCCAATTTAATTAGCAGAATCAGGTCTTTTAACAATAGACTAAAGCAAGCGAGGTAGGCCCAGGGAAGGAAAAGAAGACTGCTTTTTGCCAGGTATCAACTCACAGGAATGTATTCAATCGTCGTTTTATCTTCTACTATGGTCCAATTAACATTTGTCAAAATTTTTTCTGTTTTAAATAAAGTTATTGTGTTCCGTATTATCTCCTGGATGTGCTGAGCGGCATTTTGCAAAGCCAATTGTCTTGGGAGGGAAAGAACACACAAACCTGTGAGAAAGAAGAAAGCAAGAGCTTAATAGAGTACAGAGAAGGCAATGGAAAGCAAAAAAATGTTGCATGATTCTGTAGTGTTATCTTGAGATTGCCTGCAAACCAAAGTGGTTATAGCAAGAACAATTTTTCCTACAAAACTTTCTAGAAAATGGTCCAACTATTTGTTTCTTTTCGGCTATATAGCTCAACTTTATCTGACTCAACTGCTAAAAAATGTTTATTGGTTTCCTTGCTTTCCCTACAGCAAAAGACATGACTGACTACTTCAACACAACCCATATGTAGCTCTCAAAGTGGAACGGATACAGTGGAAGGGCTGCCTATCAAACTATGCAGATTCCTTGTTCCACCCCACAGCTGCAGAATCAGATTGGCCTGAAAATTTGCATTTTAACAGGTTCTCCAATTGTTTCTTATACTGTACATAGTAACATTTAAAAGCCAATGCAATAGAGATCCCTCAAATTTAACATCTCTGTTTTCTGGCCAGTGAATCAATATGTTCAAAATTTGTAGCATTTTGTATTTTCTTGAGGTATGAGCTATAAGACTCACCAAAGAGAAAAAATTAACTAGTAAATGAGCTTAGCCTACTTACACACAATTCCATCTTAATAAAGCTGTTCTCGCCTCATAATTGCATGTGAAATGTGTCTTCAAGGGTTAAATGGCTCCTAAGTGTTTCAGTTTAACTTTAGCTCACTCTCTATGGGACACTGTGTACAATGGAGTGATTTGAAATTTGGGGATTCAGAAAGGTCTGTAGGGATATCCCTCTCAAGCATCAGGATCAGTTCACTATAACCCAGAGAGAGCAAAGATGCATCTGACCAACTGCTGCTTTGGATTTAAAATTCCCATGGCAAAGACCACACAAGGAGAAAATGTATTCATTTGTCCAACTAGATCCCACCCATATGATGGGCATCAGCCGCTTTCCAGGTTCTCAGGGGAAGCATGAAGGCATATGGGCCACTTGGTGGCACCAGCCCATCTGAATGTACTCCCAGTGTTTAAGATGATCCTGGAAGAGTATGAGGAGGGACTGCTTAAAAGCATTAGACCAGGTGGAAGGAGTTGGTTTGAAATTCTGACTAATAAAACTAAAATCCATTAAGTACCTGTTAAATGTGTACCACACAATATTTCTAGAGAGGATGAATACTGACTCTGAAAAGATAAAGTACTTGCTATATAATCTTTATTCCACAGTGAGTTAAAGAAATCTGAAGCTTGGTTATATTGGAAGAGGATGCTATGGATGACTTTCATTACTAAAAGCCAATGCCTAGCTTCAAAGCTTTAAAGGACAGACTAACTCTTGTTAGGGGCTAATACAGCTGATGACTTTAAGTTGAAGCCAATGTTTACTTACCATTCTAAAAATCCTAGAATAAATTAAATGTATTCTGTCTGAGCTCTGAAATGGAAAAACAAAGCCTGGATGACAGCACATCTCTTTACAGCATGGTTTGCTAAATAGTTTAAGCTCACTATTGATATCTACTGCTCAGAAAAAAAAAAAAAAGATTCCTTTCAAAATATTACTGCTCATTCACAATACACTTAGTCACACAGAGCTCTGATGGAGATGGACAAGGAGATGAATGTTGTTTCCCTGCCTGCTAACACAATGTCCATTCTGCAGCCCAAGTATCAAGGACTCATTTTGACTTTCAAGTCTTATTATTTAATAAATACATTTTGGAAAAATAAAATCTTTTGTGCACAAGCAAGTGCTCAGAGATTTCATCACCACCAGGTCTGCTTTACAAGAGCTTCTGAAAGACGCACTACACATAGAAAGGAACAACCAGTATCAGCCATTCCAAAAACATACCAAAAGGTAAAGAGCATCAACATAATGAAGAATCTGCATCAACTAATGGGCAAAACAGCGAGCTAGCATTAAATGGCAGTATTAAACTCATACATATCAATATTAATCCTAAATTTAAATGGACTAAATGCCCCAATTAAAAGACACAGACAGGCAAATTGGATAAAAAGCCAAAACCCATCGGTATGCTGCATCCAGACCCATCTCACATGCAAGGATACACAAAGGCTCAAAACAAAGAGATGGAGGAAGATTTTCCAACCAAATGGAGAGCAAAAAAAAAAAGCAGGAGTTGCAATTCTTGTCTCTGATAAAATAGACTTTAAAGCAACAAAGATCAAAAGAGACAAAGAAGGATATTATATAATGGTAAAAGGATCAATGCAACAAGAAGAGCTAACAATCCTAAATATATACGCACCCAATACAGCAGCACCCAGATACATAAGGCAAGTTCTTAATGATTTACAAAGAGACTTAGACTCCCACACAATAATAGTGGGAGACTTTAACACCCCATTGTCAATATTAGACAGATCAACGAGACAGAAAATTAACAAGGATATCCAGGACTTGAACTCAGATCTGGAACAAGTAAACTTAATAAACATTACAGAACTCTCCATCCCAAATCCACAAAACATACATTCTTCTCAGTACCACATCACACCTACTCTAAAAGTGACCACATAATTGGAAGTAAATCACTCCTCAGCAAATACATAGCATTTCACATGTTTAAAAATAAATAAATACATACATACATACATATATACAAACATTTTGTAAGGCTATAGCTGTCATAGATAGTGTCTTCTCTGATGGATCTGGGGAAAATCAGTAGAAAACCTCATGGAAAGAAGTCAGTATTCAAAGTCCCATTAAGAGCACTCATAATTCATAGCAGGAGGTCAAAATATCAACATTAATAGGAGTCAGGAAGAAGCTGATTTTAACATTCGCAGATGACTTTGAGGGGTTCAAGACCTCAGTGGAGGAGGTAAATGCAGATGTGGTGGAAATAGGAAGGGAACTAGAATTAGAAGTGGAGCCTGAAGATGTGAATGAATTGCTGCAATCTCAGAATAAAACTTGCATGGATGAAGAGTTGCTTCTTATGGACAAGTAAGCAAAGTGCTTTTTTGGTATGGCATCTACTCCTGGTGAAGATGCTGTGAACATTGCTGAAATGACAGCAAAGGATTTAGAATATTTTATAAATTTAGTTCCTAAAGCAGCGACAACAGGTTTTGAGAGGATTGACTCCAATTTTGAAAGAAGTTCTACTCTATGTAAAATGCTATCAATCAGCACCACATGCTACAGAGAAATCTTTCACAGAAGGAAGAGTCGATGTGCCAAACTTCATTGTTGTCTTAAAGAAACTGCCACAGCCACCCAGTCTTCAGCAGCCACCACCCTGATTAGTCAGCAGCTGTCAACCCTGCACTAGCAAAAAGATTATGACTTGCTGAAGGTTCAGATGATCATTAGCATTTTTCTGCAAAAAAAGCATTTTTTCATTAAGGTATATAAATAGTTGTCTTAGACACTGTGCTTTTGCATTATAATAGACTAGAGCATAGTGTAAACACAACTTTTATATGCACTGGGAAACCATATAATTTATAGACTTGCTTTATTGTGATATTTACTGCATTATTTGCTTTCTCATATGGTTCAGAATTGAACCTGCAATATCTCCAAGTTATGCCTGATATGTAAATCTCCAATAGTCTGATTAATTTTAAATTCCTGGAAAAAATCTGGTCTCTGTAGCAGCAGAGCTGAGGATCAAGCCATGGCATATTCAACTATACTAACGCTCTACTATAAGACTTTGCCTAATCTCACCCCAGTTTTCCCCTCTCTCCTGGATTTCTCTACTGAATGTGTCTATTTGTTATTTTATTATATTTATGCATTTTATTGTAAACAACCTGAGATTCCTTTTAGAAATAACCAACTGTGGCAGAGCCTCCCAATATCCATTATCTTCTTCCTTCTGCCAATAGAATCTCTAAGTTTTGACTGATCATATTGTCAACCAGAAAAGATATTTCCCAGCTTGCCTTGCCCATAGTGCCCATATGACTAAGTTCTGGCCAATGGAATGTGAGTGATAATGATATATTAGAAAGAGGCTGCTTACCCTCCATTGCCACACACCCGTCCCCCACCATTTCCCCTTTCTAGTTGGTTGGATTGTAGACATGGTGGTAGTAAGCACGTTTCAAGAGCAGCTGCTTAGGGCATGGAAGAGCAATCAAAGGAAAGAAACTTGGATCTCTACGCAATCTTGTAGAGCAGAACCATCTCACACTTCTAGACTTTTTGGTGAAGGCAAAGAAAAATCCTTCTGTCTTGTTTAAGCCTTTGTTCATTTGGCTTTTGTTAAACTGGATGAACCAATATCCCAAGTAATACAGCATCTGTTACTTGGAATATGAATAATGAAAAATGAATAATTTCTAAACCAATTTCTTGAGCTTCATAAGAAATGTCCCTATGACAGCCAACAATAACCTGTTTGTGTTTTTCTCCTCAGTTAATTCATGAATGAGACATATACTTTACCTAACTTCTTGGCTGACTGAGTCATCATGTATGAATTTATTCCCATCGTCAATAACGATATTACTTGTATATAGAGTATAAACTAAAAACAAAGCACATACATAGTTAGAAGCAAAATATTAAGTACTCCAAAAGTAATCATTGTTTAGCCACTAACAAAATTCTATGAATGTCTTAATCCACATTTTAAAACCCTGTCCCTGATAAGTCAGTTAAGGCAAACAGGGTGTTTTGTGAACATTGTCTGAACATACTACACTGGAGCAGACATTAATTTCCAATTGCAATGAGGAAAACAATAGACTGGAGATTATATACTAAGGCCACTGTGCGGGGAGCTCTCCACAGTTGCCACTCCTGGCAGCAGTCAAAGTGGTAGCCATCCCAGACGTGGCTGTGGAACCTGCAGGGTGGGGAGAAAGCCCAGCAACCGCAGGCGGGATGGTGACCATGGGCAGCAGAGGGGTATGTGCCTGCCACCAGCATTTACTACGGCTGTACCAGAGGCTCTGAAGGAGAAGGCAGGAGCTGTGGTGGGGTCTGGAGAGGTGCCGTGCAGAAGCAGAAAGGTAACCACATTTGTAGGCCGTGACATTGACATTTCTTAGCCATGTGATTGGGGGCCAGTTAATTTAACCCCTCTGAGCCACAGCGTCCATCACTGAAAAGAAGAGTTCATAGTAATTTCTCCTCCAGTGTCTCTCATGCTTGACTAATAACAACAATCACCTGAAGCACTTGTTAGACGTACTGACTCCCTCTGTGGGTTGTGATTCTGTAGGTCTAGGGTGGAAGCAATGGGATTCCTAACATCAGACGGAATTAAGAAACGCTGTAAAATGATTCCCAGGTGCTAGTTAACTTCTCATTGACTTGGTTCTAGGCCAATTCCTTGCATAAAAGAAAATCGAAGGAGCGGTAATGTTGATTATTTCACTTTTCTTTTGAAGCACGGAAAGAACCAAAGTCTTTGCAAAACCACCGGTTATTTGAACTCAAAATTAATGCTCAGAGAAGGCCCACAGATATAAATCCTCAGAAAAAAATGTGGTGAGGAATATGAATATGATACCCCATCAAAAACAGCACTTCCTGTTTTGGGAGTTAGGGCACCTGAGGTCTTTCCCTCTCATGCTACATACAGAAGACTCCTCTCTTCGATTTCTCCACATGCAATATGGAAAGGTCAATAGTAGCTCCCAAAAAGAAGATATTAAATAAATACTGTACTCCTTGGGCCTTCAGGACAGCAGGAAAATAGTAAAGAGGAGAAATTCTGGGCTGGAAATTAGACAATATAGACAAACTCCATACATCTACCTCCAGATTTCTTGGTAGGTAAGTCAGCGTTCTTGAGCTCATATTATTCAAGTGGTTTTCCCCCTCCCAAAAACAAGATTTGGGGTTTATCTGACTGGAGGTAATGAGGGGCTGATCCTGGAGATTTGTAGCAGCTTCTGGAAACTTCTCTATCTAGCTTACAGTGCTATTACAGATGACAAGGTGCACTGCCAGCAGATGCACTGGGCTCTTTGGATTTGCGGGGACTGTAGGATACAACCACCACCAGACTGCCCAGAAATCCACCAGCTAACCCATGGGGAAAGGCTTTCAGAAAGAGTGGAAAGGAAACCAAGTTTTTTTTTTTTTTTTTTTGGCTACAGATAATGGAGTCTTTGCCTAGAATTTTTCAAGAAATAAATTTTTTTTAATTAGCCCTAAAGACATAAATATAACTAGATCCTTAATTTAAAAATGTATAAAATCTTTCTCATCATGGTATGCTTAACTAGTTTCAGTTTTTGTTCCAAAACCTTTCAGTTTTTGTTCTAAGAACTATAAGGAGTAGATGTTTTTGACAAAAGTATTGTTTTTTCGTGCTTTCTGGCAGCCATTGAAAAATAGCATTTGTACCTGGGCATGGTGGCTCATGCCTATAATCCCAGCACTTTGAGTGGAGGCCTAAGTGGGCAGATCACCTGAGGCCAGGAGTTCAAGACCAGCCTCGCCAACATGGTGAAACCTTGTCTCTGCTAAAAATAAAAAAAAAAAAAAAAATCAGCCAGGTGTGGTGGTGCACACCTGTAATCCCAGCTACTTGGGAGGCTGAAGCATGAGAATTGCTTGAACCCAGGAAGCAGAGATTGCAGTGAGCCAAGATTGCACCACTGCACTCCAGCCTGGATGACAGAGAGAGGTGCTGTCTAAAAAAAAAAAAAAAAAAGAAAAAAGAAAAGAAAAGAAAGAAAAAGAAAATAGCATTTGTGTGTTCAATAACATTTACTGAGCATTTATTAAGTGTCAGGTATTCTACTGGGCATCATCTCAATCCTCAACAGAAAGTTGAGGCTCAGCAAGGCTGGGGAACTTCTTCGAGATCATCTATCGTGTGAATGGCAGAGTTTCAGACCAGAGCCCAAGTTCATCTAATACCATATCCATAACTACTCCATAATTACTGGTCCCTTTCAAATTCTCAGCATAAATAAGGTTCTGCTCAGTTCCTTTCTACTTAAAAGAATGCATTTCTACTTAAAATCTAATTCAAAACTGGTTAACTTTATTACTGGGTTCTCTGACATAAAAAATAAGTAAAAATTATAAATATGAATAATCATGAGACATGATCTTTCCTACCATTTCTGGTACTTCTACTTTTTTTTCAGTGAGATTATAAATATCAGGAGCAAGGAGTAAACTAAAAACTCCTTTAATTCCAGACCATGCCATAACAACTCCCCATCGCCAATTATATTCATAATTTGAACGCATCAAAATAAGGCTCACTAACAAAATAGTGAGCAACCTGTGGAGAGAGAAACATTAAAAATAAATCACACCTTGTTTATTAATGTTATTCATGGTTGAAAGCATGTACTAAATACTAAATTTAATATACATTTCTTCAGGAAAGAGAAAACAATGCAATTTATTGTTAAATCCTTCCAATTTTCTGGGACTAATCAAATCTACTATTTAAATTTTGCACGTAATACTCAAGTCTTGAAAAATAATGCTGAAAGTTTTAAACAAATATAAGGAATTATCATCAACACTACTGTATATTGTTTGGATTTGGGTAGTAAATTCTCACAGGGAAACCTCTTCTAAGAATGCTGACAAGCTCATCTACTCCCTGAAAAGCCATACATGACTGGATTCAAAAATTATAATGGGGGCATGTGCAGATCATGACCCAAATGTAAGATTATTGTAGACACATTAATAAACTTAACCCAACCAAATGTTTACTGAGCTCCCACAAGAATCCATACGCTAAATGTCACACAAATAATTTTAATTTGCGCCTTCTTGCTCTCCAGATTACATTTTAAAAGTAACCTGTGCCAAAATTTAAAATCTATCATTAAGGGACCAGCACTGAGAGAATATCAGTACTGTCCTTCAAATGATTTAGAACAAATGAAATTTCCGCAAAAGTAAAATCAGATGTGTTCTTAGCCTCAAAAAGTATATTGTGCATCAGTTGGTGAGCTATAAATTGTACAAGTCAATTTAGAGAATTCCTGTCATTGAGAAACAGAAAATCTACAATTACCATCTATAATGTATATAATTAATTTTGGCAAACTCCTCTGCCTTGCATTCAAGCCTTTTGCAACGTGACTCTTACCAACCTTTTCAGCCTTACTAAATAACCTTTCCCTAAAATATCAGAGTCCAACCAAAATAGAACCAACTTATGTCATTTCCTGATATCAAAAACAGGGAGGCAGAATAGCAAAAGACTCTGAAGTCAGCCTACCTGTGTTAAATTTAGGCTTGCCTTTTACTAACTGCATAACTACATTCGCAAGCTATTTAATCTCTCTGTACCTCAGCTCCTTCATCTGTAAAATGAAGATGATAATAACAATTGTACTTGCCTCAAAGGATTATTGTGGTAATTCAATTAAATGCAGCAATACTCAGGGCTTAGAATGATGCTTTGCATGTGGTCAGCACTCAATACATAATCAATACATAATTATAACTATATACGATACACATGTATCCATACAAAATATTCAATCAGCAACACTTATTATGTTCGTGTATTCCCATTTCTTTATCTTGGCTCATACTCTCTGAAATGTTTTTCTCAAGTCTTACAAGAAAACCCACCCACACTTCGAGGGCCAACTTAAGGATAATGCCCTTGATTAAAGCCTTTCCTCTAGTGCGTGGAACCATCAGTTCAGCAAGATCTCTGCCACTCACTAGCCATTTGACCTTGGACAAGGTCCTTTGCTTTTCTGGGGGCCGATTTCTTCAAAATGTAGAAAATAACAGAGATAAATAATTGGAGATGATAATTCTTATCTCCTAGTGTTGTTATGAAGATGAAATTAGATAATGGATGTATACCTGAGTCAAACAGTGTGCTAAAGCCATGTTTCTTTCTTTATGACCAATCTCAGCTTACATATGAGCTCTCATGGCAGAGCATGTTAAAACTATTTCCTGGCTCTCATACTTAGAGATTCAATTCAGTAGGTTGAAATGGGCCCATGAATTTGCATTTCTGTCTAGCTTACAGGTGATGCCAATCCCTCTCATTTTATGGATAAAATCTTGAAAAATAAACACACTTATCCCAAGTTGCACACCAAGCTATTGTCAAGGCCTTGACAACAAGGCAGGTTTCCTGGCTCCATGTTCAGAGCCCTTTTTGCTATATGCCAATGCTTCCTAATTCTAATTCTGAGCTTGAGAATCTAAGCTTAGTAAACAAACTTTAAAATATTATTCTTACCTTACTAAATTCACTGTTGCAAATAAGATGAGTATGAAAATTATGGTGTGAAAGTCATAATGGTTGCTTTCTCCACATCCAATCACAATGCCAGAGAAAGCATATATTAAATGTTCATATACAGATGAAAACATTCTTAAGAACCTAGGATGAATGAAAAGGAAATGACATTTTAAGCAATGCATCTTAAATAAAATTTTTTTTTTCACATAAAAGCATGTATCTTATACCTTTCACTGTCTTAGCAGAGGCCCTTGCCTTCACCTCTGTTACAGTCAACAATTAAAAGAATTTTGTTGGATCTAAAAACACCCAGTTCCATATTTTTCATTACCCTCATCACACCAATACCGTGGGCTGCTTCTCACAGTAGAATAATAACAGCAAGGCAGAAAACTGAGGCCCTCCCCCAGCAGATGATTTATCAGTTTCTCTGGGATTTTCTGGCAGCATATCAACTGTTGGGGCTGCTACTGCTAAACCCAGAGTTGTGTTGCTACTAGGAGGTACATCTCAGTAACTTTGACTTTGCAATAGCTAACCGGATCATCCCAATGCTCTCTGCACAACCTCTCCCTCTGTGACTCACATGTGCTCTTCTATTTACTTTGAAAGTCTATCCTGTCTGCTTTCCTGTCTCCTGAATTCCTAAAAGTCTTGTAAGGCTAACTGTAGCCCCACGTTGTCTATGAAAGCCTCTTAAGCACCCTAGGTGGTGGCGGTCCTGCTCTGAACTCCTACAGTGCCGACTCTCTGCACTACTGTAGTTTTTAAGCAGAAGAAAGCATTAGAATCACCCAGATTGAATTCTAAAGCTTGACAGAACCACCCGCAGAGATTCTTACTGAGTAGACCAGAGCACATGGGTTAGGGCATGGGACTGAGGCCTCAGTAGAGTACACATTCTGTTCTGTATAGTTGCACGTCATAGCACACCTGGGTCAGGGCCAAGTGTGATTTCCACAAGCAGATCTCAAGACCTGCCTCCTCTAGATTCCCTCTCGGGTCTTTCTCTTTCAGCTGAGTGGGTAAGTGTGTCTGCCCCACAAACCAGCCTCCTTACAGGTGGATCTCAAAATTTACGCTCAGAAAGAAGCACAAGGAAGCTTCATTTTAGCTACAGATATAAACCATGTTCTTTGATACATACAGCATTACCCCAATTAAGGAAATAGTTTGGTTCTCCAAGTGACTTCTATCTCTTGATTCAATTGATTCCAAACCCCTACAGGGAAAGAGTAGGGGAACCTCAAACCCTAGTGCATAGTTTTCAAAAAATTCAGAAGTCATGGAATAACTGACTGAGTTAAATACTTTTTCAAAAACCTCAGCTGGGCACGGTGGCTCATGCATGTAGTCCCAACACTTTGGGAGGCTGAGGAGGGCAGATTGCTTGAGCCAGGAGTTTGAGACCAGCCTGAGAAACATGGTGAAACCTCATCTCTACAAAAAATACAAAAAAAACTAGCCAGGTATCATGGAGCAGGCCTGTAGTCCCAGCTACTTGAGAGGCTGAGGTGGGATGATCACTTGAACCCTGAAGGTAGAGGCCATAGTATGCTCTGATAGTGCCATTGCCCTTCAGCCTGGGAGGCAAAGCAAGATCCTGTCTCAAAAAAAAAGTTTTTTTTAATCTCTCCACAAGACCTAAAAAATGCATTACGTATAGTAGAACCTGAAAAATACATGCTTATTCACACATATTGTTACTTTCTTATATAAACACGTCTGCCACTTAACAATAAGCACCTCTGAGAAGGGACTTATTTTTGTAGCCCCAGACCTAAGATGCAATATCCGGACCACAGCAGATGTTAAGAAAGGATTGGGTTGAATGGGTGAAAAAATAAATAATTGAGTGAATAGAAAGTAATTTATAATGATGTCAACAGACAGCACTACTCATGAAACTGTCTAAATTCAGGCATTATGCCAAATAGATGTTCTATGACATGTTATTCCCAAGCCTCTGGATTTAAAAAACACAGTAAAGTTTCGTTCACATACACACAAATATGGAATAGTTTTAGGTGCCCATGTTTTTATTTTCTTTTGCCAAGTAGGCAAGAAAATACTATCTTCTGTCATTGAAATGTCGTAAAAGAAAGGACAGTATAAACAACAAAAAAGGTAGGATGAACATAATTTTATAATAATGCATAGTCCATACATTAAATAAATTAATTTTCCTGGGAAAACTCAAGATTATGGCTTATTTTTCTCAGTTCGACATTTGTTTTCATCTGATGTGGAAATTTCTACATTAGACGATGATCTGGTATCCAATAATTCTTAACCAATTCTCTAATTTATCATAGTCTCTAAGAGAAAGGCTAATTTATTGTTTGCATGCCCAGACAGGCAAATGATTTTCCCTCTGTCCAGAAATGTCCACGTGGCATTTATTACCAGGAGTAAAAGGCAGGTGAGAGCTTTGTTGATGTTACATCTTTCTGCTACTCTTCTTTTCCAGCTCTTCCCATATTGATATACTGTTATTTAGGTATATGATGAAGGAAACAAAGAAATAATGTGTTTTTTTAAATCTTCACAGTTCAAAGTAAATTTTTATCAGGTTATATACAAAAAACACCATGGTCTCTTGAGCCACTGATACTTATTCATAACCAGAGTGTCAATTAATGCTGATAATTGTTGGCACCTTAAATTCTTTTCAAATATAACTGATAGCAAAAATAAAATTTTTAAGGATTAAAAAAAAAGCTATGGAAAAAGAATTTTATTAGTGTACATGAAGTTGAGATCCCTTATGCACTAAACTGCTATGAGATCTATCCAAGTGCACGATAGGAAACTTACCTAGTAATTACAAATTCGATCCTCGGTCTAAAGGTTAAAGAGTCTAAATTCAGTCCTACAGTGGCTAAGGCAAGAACGCCTGACATTCCTAAATATTCCACTGCAGAGAAAAAATAAACAAATGAATCAAACGAAATGCATTCAGATCTGTACACTGAGATACTTTATCTTGAATGAATTGATGGGAATCTTAAGAGGAGTAGTAGTTCTTAGAAAGTTGCTTCAAGGGATTGACCTAATCCAGTAAATTGGGGGCTGGCTAACTTTTTCTATAAAGGGCCAGATAGTAAATATTAATGTTTGTGAACCATACAGGCTCTGTTACAATGGCTCAATTCAGCTACTGTAGTGCAAAAGCAGCCATAGATAATATGTAAATGGGTGTGTCTAGTAAAACTTGGTTATTAGACACTGAAGTCCAAATTTCACATAATTTTCATATGCCATAAAATATTCTTCTTTTGTGCCATTTTAAAATGTAAAATCTATTTTCAGCTAACAGGCAGATTTAGCCCAAGAGTTGCAGTTTGCCAACTCCTGCTGGAGACCATCATTGAGAATAGGGCTCATGAAAAAATAAGTTCCACAGCCCTCAAGGTGTCCTTTAAGCATCTCAGGAATACTGCACTACATGTACCAGGAGTTGTGAGCCAACCTCAGTGCTTGTAATGACCCCAATTCCTTATGCCTGCTTTTCTTTTGCTGATATAGACCTTCCTAATTAAACTTGTAATTTGCTAGGCTCTAAACAAGTGTGTAAATGTATTAATAGTCTGAGGCAGGAAAACCAACCTGAAGGATGTTTGAATACCATAAATATTGATAGTCTTAGACCACAGAGTCTTCAAATAGCACATTAAAACCATCAGACAGAAAGGAAGACAAAGAACATGAAAGGTAGGAATGCAAGGGCTTTGAGGCAAAGCAGAGCTAATTGCTCTTGGAATGTGGCCTCACCTTCCTCCATTAATGGCCCTGCAACTATAAAACAGGCATAAAATAGTTATGACTCATATGCTTGGCACACTTTTAAAGCAATGAATAAGTGATAATACTATCATGCTGTTGTTTGTATCTACTTTATTGCTTAGCAAACTAATATTATTTATTAAAGATGAGTTTACTATTCTTTCAGTTTATCTAATCACTTAAGTTCAATTTAGACTTCTTTTTATCTACCTGTTAACTGAATTTACCTTAAATAACCAATGACAATAAAACCAGGAGTGCTGCAAACTGTGATGACAGGGAAACTATCTTTCAATAATTAGGGTTTTATAAAGAAGGGACAGTGTAAGTAATAAGCCCCAGTTACAGGCAACAAGGGGACGCGTTGTTTGTAGACTTTTAAAACAATTATAAAGATGATAAAAAGTCCTTCCACTTTTTATTATCTCCATTGCCCCCAAAATTCTAAACACTGTCACTTAATGAAATATTCCTCCTTGCTAGGAGGAATGCCTCTAGCCTACACTTTTATAGAACCCATGTTCTTTCATGAATTATACATCAGCATTCCAAGAGGTGACTCTCCAACCTCAATCAGATGCTCTCTGGACTTAAGCTTAAGTGAGGGAAAAAAAAAATTAAACAGCATGAAAGAAATGTAGCATTAGAGAATGTATAAGTGAGAATTTTATCTACATTATAGCTCTCTGGCTATGGAACATCTCCTTATGACACTGCCTATTTCTGACTTTGCTGTCAGGAACTTACTAAGTATGAGTAAAGGACTGCCTGACATTGTTTTTTAATTCCTGAAGCAGAGGAAAGTGTAATTAAGGAGGGAGGTGTATTGCTTTCCTGGGGAGGCCAAATTGAATGGCACAAACTAGGGGGCTTAAACAACAGAAATGTACTGTCTCTCAGTTCTGGAGCTAGAAGTCCAAGATCAACAGGGTTGGTTCCTTCGGAGGGCTGTGAGGGAGATTCTGTCCCAGGCCTCTCTCCTAGCTTCTGATAGTTTCAAGCATCCTTTGGCTTATAGCTGGTATTCTCTCTGCGTCTTCACATAATCTTCCCTCTATGTGTGTCTGTTTCTGTGTCCAAATTTCCCCTTTTTATAAGGATACAGTCATACTGGATTAGGACCCACCCTAATGACCTCATCTTAACTTGGTCATCTGCAAAGGACCTATTTCCAAATAAAGTCACCTGTACAGGTACTGGAATACAGGACTTCAACATCCTTTAGGGGGATGCAATTCAACCTAAAACAAGAGGCTACCTAGCAAGCTTTCTTTCTGAGCAGTGGCACAGTGCTGCCTTGAAGCCCCAAAGAATCATTGGCTAAAATCGGTATATATAACACACATATGTGCTGACTCTGGGATGTATTTAAGCCTGAATGATTAGTGTAAAATCCCTACCTTCTATAGTTCATTCATACTCTGCAGTAAGTCTTCCGAACAAATGCAACTAACTGTCCCTTCCCTCCGCTCCCCTTCATCTCCCCCCACCTAGCCCTGTGAGTGTTGTTCCCTTCCCTGTGCCCAAGCATTCTCATTATTCATCTCCCACCTATGAGTGAGAATATGCAGTGTTTGGTTTCTGTTCTTGTGTCAGTTTGCTGAGAATGATGGTTTCTAGATTAATCCATGTCTCTACAAAGGACACAAACCTGTCGTTTTTTATGGCTGCATGGTATTCCATGGTGTAGATGTGCCACATTTTCCTTGTCCAGTCTATCATTTATGGGCATTTGGGTTGGTTCCAGGTCTTTGCTATCATAAACAGTGCCACAACGAACATAATGTGTGCATGTGTCTTTATAATAGAACTATTTATAATCCTTTGGGTATATACTCAGTAATGGGATTGCTGAGTCCAGTGGAATTTCTAATTCTAGATCCTTGAGGAATCACCACACTGTCTTCCATAATGGTTGAACTAATTTATACTTTTTTTTTGGAGACAGAGTCTTGCTCCATTGCCCAAGCTGGAGTGCAATGGCGTGATGTTGGCCCACTGCAAACCCTGCCTCCCAGGTAGAAGAGATTCTTGTGCCTCAGCCTCCCGAGTAGCTGGGATTACAGGCGTGAGCCACCACACCTGTCTAAATTTGTTTACTTTCAGTAGAGACAGGGTTTCACTATATTGGCCAGGCTGGTCTCAAACTCCTAGCCTCAATTGATCCACTCACCTCAGCCTTCCAAAGTGCTGGGATTATAGGCATGAGCCACTGCACTCGGCCTATCATACCACTTTTAAAGATAAGGAAAGTGAACCGTAGAGTGGTTAAGTAATTTTCCAGGATCACCAAGCTAATAAATTGCAGAGCTGAGATTTGAACTCAAGTCTGCCCAATTCCAAAGCTCTTCAAGGACTAGTAGCAGTTTACTCAACCAACATGTGTTAAATTACTATCAGGCATATGGCAAGCTCCAAACATAGAAAAGAGAACAAACAGGAAGATGACTAAGAGACAGTCTTCACCTCAAGGAACTCACAGTGTAGTAGATAAACGTTCTTTCTTCAAACATTTAAGGCATCTATAAAAAGCAGCAAAGGAGAAGAAAAAAAGATGAAGACATTTGAAGGAAAGGAACCTTCAGTGAATGCTTTCTATGATTTTATTGATTCAGGGCAGTGAGCAACCCTCAGGAATCTGTAAAAGAAGCAGCGCTTTTAGGTAAAAGCGCTGTAGGTGAAACTGTAGGTGAAAGAGAAACAACCTCTTGATACCTGAGGTCTTTCAAGAACAGAAGTTGCTTCACTGTGTGAGATGAGAGCAAAAGTGGAATCTGACAGTTTGGCCACAGTTGCTATGTCTCTTAGGGACTGGGCCCCTCAGTCAGGCCAGTAAACACTTAGATCTCCGTTTCACTGGACTAAACTAGCTGAGGGTCAGCCAGTACTGGGCACTCTTACTCATGTGATTATTTCACTCTCCTGCTTCTCTTTCAACAATAAATATACCTCTCCTTTCCTGACTCCTAGCCTAAGTAAAGGCTGCCATTTCTATAGTCCCCTCAATTTGGCAACCATTGTATTAAAGGCTGTTGATCTAGAAAGGCCTCAGGAGCATCTCTCCCAGCCTCCTCAGTTTGCAGATGGTTTGCTCAGGGTTAGAGCAGAATGAGCTCAGTGTTGATTCCTCTGCCCAGGGAATGCCGGTGATTATATACAAGGTCAAAGGAAGAGTTCAAAAAGAATAGAATAACCACAGAGAACAGTGCAAGAAAATGGGACATGGAGTTGAAATAAAGAGGATATTAAGAAAGACCAAGAAAGGGCTAGAGGTAACAGTAAGATAGTATGACAAGACACACAGTGGGGCCACAAAAAGAAAGAGATGTTGGAAAGAAGAACTGGATTCAAGATCAGGAAAAAATAAAGGTGTATAAAGCTTACTTTGAGGACAGTACTTTTTGTATTTTTTTCTGCCTTACCAATATAGAAAGTCATGTACACCATTGAAAAGCAGAGAACGATATCAGTCAGCATATTGATGAAAAGGTCAGCCAATATAAATTGAATGATTCTTGCACACCAATATCCAAATACTATGCTTCCAAAAATGTCCAAGATGATTCCAATGGCTGCATGTAACACTATAAATAAATAAATAAGAAATAAAATGTTGAGCCATAACTTTCGTTTCTTTCATTGATGGCATTTAGGCCTTTGCACTTTGGTTTGCTGATGCGATTTTTGAGTAGGGACCTAATCCTTCAGCAAATAGAAGTGTCCCGTGAAAGTCTGGTAAAAGAGGCTCTCTTAGAATATCCTTCCCTTATGGTCTGCAGCTTAAGATTTGTTTATCGAGGGAAAGAAGATTCAAATGTCCTCAGGAGAAAGGCAAGGAGAATAAATGTGAAAAACTTGTGACAAACTGGTTTACAGTGAATATCTAAACAAACAAACAAAAAACCCAAATTAAAAATTTTTAGATAAACTATGTCAAGACCAAGCTAGTCAGGGCCAGGGTCACTGCTAACCTGCAGTTAGTTTATGACCTTGCCCCCAGCCCAGGAGACATTGGAAAATGAAGATGAAAAATGTTCATTAGTCACCATAACTGTGGGCACTAGTGGCAGTTAATGGGTAGCTATCAGGATAGTCCTCAATGACAGAAATTGTCCCACCCCAATGCCCGATAGCTCCCTCATTGAGAAGCACTGCAAACCCCATTTTATTCCTCAATATTTCCTTCTCCTTTTAGTATCTTCCTCATTTTGTGACTATCTCAAAAGTATATCAGGAAAACACATTTTCCCCTTTCATACTGTGATTTTTTTTTCCCCTTTTCATCTCTACTAGTACCACATCTGGAAACCTAGCAAGGCAACATGCTTCATGTCCCAATGGTCTTTAGCTGCAGGAGTCTGGCTCTTGTTACTTCTAGGACTGGACTCTCCAGTCCTGCATAGAACGTTCTGCTTTTACTCTCAGACCCAAATCCAGAACCAATCCAATTCTTAGCACTCATTCATTGAGATCCAGATTGATCCAGGCAAGAAGTAAGTCTGAGTTAGCTGACACAATTGTCTACGTGTGGACACATACATCTATGCATATCGAGAAAAACTAAAACCCTTTTTAAATGTTCTTTCCCCTTTAATGTCCAGGAACACACATGCAGTCCTCCCTCAGGTATCCATGGAGCATTGGTTCCAGGAACCCCTTTGGATACCAAAATCTGCAGATCCTCAAAACCCTGATATAAAATAGTGTAATATTTGCATATAACCTACAGCGCATACTCCTGTGTACTTTAAATCATCTCTAGGTTACTTGTAATACTTAATACAATGTAAATATTATGTAAATAGTTGTTATACTATATATATTTTTAATTTGCATTTTTACTGTTGTATTGTTATTTTTATTGAGTTTTTCTGAATATTTTTGATCTGCAGTTGGTTGCATTCATGGATGCAAATGGCCAACTATGATTTTTTTCTTGTTACTCAATATATCATTGTAATCAGCACAAGAATAAAGTATAGAGAAGGCAGTACACTTAAAACATCTTGAATGTATCTTAATTTTAATTAGAATGGTTTTAGAAAATATACAGACCAAAAAAAATGCTCCTACCTCTAAAAACAGAAAGGTAGATTTTCTTGTTCCGAAAAATTCCAAAAAAAATTGATGTGATGCTACAAATGATCACTGATTCTCCTCTAATGAGATCAGTATATATTTTAGAAACGCCTGAAAAAGTAAATACAAAATATAACTTAATATGCTATATGAAAATAATGTTTTTGCACAGGAAGCAAAAACAGAAGAGAAAGAACAGAAAAAGAAAAAAGGAAAAGAACAAGGCAACTATGACTGGGATGAGTCTGTAAGACAATCACAATCACCATTTTTAAACTTTTCTATTGTGCCTCCTGTATTGGCAATGGCAAAGAAACATGGCGATAGCACTGCTTGTATTGCTCATTGTCTCAACCATACTTGGGTTGCAGAATGAGACAAATACTTCTCAAGATAACACGTTTAGTTTGAATAAACCTGAATCAGATTCCAAAATAATCTCATTTTCGAAATAAGGACAAATTACGACCCCAGCAATTCTACTTCTAGGTATATACCCAAGATAATTGAAAATGTATGACCACTTGAAGATTTGTACATATTTATAATAGTATTATTCGTAAGAGCCACAAGGTAGAAACAACTCAATGTCTGTCAGCCGACAAATGAATAAATACATGTATATATTCCTACAATGGAATATTATTGCTCCACAAAAAGGAATGAAGTACTTACTGATACATACTACAACCTGAACCTTGAAAACATTATACTAAGTGAAAGAAACCAGACACAAAAGCCACATATTGTCTGATTTGATTTATATGAAATGTCCGTGATAGACAAATACATAGAGACCAAAAATAAACTGGCTGTGATTTCCAGAGGCTTGAGCAGATAAAATTCCACAACCAACTTCCCATCTAACATCATTTTCTTTCTGCCTAGAAGACTTTTAACAATTTTATAGTACAGGCCTGCTGATGATAAATTCTTTCAGCTTTTGTATGTTTAAGAAAGTCTTCACTTTACTCTTTTAAAAGATATTTTCACTGAGTATAGAATTCTAAGTCTGCTGTCATTATTTTTGTTCCTCTAAATACAAAGTGTCTTTTGTTTCTGGCTGCTTTGAAAATTTTCTCTTTATCATTGGTTCTAAGGAATTTGCTTTTTATGTGCTTTGGTGTAGTCTTCTTTATATTTCTTGGGCCTGCAGTTTATTGAGCTTGTTGAATTTGTAGCATTCATTATTATCAAATTCAGAAATTTTTCCTCCATGATTTCTTCAAATTATTTGTTCCTCCCACTTTATTCTTTTGGGGACTTATATATTAGGTCATTTGAAATTGTCCGCAGCTCACTAATGCTCAGTTCATGTTTTCTAGTCTTTTTCTCTCTGTGTTCCATTCTAGATACTTTCTATCACTACATCTTCAAGTTTTCTCATCCTTTCCTCTGCAGTGTCTAATCCGCTGTTATTAACAGTCACAATCATCTCATTTTACTACTTGTTGCTGCCTTACTACCATAGTCATGGCAGAAGGCATAAAAATACTGGTTAAACAGGTTGAGAGACTATTAGCACATTTGATTTATCTGGTGAAGAAATCCTCTAATTCCGCTCTCACATTTGTGGGCTAATCAGAACAAGTAAAGTATAAGGCTTGGTGTATAAAGCCATTTATAAATCAAATCCAAAACCTTTTGGATTTGATTTATAGTTATTTTTAATAGTAAGACACGGTAAGAATTGCTCTCCACCTTCTTTTTTGGCTTAATGTGGACCTAATTTATATTGATTCATTGTAAAATTTGGAAAAGGAAAGAATTTTTAAAAATTTTTATAATTCTGTGATGACTCACATGTAACCATTTTAAAACTGAAGTCATTTTCTGAGTAAATGGTTCTTTTCACTCAATTGAGATCATACTAAAACTCTGTATTTTATTTCTTTACAAGATCCTCTTCCAGATTTGCTGTAAAATAAAAGTTATTTAAGCCCTTGCACTCTTTTAAAACAGGTAATGAATAGACAATTTCCTTTTAACTTACATATAAATGTCCACTACATTTTTGACGGGGCCAGTCCACCTTAGATTTAGGTTGTACAGGTTTACAATGCAGGCAGGCACCTCATCAAAAGAAATGCCATTAACACTGTAGAAATTGTAGTTCTGTATATTATGATAATTTTAGGCATATGGCCAAAAATAGCTTTTCCTTAAAAAAATTAATATGTTATGACTATTAAATAGAAGAAAACTGTTTTGAAGAAAGAATCATTTTTCTAATTCACACAAAGGGACAACATGATGGCCCTGCCAACACCCAAAACAAGTGAGAGTGACTTTCCCTGTAAAAATAAGTCAAATTTGTCTTATCAGGAGACAATGCTACTGGATCCAGAATCCATCTAACCTCCTGAGTGTTGTTGAAATTAAAAAAAAAAAAAATGTGAATTAAGAGTCAACAAAATACCTTCACTTAAAGTTTTGTCTTAAAGAAACAGAAGATTGGCCGGGCACGGTGGCTCACACCTGTAATCCCAGCACTTTGGGAGGCCGAGGAGGGTGGATCACGAGGTCAAGAGATTGAGACCATCCTGGTCAACATGGTGAAACCCCGTCTCTACTAAAACTACAAAAAATTAGCTGGGCATAGTGGCGCGTGCCTGTAATCCCAGCTACTCAGGAGGCTGAGGCAGGAGAATTGCCTGAACCCAGGAGGCGGAGGTTGCGGTGAGCCGAGATCGCACCATTGCACTCCAGCCTGGGTAACAAGAGCGAAACTCCGTCTCAAAAAAAAGAAAAAAAAAAGAAATAGAGGACTGTCAACTGGGTGAGGTGGCTCATCCCTGAAATCCCAGCACTTCGGGAGGCCAAGGTGGGCGGATCACTTGAGGTTAGGAGTTCGAGAGCAGCCTGGCCAACATGGAGAAACTTCATCTGTACTAAAAATAGAAAAATTAGCCAGGCATAATGGTACATGCTTATAATCCCAGCTACTCAGGAGGTTGAGGCAGGAGAACTGCTTGAACCCAGGGGGCAGAGGTTGCTGTAAGCCAAGATTATGCCATTGCACTCCACCCTGAGGGATATAGCAAATCTCCATCTCAAAAAAAAAAAAAAAAGAAGCCTTTCTACCGTACTCCTTTTTAAAAAAATAAAATGAACATTGGAACTGCAGTAAATAACATTTACAGTT
This sequence comes from Sapajus apella, assembly GCF_009761245.1. Lineage (NCBI taxonomy): Eukaryota > Metazoa > Chordata > Mammalia > Primates > Cebidae > Sapajus > Sapajus apella. Next base: position 16,643,800 of record NW_022436965.1, on the reverse strand, counting down.
TATTATAACCATTTACAGTCAAGAGAGTATGGGAAGAGAATGAAGTAATAAAACAAGAGGTAAATACAAATGGTTGGAAGAAAAAGACAGGTAAGGAAAGAGAGAAATAAAATTGTACTTAGGGTTGCAAAGAGAAAAAAGAGAACAGGATCAGAATCTTTGAGAAATATATCAACCGTGTAACAATTTAGAACAGAACCACCAAAAGTGCCTAAAACCCTGTGTTTTCCCACGGGTATGAAAATAAGAATATCACATGCTGGAAAGGTTGGAGGTTTCTCACTCCAATCATAAGGTAATATATTTTCACTAAATACAACTGATACTTTAAAATTGGTTAGGAAAATATTTCTGTGTCAAAACAGAAACCAAAGCATCTAGCCGTTCATGTTGTTATTGCTGTGTTAATAAAACCTGACCATTTGACCCAGCCATCCCATTACTGGGTATATTCCCAAAGGAATATAAATCATTCTACTATAAAGACACATGAACATGTATGTTTATTGCAGCACTATTTACAATAGCAAAGACATGGAACCAACACAAATGCCCATCCATGATAGACTAGATTAAAAAAAAAAAATGTGCTACATATATACCATGGAATACTATGCAGCCATAAAAAGAAATGAGATCATGTCCTTTGCAGGGATATGGCTGAAGCTTGAAGCCATCATCCTCAGAAAAGTAACACAGGAACAGAAAACCAAGCACCACATATTCTCACTCATAAGTGAGAACAATGAGAACACATGGACACCTGCGCCTGTTAGGGGGTGGGAGTGAGGGGAGGGAGCTTAGAATACAAGTCAATAGGTGCAGCAAACCACCATGGCACACATATACCTGTGTAACAAACCTGCACATTTTGTATATGTATCCTGTTTTGGGGTTTGTTTTTTTTTTTTGGAAGAAATAAAGAAAAAAACCTGACAATAGGGGGATATTTCAGAGTGAAATTATCTTCCACCTTACCAAATAATATGGGAAATAGTGCAGGACTCCAAACCTTCTTGGGAATAAGCTTTTATTGAGTAATAATATATTTGAGTGCCAGACTATATCCTCACCCCTTTTCTTGAAGATACACGATAATCCCCTCTCCACCACTTGCCAAACCTTAGAACTCCAAATGGAGGCAGTTCTAACAGGAGGTAGCAAAGCCCTGGAAAAGTCTCATTAGGGATCTTAATGTTTCCCCTGATTGGTAAACAAACTCACCAACTTAGAATATCTACCTCGTGGCTAAGAATTCACTGGAACAGAACAAGAATGCCAATTTTTATCACCTTCCAGAAAGGTTACATTCTCTTTGAAAAAAAACTGAAAATCTTCCTTGGAGATTATAATTGACGCTATGTATCTCATCTCCTCAGTGGTTGTCTTATTTGCACTGTCTCCTTCAATCATTGCTCTACCCCCCAAGATTAAGAGCAAAAGCACAGATTCTTATTCTTCTGAGTGCACAATTCATGCAAGAAAAATATAATCAAAAGAAAATGATGTACCCTTATATTTTCAAGATGAGAGAAAGAAATAAATGTGACATACCAATAGTTTTCAGTGAATTCGCAGAATGAAGAGGATCGGTAATGCTAAGGGTGATGCTAAAGAATAGGGAAGATTGCAAATCCCACGACTCTTTATTGAATATTATAACCACACATCCAATTATGATGCACGCTGCAGAAAAGCTGATTAATCCAGCTAACAAGACCTGCGAATCAATTCATAACACAGTATTAGACTTAACATCTAATGGTGACATGATGGCATTTACTTACATCCTAAGAGTCACATCTTGGTTATAAATGTTATACAATTACCCTGGAAGATAATTTTAAAAGGTATTCTAGTTTAACCACCTTCCACAAAGAAACTGTCCCTTTCAAATAAACAAGATTCTACCTTATTATTAAAAAGATTGACTCAACTGTCTTTCTTGTTGTTACTCTAGTTTGATAGCTCTCAATATTGAAAGGTTCTTAAAACACAATGCAAATCTCTCCTGCTTCTATATAGAATGTATCCTGTTTGGAAAATAAATTGTTACTGACATATTGTGTCTAGTACATGACACAAATTTATATACCAAGACTCTAATATATTCACAGAAGATCCCCCGCTTTACCATTTATTAGTTGTAAAACAAGTAGTTCTGCAACAGAGAAAGGGAAGGCCATGAAATGCTTGAGATTAAGTGATTAACAGAGTTTTGTAATTTCTATGCACACATTGTTTATGCCTAAGTATAAGAAAATATTTATTTTTCAAAATTATCTTCAGGAAAAAAATAGTTGTGTTATTCAATCCTTTTCATATTTTCCATCTGTTTTTTGTTTTACTTTCTGTGAGGTTTCCACAATTTACCCATTAGGTCCTTTTATTTCTTTATCTATATTGATGTCATATGGTTTTTCTTCCTAAATCTCTTAAGAGCATGAATTACATTAAGCAATTTTTTAAATGTTAAATTAATCTTGTTCTGAAATAAACGTGACTTGATCATGTTTTTATTATTTTTATGTTACTGGATATATTTGTGCCAAAAATTTGTGTAGAATTGTTCTGTGTTTGTGGGCAAGATTGGCTCATGATTTTTCTTTCTCTTAATATTCCTATATAGTTTTGGTGTTAAGGTTAAAGAAGCCTTATAAAATAATTAAGGGAGGAGGCCAGGCACAGTGGCTCATGCTGATAATCCCAGCACTTTGGGAGGCAAGGCAGGAGGATCTCTTGAGTTCAATAGTTTGAGACCAGCCTGGGAAACATAGTGACACTCCACCTGTACAAAAAAATCTTAAAAATTAGCTGGGCACGGTGGTGCACACCTGTAGAAACAGCTACTCAGGAAACTGAGGTGGGAGGATTGCTCTGTCACCCAGGTTGGAGTACAGTGATAATATCATGGTTCATTGCAACCTCAAACTCCTGCACTTAGGCAATCAGATTTAGTAAGCCTAAGAAGTCTTGGTATGTATAAATAAAAAGATACTAATACCCAGAAACATCACAGTGAAAGTACAATCTTCCTCCTTTATCGGCATGGGATAGGCTCCAAGATCCCAGGGGATGTCTAAAATCACAGATAGTACCAACCCTATATATATTATAGTTTTTTAAAATATATATATATCTATGATAAAGTTTAATTTATAAATTAGGCACTGTAAAAGATTAACAATAATAATAATAAAATAGAACAAGAATAACAGTATGACAGCATAGCTACTCTTACACTTTAGGGCTATTACAAAGTAAAATAAGGGTTATTTGAATGAGCACTGTGATACCCTATGGTCTATCTGATAACTGAGTTGGCTACTAAGTGACTAATGAACAGGAGGTGTACAGAGTGGACATGCAGGTCAAAAGGATGAGTCACATCCTGGGCAGGACAGAGTAAAATGACACAAGATTTTATCACACTACTCAGAAAGGCACAGAATTTGAAATGCATGAATTTTTCTAGAATTTTTCATTTAATATTTTCTTTTTTTCAAAAGTGTTTATTTTAGGTTCAGAGATAACATGTGTAGGTTTGTTATATAGGTAGACTTGTGTCATGGGGGTTTGCTGAACAGATTATTTCATCACCCAGGTACTAAGCCTAGTACACAACAGTTATTTTTTTCTGATCCTCTCCTTCCTTCCATCCTGAATCCTCAAGTAAGTAAGCCCCAGTATCTGTTGTTCTCCTTTTTATGTCCATGAGTTCTCACTACTTAGCTCTCACTTATAAGTGAGAAAATGTTCCTGCATTAGTTTGATAAGGATAAGGAGCCTTCAGCTCCATCCATGTTCCCGCAAAAGACATGATCTCATTCTTTTTTACAGCTGCATAGTATTCTGTGGCAAATATGTGCCACATTTTCTTTACCCAATCTGGCATTGACGGGCATTTAAGTTGATTCCATATCTTTGCTATTGTGACTAGTGCTGCAATGAACATTCATGTGAATATGTCTTTATGGCAGAATTATTTATACTCCTTTGGGTATATACCCTGTAATGGGATTGCTAGGTTGAATGGTAGTTCTATTTTTAGCCATACTGCTTTCCACAATGGTTGAACTAATTTACACTCCCACCAAGAGTATATAAGTATTAACTTTTCTCTAGAACCTTGACAGCATCTGTTATTTTTTTACTTTTTATTAATAGCCATTCTGACTGGTGTGAGATAGCATCTCATTGTGGTTTTGATTTGCATATCTTTATTATTAGTGATGTTGAGCTTTTTTCCATATGCTCCTTGGCTGCATGTATCTCTTCTTTTGAAAAGTGTCTGTTTATATCCTTTGCCCACTTTTTAATGGAGTTGTTTTTTTCTGGTAAATTTGTTTAAATTCCTTGTAGATGCTGGATATTAGACCTTTGTCACATGCATAGTTTGTAAATGTTTTATCCCATTCTATAGGTTGTTACTCTGTTGATAGTTTCTTTTGCTGTGCAGAAGCTCTTAAGTTTAATTAAATCTCATTTGTTAATTTTTGCTTTTGTTGCAATTGTTTTCGGCATCTTTCATTATGAAATATTTGCTTGTTCTTGTGTCCAGAATGATATTTCCTAGCTTATCTTCCATGGTTTTTTTAGTTTTATGTTTGTCTTTAATCCATCTTGAGTTGATTTTTGTATATGATGTAAGAAAGGGGTCCAATTTCAATCTTCTGCATATGGCTAGCCAGCTATCCAAGCATGATTCATTGACTAGGGAGTCCTTTACTCATTGTTTGTTTTTGTAGGCTTTGTTGAAGATTAGATGGTTTTAGGTGTGCAGCCTTATTTCTGGATTCTGTATTGTTTCATTGGACTATGTGTGTGTTTTTGTACCATGCTGTTTTGGTTACTGCAGCCCTGTAATACAGTTTGAAGTTGGGTAATGTGATGCCTCCAGCTTTGTTCCTTTTTCTTAGGATTGCCTTGGCTATTTGGGCTCTTTTTTGGCTTCATATGAATTTTAAAATACTTTTTTCTAGTTCTGTAAAGAATGTCAGCAGTAGTTTGATAGAAATAGCATTGAATCTGTAAATTGCTTTGGGTAGTTTGGCCATTTTAATGATACTGATTCTTTCTATTTATGAGCATGGAATGTTTTTCCATTTGTTTGTGCCTTCTCTGATTACTTTTAGCAGTGTTTTGTACTTCTTATTGTGGAGGTCTTTCACCTCCCTGGTAAGCTGTATTCTAGATATTTTAGTCTTTTCATGTCAATTGTGAATGAGATTGCATTCTTAATTTGGCTCTCAGCTTGGCTGTTTTTGGTGTATAGTAATGCTAATGATTTTGTATACTGATTTCATATCCTGTGATTTTGCTGAAGTTATTTATCACTTGAAGGAGATTTGGGGCTGAGGTTATGGGGTTTTCTAGATATAGAATAATGTTGTCTGCAAAGAGGGACAGTTTGACTTCCTCTCTTCCTATTTGGATGCCTCATTTACAAAGAGAAGCCCCATCAGACTAACAGTGGACCTCTCAGCAGAAACCCTACGAGACAGTAGAGATCAGGAACCTATATTTAACATTCTTAAAGAAATAAATCCTCAAACAAGAATTTCCTATCCAGCCAAACTAAACTTCCTAAACAAAGGAAAAATAAGATCCTTTTCAGATAACCAAATGCTGAGGGAGTTCATTACCACCAGATCCACCTTGTAAGAGATCTTAAATGGAGCACTAAATATGGAAAGGAAAGACTAACACCAGCAAATACAAAAACACAGGTAAGTACACAGATCAGTGACACTATAAAGCAACCTCATAAACAAGTCAGCATAATAAATAGATAACACCACAATGACAGGATCCAATCAACACATATCAATAATAACCTTGGCCAGGCGCAATGGCCCATGCTTGTAATCCCAGCACTTTGGGAGACTAAGGCAAGTGGATCACAAGGTCAGGAGTTTGAGACCAGCCTAGCCAATATGGTGAAACCCTGTCTCTACTAAAAATACAAAAAATTAGCCAGGCATGGTGGTGTGCCCCTGTAATCCCTGCTACTCAGGAGGCTGAGGCAGGAGGATCGCTTGAACCCAGGAGGCAGAAGTTTCAGTGAGCCAAGATCATGCCATTGCACTCCAGCCTGGGCAGTAGAGTAAGACTCTGTCTCAAAAAGTAATAATAATAATAATAATAATTATTATTATTATTATTATAACCTTGAATTTAAATGGGCTAAATGCCCAATTTAAAAGGTACAGAGTGGCAAGTTAGATAAAAAGCAAGACCCTGCCGGGCACGGTGGCTCAAGCCTGTAATCCCAGCACTTTGGGAGGCTGAGGCGGGTGGATCACAAGGTCAAGAGATCGAGACCATCCTGGTCAACATGGTGAAACCCCGTCTCTACTAAAAATACAAAACATTAGCTGGGCATGGTGGCACATGCCTGTAATCCCAGCTACTCAGGAGGCTGAGGCAGGAGAATTGCCTGAACCCAGGAGGCGGAGGTTGCGGTGAGCCGAGATCGCGCCATCGCACTCCAGCCTGGGTAACAAGAGTGAAACTCCGTCTCAAAGAAAAAAAAAAAAAAAAAGCAAGACCCAATGGTATGCTGTCTTCAAGAAACCTATCTCACATGGAATGACACCCACAGGCTCAAAATAAAGGAACGGAGGAAAGTCTACCAAGCAAATGGAAATCAGAAAAATGCAGGGGTTGCTACCCTAATTTCAGACAAAACAGACTTGAAGCCAACAAAGATCAAAAAGACAAAGAAGGGCATTACATAATGGTAAAGGGTTCAATTCAACAAGAAGCCCTAACTATCCTAAATGCACCCAACACAGGAGCACTCAGATTCATAAAGCAAGTTCTTGGAGACCTACAGTTAATATTTTCGAACCATAGTTGGCCACAGGTAACTGAAACCTTGGATAACTGACACCAGAGAAAGCAAAATGGTGGATAAGAGGTGAGTACAGGACACCAAGAGAAAGAGACAATCTAAAAGAAAGACAGGTACTTACAAATAATGACAATTACAATTAATAGCAGTTGTCTCAAAAGCAACAATTAAGCTCAGGTATTATCCAAATTGAGACAAAACAGATACATTTTCAGAGAAACAAAGACTAAATGAAAACAGATGAAGCCACTAAGAAAAAAGATGAAATGAAAAAAGATGACTACTCACAGATCTTTAATGAAAAGGATACAAAATCGCAGCTAAATAGGAATAACTTCCAGTGTTCTATAACACTGCAGGATGACTATATTTAACAGCAATATATTACATAGTTTCATGTAGCTAGAAGGAAGACATTGAATGTTCCCAACATGAAGAAATGATAAATGTTTGAGTTGATGAATATGCTAATTACCCTGATCTGATCATTATACATTATAGATATGGAAAGATCACTATGTATTTCATAACTATGTACAATTATTAGTCAATTAAAAAATACAATTTTTAAAAAGTCACTAGAGCAAAAATTCAGGAAAAAGGAAGCTGAATCCCAAAAGATGGAGTTGGATGCAAAAACGAACCGTGAGCAAAGAAACTGAAATTGGTAAGCTTGTGACGAGTGGAGAGAAGCACTGGTACCTAAAACATTACAATAGTAATAATAATGATAATGACTAATTTCAAAGATGTTAGTACTATGTCAATAATGTAACAAAATATAAGATGAGAAAGGATGATTAAAGCATTCTGAAGTTCCTGCATTATTTGGAGAAAGGCAAAGCTATTTAGCTTTAGACTTGTTAAATCAAATATAATTATTACAATTTAAGATTTTTTTAATGTATGAAACCACTAAGAAAACTGTATTTAGGAATATAGCAATTTTGACTGCATTTAACAGAAAAGAGCACTTATAATAATAAATGGAGATTTTGTTTTTCTCAAGTAATCCTAAATCCAGAATAAGCAGCCTTGTGCTAGTATGGTGGCTCCCAATGCTTTTAGGGACCCAGGCTCTTTTTCCTCTTTGTGTTCAACCATCTTTAGTGTCTGTTCTCATGGTCACCACTTCACAATCTCAAGATGGATACTCATTTCAGCCCACTGGAGGGCTCCAGGCAGAAAGCAAGGTAAAGCAAAGAGCAAAAAGCACATGCCAGATGATTTGACCCCCAATAGGGCTTTCTAGAAGCCTATTCAGCAAACTTTTGTACATTTTTCATTGGCCAAACTGTCTTCTTAAGCTACCAAAGTTGTCAGGAATGCTTGGAAGTATGATATTTCACACTAGGCCTATTGCCATACCAACAAAAAAATACTGAGTTTCTATTAGTCAGAAAGAGAGGGAGACCACATATTGGATAAGCAGCCAGAAATGCCTGCCATAAAAAAAGGAACATAAAACTGTTAAATTGGTAGAGGGAACAAAGGGATTAAAGAAAACTGAATTAACTCAATTAATTGAGAAAAGAAAGAATGAGAAAAAGTAAATAAAAGGTAAATAAAAGGACAAAATAACATGTGAGAAAAAGTCCAAATATATTCCTTTTAAAAACTTTATTTTCAATTTATAAACAGTAAAATCTACTCTTTTGGTGTACAGTTATTTGAGTTTTGATAAATGCATGCGGTTATGTAATCACACCACAACTAAGAAACAAAACACATACATCACTCCCAAAATTTCCTCAGGCTACATCTTTGTAGTCAACTCTTTTCCCCAACTGCAACCCCTAGCAACCAATGATGTTCTCTAGACCTATAATTTTGCCATTTTTAGAAGGTCTATGAATGTAATTATATAATTGTATGTCTCCCTTGGAGGCTGGCTTATTTCTCTTAGCATAATGCATTTTAAATTCTTCCTTGTTGTGCCTATCAATACTCCATTCCTTTTTTTATCGCTGAGTAATATTTCATTATAAGATGTTCCAGGAGAGAGATCCAAGATGGCTGATCACTAGCAGCTCAGGATGGTAGCTCCCAGGGAAAGCACAGAGAAGGAGAGGACGCCACAGTTTCAGATGAATTTTTGTTGCTCACGCACCAGGAGATTCCCAGCAGAGGAGCCCCACGGGTTGCCAGTGTGACTCTTGTGGCCGGTGAGGCGGTTTTGCCGCTGCCTTGGTGCAGAGGTTCTTGGTGCAGAGTCAGAAAAGCACCATCAATCTTAACACCGCTGTTTTGGCCGGCACAGTGGGTTGCTCAGATTTTAGCTCTGGGAATCAACAAGTTGGACGTCCACTCAGAAACCCAATTATAAAGACGGTAATTATAAAGACCACAGATGGATAAATCTATAACGAAGGGAAGAAACCAGCCTAAAAAGGCTGAGAATACCTAAAATCAGAACGCCTCTCCCTCTACAGGGGATCACAGTTCCTCATCAGCAACGGAACAAGGCTGGATGGAGAACGAGTGTGTTCCATTAACAGAAGCAGGCTTCAAAAGGTGGATGATAAGAAACTTCAGTGAATTAAAAGAACTCGTTCTAACCCAATGCAAAGAAACTAAGAACTTTGAAAAAAGGTTTGACGAAATGTTAACAAGAATACACAATTTAGGGAGGAATATAAGTGAATTAATGGAGCTGAAAAACACAACACGAGAACTTCGCGAAGTATGCACAAGTTTTAACAGCCGAATTGATCAAGCAGAAGAAAAGATATCAGAGGTCAAAGACCAACTTAATGAAATAAAACGAGAAGACAAGATTAGAGAAAAAAGGATAAAAAGGAACAAGCAAAGTCTCCAAGAAATATGGGACTATGTGAAAAGACCTAATCTACGTTTGATAGGTGTACCTGAATGTGACGAAGAGAATCTATCCAAGCTGGAAAATACGCTTCAGGATATTATTCAGGGGAACCTTCCCAACCTAGCAAGGCAGGACAATATTCAACTCCAGGTAATACAGAGAACACCACAAAGATATTCCTCAAGAAGACCAACCTCAAGGCACATAATCATCAGATTCACCAGGGTTGAAATGAAGGAGAAGATACTGAGGGCAGCCAGAGAGAAAGGTCAGGTTACCCACAAAGGGAAGCCTATCAGACTCACAGCAGATCTCTCAGGAGAAACCCTACAAGCCAGAAGAGAGTGGGGGCCAATATTCAACATCCTTAAAGAAAAGAACTTTCAACCCAGAATTTTACATCCAGCCAAACTAAGCTTCATAAGCGAAGGAAAAATAAAATCTTTTGTGAACAAGCAAGTGCTCAGAGATTTCATCACCACCAGGCCTGCTTTACAAGACCTTCTGAAAGAACCACTACACATAGAAAGGAACAACCAGTATCAGCCTTTCTAAAAAATACCAAAAAGTAAAGAGCATCAACATAATCAAGAATTTACATCAACTAATGGTCAAAACAGCCAGCTAACATTAAATGGCAGTATTAAACTCACATATATTATTATTAATTCTAAATTTAAATAGACTAAATCCCCCAATCAAGAGACACGGACAGGCAAAAAAAGCCAAACCCATCAGTATGCTGCATCCAGACCCATCTCACATGCAAGGATACACAAAGACTCAAAACAAAGGGATGGAGAAAGATTTACCAACCAAATGGAGAGCATAAATAAGTAAGTAAGTAAATAAATAAATAAAAAGCAGGAGTTGCAATTTTTGCCTCTGATAAAATAGACTTTAAAGCAACAAAGATCACAAGAAGCAAAGAAGGATATTACATAATGATGAAAGGATCAATGCAACAAGAAGAGCTAAAGATCCTAAATATATACACACCCAATACAGGAATACCCAGATATTTAAGACTTATAAAAAGACTTAGACTCACACACAATAATAGTGCGAGACTTCAACATCAACATTAGACAGATCAATGAGACAGAAAATTAACAACAATATCCAGGATTTGAACTCAGATCTGGAACAAGTAAACTTAGCATTTATAGAACTCTCCACTTTAAATACACAAAATATACACTCTTCTTAGTACCACATCACACCTATTTACAGGTTTAAATGAAATATTGGTTGGCTGCTTGTTTGTTATTTTCTTCCCTCATTTTTTTTTCTTTTTTTTTATGTCTCTATTATTAAGCACAATTATAGGCATATCCATTTTTAGACTGCATGCTAGCCTGGGCAATAAAGCAACACCCCCGTTCTCTCTCCCTCTTCCTCTTCCTCTTTCTTCCTCTCCTTCGTTTTTTTTAATTCTTTTTTTTCTTTCTTTCTCTCTTTCTTCTTTTTCTTTTTTTTTTAAAAAAAGTTCAAATACCAGAATTTCATTTTAAATTAAAAAAAAAGATGTTCCACAATTTGTTTATCCATTCACCAGTTGAAGAGTGTTTCCAGACATGTGATATTATAAATAAAGCTGCTATAGAGATTCATATAGAGGTTTTTTAAACATAAGTTTTCATTTTGCTTGAAATAAAACATAGGAGTGAGATTGGTGAGTCATGTGGCAAGTGTATGTTTAACTTTATAAGAAGCTCCCAAAGTGTTTTCCAAAGTGGTTTTACCATTTTACATTCTCACGAACAATGTATGCAAGTTTCATTGTCTTCATATCTTCACTAGCACTTGGCATTAACAAGTTTGTTGTTGCTACTCCAGTAGGTAGACAGTGGTATCTCACTGTGGTTTTAATGTGTGTTTCTCTAATGACTTACAATGTTGAGTGTCTTTCCAAGTGCCTTTATTCCATCCATATGTCTTCCTTGGTGTCTCAAATCTGTTAAAATCTTTTCTCTTCTAAATCTATTTTTAATTTCAATAAATACTAATGGACTAAAACTAGTTTTTAAAAAGCAGCAGAAATTGTCAACTTGGAAAAAATAACAAAATCCAACTGTATACTATCAAAAAGACATCTAAACGTCATGACACCAAAATCTTGAAAATAAAAGGATGGAAAAATTGTAGCAAATAACAAAATAAAGCTGATGTAGCTATAGTAATACCAGATAAAATTCATTTAAGGCAAAAAGCATTATTTGGGATAAAAGGGAAATTAAATAATAAGAAAAAAATTAACTGGGAAAATATTAATACTTATAGACACTTAATAACAACCTCTATTTGTATAAAGTAAAAGCTGACAGAATTGCAAGGAGAAAACGATAAATCCACAGTGATAGTGGAAACTTGTTAGATTTAGCTGAAAAACAATATTGGGAAAAATATAGAAGATTGAACTTCATAATTAACAAAACAATCTACTGAACAAATTTAGACCCCTGCATCCAACAATTAGAGAATATGCATTTTTATAAAGCAAACACAACATTTGGAAAAACCAGTCATATTCAAGGCTACAAAGCAAATCTTCACAAATCAAAGAACTGACATACAAAACACATTCTCTGATCACAGTGTGATAAGAGAAATAATAATAAAACATCATATTTGGAAAATTCAAAACAATTTATAAATAATTAATGGGTCAAAAAGTTTAAGAAACTGTAGAACTGGATCATGATGAATACACTAAAAACCAAAACATGTGGGATGCCACTAAAAAGAAAATTTAAAACTTTAACTGCACACAGAAAACAAAAAAAAGCTAAAAATCAATCAACTATTAAGATATTAAAAAGAACAGAATAAAACCAAAATAAAATGTTCTCTGAAAAAAGAAATAAAACAGTCCAACAATCATGATTTAGAAAAAAGGAAGGAAGACACAAGTAACAATCTTTGCAGGAAAAATGGGCAAATCTACAGACACAGTTGAGATTATGTCAGATGTGGGACTAGAATCCAAATTCTGCCATTTATTATCCTTGTTTGTGATCTCTAAGCTTCAGTTTGCTCATATGCAAAATGGAGATGATATTTACACTGAGAATGCCTAGTCATAATGGTCACTCAGCAAATACTAATTTCTTTCATCTCCCTTCAATTTCTTTTAGTTAGTAGTTCTGTTGAATGAAGACGGCAAAACAAATAAAATGTGAGATTTTATGAATTATTAATCATCTATATATGCAGCCATTTTCTCTATCAACATGCATAAGCAAAAATTGATCATACTTTGTTTTAAAGGTGTTTCTTACCTGCCAAAACACATTCTTGACTATATAAAAGTCTACATCCAAAGCAGCCATGAACATAATTAAAGGTGAAAAGTAAGAAAAAAGTGAAAAACTTGATGTTCTTATAAGAGGGTAGACAATTTGGTGCACCTAAAATAACAAAGGCAAACAAGAAATTAGTTTGCTACCAATTCCAAGTATTAGAAATTAGTTTGATGCTATGTCAATCAATACACATTTTAGAATCTCTCAGTTTACAGCTAGTGAGAGAGTATTTACAAGGGCAATCCTAAGGGTCCCATGGTAGATTTCTTAATGTAGCCATCCATATGGGTTATATATGTAGTCCTCTATTCAGTGAATTATATGGTTTGCAGCTACACAAACACTGTTTATGATATGCAATCAGTATTTTCAATATTACCTACATTGGTAATATTAGAAAATATTTTAGGTGATTCACAGGTAAGTATTTTTTAATTTGACTGTTAGATGTTTATTTCCATTTGCTTTAGTTGAGGAAAGAATCCTGAATGGGTGCTTGTTTCACAGACATGGGCTTAGGATTTTTAAATCTTTAAGTGGGACAGTAGAGAAAAATAATTCATAGAAAACAGTAGATTGTATACATAAGGCATAAATCATGAAGGTTGTACACAGATTAATGGAAAACTCAACAACAATGATTGAAGGGCTATAAATATTCCATACTAAAAAGTTTATTTTGGCCCCCTAGTTTAACTTTCATTACATCACCTCCCTATACCTCACTTTGCTCATCTGTAAAATGGAAATAGAGTATCTGCTTTCAGTGGGTTGCTGTGAGACTGAATAAATTAACTCAAAGGTTACTAAGCTAATAAATTAATAAATACAAAGCACTTAAAAGAGAGCCTGGCACACTCTGAAGATGTCAGCTAGTAGTAGCGGTGGTATTTCAGAAGATTAGGAAGAGGTATTTACAATCCTAGATGGGTACAAGCATTATCTCCATTTTTAAAAAATAAAGGAATGAGTGACAGCAAATTGTTATTGATCATACTGCTATACAGCTGAAATCAGAAGTTAATACTAGGTTGATAAATAAATGAATGTTGTTTTGTATCTATAGTATATATTATGTGAAGCATGTTTTACATTTAATCTGGCAGTGCCCATGCCTCGTGATGAACATAACTGGTGCCATTTATAAGCAGGTCTTTTATAAGGCAACAGCAGGGAAGAAGCCACTGTATGTGGAGGGGAAGAGCAAGGCTCCAGAAGCAAATAATAAACCCAAAAATGCAAACACATTTTCCTTGCTTTATTTTTTTTGTTTTGTTTTGGTTTTGTGTGTGTGTGTTTGTTTTTTTACAATCTTGTGCTGATGCCCAGGCTGGAATGCAGTGGAGTGATGTTGGCTCACTGCAACCTACGTCTCTTGGGTTCAAGTGATCCTTGTGCCTCAGTCTCCCAGGTCACTGGGATTATAGGCATGGGTCACCCCTCCTGGCTAATTTTTGTATTTTTATTAGAGACAGGGTTTTGCCATGTCGGCCAGGCTGGTCTCAAACTCCTGGCCTCAAGTGATCCACCCGCCTCGGCCTCCCAAAGTGCTGTGATAACAGGTGTGAACCACCACACCCAGCCACATTTTTCTCTTATTACTACTTTTTTAAAGCTTCCCTAATTGATGTGTCCTTTACTGTGTGTTTTTTTTTTTTATTTTCTAATTTTTTAATACCAGATAGAATTTTTTGAGTAACTCTTCCCATAAGAGAAAATATTCCATGCATTCAGGAATAAGATGGGAGTAGACTTTATTTTTGGCCTCTTTCCTCTAATTTTTTCTCTAATTTATAGTACATACCTCAACAGAATTGTAGGCCATTCGTCCTATCACAAATCCTGATAGAGAGAGAATTGTCAAAACAATGACTTCAGAATTCTTTAAACACGTCTTCAAAAACCCTAAAGAAATGTATATATGTGTTATTTAAACATAATTTGTTTCAAAACAATTTAATTAATATTTCTTTTCTCTAGTTGTTTAATTTCAAACTTCCGAGTGTCATATTCTTGTGGATGAATAGCTGATAGCTGTTATAAATGCTGTCTCTTAAGTATATAACATATAATAAGGCATCTTTCACAGGCGAATCTGGAAAATATTAATGTTTCAACAACTTCCCATTTGCCCACCCCGTGACACATCAGAATAATGTATGGGTTTCTTACCAATGGATCGGACAGTGAGAAATTATGGAAAGCCCAGTTTTACATCTACATAGTACACCTTATGTTAATGATTCCTCATCCTAAGCTATAGCGACATATTTCTATAATTTTCCCAGAAGCCAGAAAGACATTTAACTGAGCTCTATAGAGAAACTGCTTTTATGATACTAGTAACAAAAGCCAGTCATTATTCTCTATCTGCATTTTCTTGCCTTGAAATTCTACTCTGTCTAAAGTTATTCATTTCATTCCCTCCAGAGACAATAAATAAACTATAATTCAATTAAGATTCATTGGCATCCCAGATTCTGCATTTCCTGACTTCCAGTTATAAGTCAAGCCGCATCATTAAATATTAATACAGAAGGTCTTGACTTACTTTAGGATGGTGCAAAAGTGATACAAATTTGGAAGAAACTATACTTCGAGTACTCATACAACCATTCTGTTTTTCATGTTTAGTACAATATTTACTAAATTACCTGAGATAGTCAATATTTTATTATAAAATAGACTTTGTGTTAGATGATTTTGTCTAACTGTAGGCTGATATGTTATGAAAGCTTTTAAGGTAGGCTAGTCTTAGTTACAATGTTCAGTAGGTTAGTTGTATTAAATGCATTTCAACTTACAATATTTTTAATTTATGATGGGTTTATTAGGATACAACCTGATAATCAAAGGCATCTGCACTTCTTTTTTTTTTTTTTTTTTTTTGAGACGGAGTTTTGCTGTTGTTGCCCAGACTGGAGTGCAATGGCACGATCTCGGCTCACCGCAACCTCCGCCTCCTGGGTTCAAGCAATTCTCCGGCCTCAGCCTCCCGAGTAGCTGGGACTACAGGCACGCACCATCATGCCCAGCTAATTTTTGTATTTTTAGTAGAGACGAGGTTTCACCTTGTTGACCAGGATGGTCTCGATCTCTTGACCTCGTGATCCACCCGCCTCAGCCTCCCAAAGTGCTGGGATTACAGGCTTGAGCCACCGCGCCCGGCTGGCATCTGCACTTCTAACAGGTAAGACCAGATTAAGAAATGTTTTTTACACTATCTCTGCAATGCTCTTTATTACTGGAGCATTCGTCTCTATAAAGGTTATAGAGCTAGTTCATGGTCGTCAGCACCTTGTGATATCAAAAGGGACCAAGATCATTAGTGAGTACATTAAAGATCCCCAAGGAAAGCAATTTCACTCCTTGATACAATGGGTTAAATTGAAGGAGTTCTTTATGCATACTTGCTTCATTATTTGTTTCTATATAGTATTCCTAGTACCAGAAAGGATTTTAAAGCAGCTATTTTTCCCAAATAAATTTTATTTTACAGGAGTCTAGAAACTTTTTCCTCATCTCTAGCATTGAATTGCAGACTAAAGCATCTGTGTATTGAATATGTTGCTTGATCCGCATGAATATCATTCACTATACCTGTTGAATTCTTAACATTAAGAGGTCCTTATTTGTGAAGCCTTTCCTAATTTTCTTCTTGGGGTTGGGATGGGTTATTTATCTTCCCTGAAGAACGATCACATCAAAAGCCATAGTAAAATGGACAAAATTAATGACATCAATTATGTAAATCATGAATTGTATGCCTGGGCTCTATTTGTGTGTTTGCTCCCATTGCCCTCTCCTCTCTCAGATATTTTGGTTAGGTTAGGTCTGGCCAGGCAGGCAGTGTACAGCTCTTCCTCATTCTTGTGAGCAGAGAATCTTGGCCACACCTTTATAGTTATACTTAACACACTGCACAGTAATTATGTGTTTGCCAATCTCCCCCATGAGAAGACTCCTTGAAGTTAAGTTATTCTTCTTACATGTCTACCACACTACATGCTCAGCAAATGTTACTGAATAGAGGAATATAGAATAGATCCTACTTATAATTAAATGAAGCGAGATTGACAGTATTAACCCATGTCTTTATCTTTTCATTGGGCCCTTTCTTTTGAGGTATGTAGTTGTGATGGCTTTCTGCATTGACAAAAGGTTCACAGAACAGAAGAAAGATGAATTTCAAAAACAATCGCTTACCTCCCAAAGCAACAATGAAACATACAAGCATTATGAAATGTTGGTCTTCAACAAGGTAGTCAGCTGGATGCCCGCAGAGTAAATCAGGTCTGGTACTTTTGTTTTGTGACCAGAAGTAACTCATTTTTGCTGCTGCTTTTCCCCAGACCTAACTTGATGGAGTCGTTTCGGTTATTATTGACACTTTCACTTCTGCACACTAACCTGTATAGCATGCAAAAAGAACATGAGACCACAATCGCTTACCTCCCAAAGCAACAATGAAACATACAAGCATTATGAAATGTTTGTCTTCAACAAGGTAGTCAGCTGGATGCCCGCAGAGTAAATCAGGTCTGGTACTTTTGTTTTGGACCAGAAGTAACTCATTTTTGCTGCTGCTTTTCCCCAGACCTAACTTGATGGGAGTCGTTTCGGTTATTATTGACACTTACACTTCTGCACACTAAACTGTATAGCATGCAAAAAGAACATGAGACCTACCAAGACCCAATTCATCCATACTCTTTCTACCTAAGATTGTGCCACACTCAGATCTGAGCATGTCTCTTCTTGTCACAGAGCACACATTAATACCTCTTGTCCTATCTCTTGCTCCAAGAACATTTTATAGGAACACTAACAGCAGTGTTAGTATTTACTCCTTGTACTGTTACATGCATATGGAAAGAGGGGGTGCATTGATTGGCACATTTACCATTATACCAATATGGTAATGTGCTTGCTTTACCCATTGGACAGGGAGTTTCTCAAAGGCCAGTGCCCAAACTTTCCTTAAGGCTGTGCACATGGTATGTGGCACAAGATAGGCTCTCCAAAAATATTTGATGGGCTGAACTCTTTGAGGGGGAAGATGCAAGGATAAATGTTATGCCCCTCCTTCTCTGTGGGTATAAATCATTCTGGAATTCCATTTTACCACTCCAGCCCCAATATCTATTTTTCTTCTCTCTGCATCCTTCGAATAAAAGATGGTGGATGGGAAACAAAATCAAGTTGAGTAACACCAGTTAAGGTTTTGGAATGAGGATAAGGGTGAATAACCTCAAAATAAGGGAAAAGACCAAGACTGAGCTTTGATCATATGATGCCTTTGAGTGAATTAGAGAAAGACCCCCTTTCTCAGTGCAATGAAGCCTGACAACAGGGCACATGACTTGAGATGTGACTACCAGGCTGGATTTCAGCCCCAGGCCCCCACCTCAACTGGTGCTCTGTTAGGATGTACCCTGTGCAAACCTATGCAGTGGTCTTGAGAAAGATTTGTTCTGTTTTATTTTTCCTTGCAGCTAGCTTTAACCTAAAAATCCTGGAGTATCTCCAATAATATTTAAGCCTTATCTTTGGTCCCTTGTTTTGCACTTGTTTGGTCTACAGGTCACAGTGATTCTATGTGAAGCAGAGGATGGACCAGAAAGAGATTCAAAATGCTACATCTTCAAATGCCTTCACCTGTCCCTCCAGTAGCCCTTCAGGTCCTTAGTGTCTTCAACCCCTGCTATCCTCATGTGTTAATGACCCTCAAGTTAAGTTCTTCTCCAAATTACCCAGATCAGAGATATGTTCCTCCAATATTAAGCTAGTTCAAAGTTGAAATTGAGATGAAGGCTCTCAAAATCCCAAAGAACAATGCACAGCTCTGCGTCTGTTTGCCAGGGACAGTACTACCAACTGATATCACACCAAAATCTATTTCCATGCCTACTTCCCATTGGCTTCTTGCCAACCTGCTTTCATTCTGATTGGCTACCTACATTATCCCAACCCCCAATCCAGAAGAAGCCAAGCCAAAGCATCCCCAAGGTTCTGGGGATGCTTTCATATCTTAACGCTCAAGCTAGGTAGGCACCCACAACTGTTTTAACTGACTTTTTTTTTTTTTTTTTGCTGATATAATAGCTGAAATGGTCAAAGATATTAATATAGACAGAATCTCCTTCTATATTTTTAATATATACTCTATATTTCTTATGCCAACATTATCTGGCTCAACCCCCTCTTCAACAGTCTTGTCTCCTCTCTAGTTATCTTTTAGTGGTCTTGTTTCATTTTCTTTTTCTACCTTTCCTTCCTTTTCAGTTTTGCTCACTCTCATTTTCCTAACTCCTATTTATCATTGGTTTCTAGTTCTTAATTTGAAGAAACAATGTCATCCATTCTTCATGGGATGACAAATGCATCCCAAATTCCATGAGGCCTAACTTACATACTTCTTGCCTCAAATCTAATCACTAAAAACAAATACAGTATAAATATTAAACAAATGAATAATCATCATCAATTTGTGGGTTACTTTCAAGGAAGGGTTGTTTGGTGACAAATTCTGATTCCTGTGCCACATTCATCAAGGTTCTGCACATCGTCTTCCAGAGGGCACCAAAGCAAACATCCTAGATTACTCCTTCACTATGTATCAAGAAACCTCTGACAAATGAGTATCAATTCCTACTTGAGACTAAACAAAACTCGAGTCAACAGCTCTACGACTGTGACAAGCAACACTGGTGCTCACATACTAGCTCCTAAAATATTCTTTATGAATTCCTTTTTTGTACAAACTGGTGTGGTTCTCTTAAGTCACTGGGCCCAGCCCTACTATAATGCCAAGTACCATGTTTAGACAAATTGTCTCATTCACAGGCCCTCTCCTAAGAGACCCATTCCTTACTCTTACCTCTTCTGCCTTTACTTAACTCACCTCATTCCCAAGTTCACTACCCTCCCACTCTCATCTTCAATACTGGCTGTCACCTTGATTCCTCTCAGAATTAAGTTTGACTCTCTCCTTAGTCAAACTGATCTCAGCACTGCCTCAGATCAATTTGAGTAATGCCCTTCCAGGTACCATTTAGTTCCTATCCTAACTGCTTTCCCCTCAGGCTCATTTGGTTCACCTAAACCAAGCAGCTAAGACTCCTTGAAGTTCAGATTTCCCATGGCCTTTAGAAAAATCCTTATACTTCAGGAAAACTTGGAGGAAATCCATAAAGTCAGCTAGCTTACACATATTTCTCAAAGCTAAAGAAAGCACGTAACTAAAATATAGAGATGACCAAATTTCTCTACATTACAACCCTTCCCAGAGAGCTTTTTTAAAAATTATAATAATAATAAAGTTATATCTCACCATTTTTTAATAAATCCAACTGGAGGAGATGCTGGTAAATCTGGGGAGTTGAGTGCTGAGAGGCTGCCCAGTGTATTTTCTCCCAACTCCATCTTCTGATAAGAGATAATACTATTTAACTTAGATAGACACATAACATAGGAGGGTTAGTCAGTTTCCCATCCCCTAACATTATGATTGGTTCAGGAGTGGTCACGGACTCCGATAGCACCAATTAGATGGTTCCCTAGGTTGGTATATTCCATTATTGGGAGACAGCTCTTCTCTCACCACTTGGGTTTAGTTGTGATGATGACTGCACAGAGCAGCTAGAGGCCGCCTTCCCAGCTGTATGGAGAAAGCCCACCTAAAGTCTGAAAGGTTCTATGAGGCACCACCTTAGATATTTCCGAGTTCTTAACAAATGACTTTATACTTCTACCATGGATTTCATCTTTTCCCAGAAACCATTTCTTAGGTGGAGAACGTTTTGCCCCCTAGAAAGGATAGGATTGAAAAGCAATTTTATTTTGAAAGCCAGTGAGAACTGGCTCTTTTATATATCTTCTAAATTTTATTTGAAAGCTGAAATGTTCCTTCTCAGTTTCTCTCTTTTAGTAGAAGCCAGGTGGTATTTGAACACTCAGCGGAAATATCCTTAGCAGGGTCACTGAAGTTCATTAAATAGACAAAATGTGGCCAAACTTGCCCACCGTCTCCTAACAAGGGCCCCTTTTCTCCAGCTTCTGGTAACACTTTCCTCTCTTTACTATAAACTCACCAATAGCCTACTAGAGGGCCCTAGGGCTTCTGCTAATACTGTACTTTTGTAGCAGGAGCGGCCACGGGAAATCTCTAGAACACCAAATGGAGAAGGAAGGAGCCTGAGTGATAATTTGTCCAAAGCTCAGTTCATCTAACAAAGGAAGGTTCTGCCTTTATATAGGCTTATACTTTAGATATTACATGTCGAAGAATCTTGGGTTTACAGTCTTAGAAATCACATATGAAAAGGGTGCTGGTTTACATCTTCAGGAATCACATATGAAAGGGTTGCAGTTTACAATTTTAGGAATCACATATGAAAGGGTTCCGGTTTACAGTTTTAGGAGTCACATATGAAAGGGTTCCGGTTTACAGTTTTAGGAGTCACATATGAAAGGGTTCCGGTTTACAGTTTTAGGAATCACATATGAAAGGGTTCCGGTTTACAGTTTTAGGACTCATGTGAAAAGGTTTCGGGTTTGATCTTGTTTTAAGTAAAAGCAGTGTCTTCCGGAGAGTTTCCCCAAGACCAAGCCTGCCACCTACAGGAAGGTGAAATAGGAGGCACCAGTCAGTCAGCCTTTTCTTCTATTGAAATGCAGTGTGATAGTCAAAGGGGAAGTTGATCTCAGATGCCTGGGTCTCCTTCCTCACTTGAAGGCCTGTAGCTTTCACCCACACCTTCTTCCAGGCCTTTCTGGCCTCTGCCTATCCAGTCCGAAAGACAACGCCACATATTTTAGGTTTTGTTATGTCAATTTCTCACTTCCAAGTTGTAAAATTTGTGAATATTGCAGAGTAACAAACAAACACAAAACTGAGTAGCTTAAAACAACAACATTCATTTATTTCATTTACAAATCTGCAATTTTTTGCAGGGCTCAGCACAGAAGGCTTGTCTCCACTCCATACAGCATCAGCTGGGCGGGCTTGACTGGAGGATCTGCTCTAAGATGGCTCACTCATATGGCTGGCAAGTTGGGGATGACTGCAGGCTGGAGCTCAGCCAAGGCTGTGGGCTGGAGTCTCAGTTCTTCCCCATGGATCTCTCTACAGGCTGGTTTCCAAGAGTAAGCATTCAAGAGAAAGCATTTCCCCTAGTTAGGCTGAGAACTCTCACCTTTTATGATCTAGCCTCATAGAATCATTTCCACTGTAGTGACAAGTCTGCCCAGATTCAAGAGGAAAGAACAGAGACACACCTCTCTATGTGAGGAATGTCATGACCATATTGTAAGAAGAGCATGTGAGAAGGGAGATGTGGCCATTCCTTTTTTTCTGGTCAATTAAATACAAAAGTCTAAAGAACTACTGTCTAAAAGTTAACATAACATTGAATTTAGCCTTTGACTGGCTACTTCCCAAATAATGTGGAGGCTTTATGGATTTATTAGTATGCACTTTGGATAGTAACTACTTTGTGGATGTTCAGAAAAAGCCATGCAGCTACTACTGTATGCAGCTACCTATGCTCAAAACTCAAAGCAAAAGGGCATTTAAGCTCTCCTATGAATATAATTCAATGCAACAGTATGTGACAAGAGATACTATATCTCTCAAAATGGACTAACATTACAAATCTATAGATATAAGTAAATGTTCAGATTCTCCCATCAAAGGAATCTTTGACATGAGATCCAGGAATCTGTTGGTAATCACTAGGTTCACATGCTAAAAAGTAAAGTGACATTCAAGGTGAAGGCTTAGAAAATAGAAGGTCAGAGGAGAAATTAGGCATAGAATTACAATGTTGGATATATATGTGGCTTATCTGCTGGAGGAGTAGGAGTTAAAATGGGGCAAGATGTGGAGATCAAGTGTGTAAAGTCATTTTTATAAAGGTGAACAAGCTCTATAAATTAATGAAGAGACAATGAGTTATATGTATAAGGTATTACTAAAAGATAATTCATTCAATGATTTACTAACTTACTGTCTTACGAACTTTTTAGGTATAAGAAGGAACAAGACAAAGTCCCTACACTCAAAAAGCTTACAATTCACATGGAAAGACAAACTTGTGAACAATTAAGTAGGATACAGTATGAGGCTATTAGCACTACAGGTGCCCCAAAGAGGGAAGGACTCATTCTTCATAATACTCGTGACAGGAAAGGTCATGGAATAGAGAATTACAGATTGCTTTGCTAAGGGTTAGGATTGAATTTTGAGAAATTCCCACAACTGAGGGCAAGATGAAGAAGAGTAACTGATGAAGGAGTTAGAAAAGCAGTTTTAAGAGAGTAGAGGAATCATAACTGGTATAAAGGTGCCAACACAAGGAGTTTAAAAATAGTATCAGCAAATGTATCAAAAGCTATAAAACATTTAAGGATAAGGATTCAAAGATGAATAAAGAGGGAAAATAGTTTTATTTTATACTAAGGGGTCTCCAGAAATGTCTTGGTCTAATTTAGGAATCTTTGAAGTAAGATCCAGGAACTGCTCCCTAATCAGGAACACACACCTGGAAAGTAATGTCGTATTCAAAATCCAAGCTCAGAAAATGTGGAGTTAGAGTAGAAATGACAGAAGCGGTACCTGGACTTATCGCAGTGCTTAAGAACACTGGTCTTCTCATGATACACTGTATTAAGAAAATGGGCAAGGCATAGTGATTCAGACCTGTAATCCCAGGACTTCAGGAGGCCAAGTCAAAAGGAATGTTTCAGGCCAGGAGCTCAAAGACTAGCCTGAGAAATGTAGCAAGACTCTATCTCTGCAAATATTTATTGATTTATTTATTTTTTTTATTTATTTATTTTGAGACGGAGTTTTGCTCTGTCACCCAGGCTGTAGTACAGTGATGTGATCTCAGCTTACTGCAACCTTTGCCTCCTGGGCTCAAGTGAGTCTCCTGCCTTAGCCTCCCGAGTCACTGGGATTACAGGCACATGCCACCACATCCAGCTAATTTTTGTATTTTTAGTAGAGATAGGGTTTCACCATGTTGGCCAAGCTGGTCTCGAACCCTTGACCTCAGATGATCCACCTGCCTCAGCTCCCAAAGTGCTAGGATTACAGGTGTGAGCCAGCACCCAGCTTTCAAATGTTTATTATTTAATTAGTCAGGCATGGTGGGAAGATCACTTGAGTGCAGGAGTTAGAGGTTACAGTGAGCTAGGATCATGACAGCTCCTGGGCAACAAAAGAAGACCCTGTCAAGAAAGAGGGTGGGTAAGACAGAGACAGAAAGAGGAAAAAAGAGGAGGAGGAGGAGAGGGAAGGGAAGGGAGGGGAGAGGAAGGGAAAGGGGAAGGGGAAGGGGAAGGGGAAGGGGAAGGGAGAAGAGAGAAGGGAGAAAGGAGAAGGGAGAAGGAAGGAAAAAAAGAAAAAAGAGCAAACACAGATCTTCTTTGTATTGCTCCATAAACACCCACTGGGTTGGCCAAAAAGGTGTGTTGAGAGTTATTACAGTGTTCTTTTGCTTTGAAAAATTAAAACTGAATTGTTCACACATTAAAAAGATTAAAAACTTTAAAATTTGGGAGACATTTAAAACAGGGTTATCTTAAAACCATGGTTAAGTAAATGTCAACTGACAAAATATTACTGAATTACTCATTTCTTTTCCTTCTCCCCATAAAGGAAAACTAGCTTTCAGAACAAGACAAAGAGGAGAAAGTCATAAGAACAAAGAATAAGTGCTTTTTAAAAATGATTTTCTTTTCTATAAAATTTTTCCATAAAGTTACATGTAAGAGAAGGTTGAGGCGCTTGATTAAATAAACTAGAAAAAAGGTTTTCCAAACCACCAATATGAAACCGACTATAGTATTTAAAACCTAGGAAATATAAAACAGAATGGGAGGGGAAATGGCCTTCAGTCCAGTTACAGTATCTGTATTGCCAGCCTTATAGGATAGTAAAACTATACAGATTTGTGTTTATTAATTTATAGATGGAGGTCAAAGATAAAGAGGGGGTTTACTCAGAGGTAAAGTCCCACCTCATAGGTAAATTTTATTTTGGACATAAAAAGTGATCGTTGTACACAGAGGCTCCTAATCCAACCCAGTCTTAATATTTCCTTGCTCCAAGTGTCATTCCATAACATTTCCTTTTTAGAGAAGGAGAACAAATTTTTTTCTCTGGAAACAGCCAAATATGTCCTTTTATATGGAATGCCTCAATTACACAGAAAATTATTAGGTTCTCTGAGTAGTTATTAAAGCCTCCACATGGTCTTTGTGAGTGATTTATGCCCAAGTGCTTTCCTGAAGGAGCACGTGAAACTCACATGGGGCTGTGCTTGGAGGGGCAGAGGCAAGGCCAGAGAGTCCGGACGTAAGCATGCTGAACAGGTCAAACAAAACAAGGGTGATGTAATGTTGTACTTAAATACCTAAAGAAAACCACATATGTTATCTAGGTTTGAAATGGCATGAATAGTTTGTCTTTCAGATACTAGAAGAAAATGTGACCTTTTACAAAGCATATGTTCAGTGGAAGGTATCATCTTGATTTCTCTTCTGATCATGGCTTATTATAGATTTGGCACTTTTCACTTGACCTAAAAGGAAACAGATTTTAAAATTACATATAATTATTTGCAATACGAAACAAAATGAAGCCAGTTTTTAAGACAATAGGCATGGAATAAATCAGACTGTCCCAGCTACTAATTCAACCCTAGTGTTGTTGGTATGTCATTCAAATATTCTCTCCTTTTCATTATATTTAAAGCTGTGAGGTCATATTTCCCATATAATCAGTATTATTGTCCCTAGTTCTGCCATTGATGAGAATAACTCATCAATGAGTGGATGAGTTAAACCTCTATCGTCTTCATCTTCTTAACTGCAAAGGCAGGGGTCATTTCAGAGGTTCCATCAAGATCTAACATTCTGTGATTTGAAAGTGCTTAGAGAACATGTGATACAGGGGGTTCAGGGAGACAGGCAAATCTTCACAGGTGAGAAGGGAAGGAAGGAGGATTGTTGGGCCAGGTTAATGGAAGTGGTGGAGAGGTAGGAATAACTGTATATCCAATAGTCCCAGCTACTTAGGAGGCTGAGGCCAGAGGACTGTTTGAACCAGGAGTTCAAGTTCAGCCTGGGTAACATAGGAAGATCTCATCTGTAAAAAAATTTTTTTAATTGAAAAAAAATTAAGTAAAACACAAAATCTTAAAAAAATAAAAATAATTCAGGTCTTAATTATCTCACTCCTAAACTATACTCATCTCACTTTCTCTAGACTCCTCTCCCTCCAATCCATTTTACAAAGAAGGCCAGATTATTTTCCCCTACTTAATCCCTCTTCTCTCCTTCTACATTTATAATTTAGTAGTTTTAATAAAATCACATGTTAACTTTGCAACTAACTGTTTTTTCTACATTTCTACTGTACCTTGACACAAACCCAACTATAATCAGCCAGATGGTTACTGGCCATTTCCTTATTCCCACATTTGAACATTTCATCAGCAATATTGTGCTTTCATTCTGGAATTTCCTTCATACTCCACGCTGGTTATCCATCTTCTCAGGTAACTCTTCTTTCTTCGTGATGCTTTTTCTTTATACTTAGGCTTCTCTGATCCTATAGAGCACTTAGATCATCTTTTTAGGTATGTTCTACTCACAAACTAAGTAGTAGACTCCTAGGAGAGTGCTATGTGTATGTTCAACAGATCATGTAATTCATACTAGTTCTAGATGGTAAGAAACATTCTGTCATACTGTAATACCTGGACTAGGGTAAGCGTCTTAACTGTTAAAAATATACAACATTTGATAAACATAAAAATCTTAGGTACTAAATATCCACATTCAAAAGAATTAAATTGGACCCCATCTCATACTCTATATATACTATACATATATATGTGATATATATATATGTGTGTGTGCGTTTGTATAGATATATATGTACATACTATATATATGACACACATATATATATATGTATCAAAAAAGATCACAGAACTAAACATTAGTGCTAACACTATAAAACTCTTCGAAGAAAACACAGAATTAAATCTTGGTGACCTTGGACTGGCAATGGTTTTCTTAGATATGACACAGAAAGCAGAAGCAACAAAGGAAAAATAGATAAATTGAACTCAATCCAAATAAAGCTTTTTGTGTTTCAAAACATAATTAAGAAAATGAAAAGACAATCCAGAGAATGGAAGGAAACAGAATCATATTTCTAATGAGAGACTTGTATTCAGAATATATAAAGAACTCATACACTAAAAATGAAAAGACAACCCAATTTAAAGATGGCAAGGCCAGGTATGGTGGCTCCCACCTTCAATCCCAGCACTTTGGGAGGCTGAAGCAAGCAGATCACTGGAGCCCAGGAGTTTGAGATCAGCCTGGGCAATATGACAAAACCCTGTCTCTACAAAATGTAGAAAAATTAGCCAGATGTGGTGGCATACCCCTGTACTCCCAGCTACTTGGGAGGCTGAGGTGGGAGGATTGCTTGGGCCCCATGAGGTTGAGGCTGCAGTGAGCCATAACTGTGCCACTGCACTACAGCCTGGGCAACAGAGTGAGAGCCTGTCTCAAAATGAAAGAAA
The DNA here is from genome assembly GCF_009761245.1 of Sapajus apella. Taxonomy (NCBI): domain Eukaryota; kingdom Metazoa; phylum Chordata; class Mammalia; order Primates; family Cebidae; genus Sapajus; species Sapajus apella. The sequence goes on along the minus strand of NW_022436965.1, from coordinate 16,616,209 downwards.
GAAAAGAGAGAGAGAGAGAGGAAGTAAAAAAGGAATGAAGGAAGGAAGGAAGGTAGGAAGGGAGGGAGGGAGGGAACAAGGGAGGAAGTGGGGAGGGAGGAAGGGGAGAGGAGGGGAGGGGAGGGGAGGGATTCTTCCCATTAATGACCAGGCAAAGAAAAAAAAAACAAAAACAAAACATAGGCAAACAATTCAAATAGATATTTCTCTAGAGAAAATATACAAATGGCCAGTAAACATGAAAAGATGCTTAAAATTATTAGCAATTAGGGAAATGCAAATCAGAATATATTAAGATACCACCTCATACCCACTAGGATGGCTATTTAAAAAAAAAAAAAAAAACAAGACAGTGACAGGTCCTCAAAAGGTTATATACATAGAGTTACCATATAACTCATTAATATACCAAAGAAAAAGGAAAACATGTGGCCACACAAAAATTTTCATACAGCAGTTCATTGCAGCATTATTTATAATAGCCAAAAGAGTGGAAACCCAAATGTCTACCAATTGATAAATAGATTAAATTTGTACTCACAAAATGAAATATCATTCAGCCATAAAGCAGAACAAAGTACTGATACATGTTACCATATGGATGAACCTTGAAAATATACTGAGAGAAGCCACCACAAAAGGCAACACATATTATTTCATGTATAAAATGTTCAGGGGCAGGTCCAGAGGGCAGACATCCTAACCCAACCTGCCCTACCCCCAGAAAAAAAAAGTAAAAAAAAAAATGTTCAGAGAAGGCAAATCCATAGAGACAGAAAGTAGATTAATGGTTTCCAGGGCTTGAGGGAGGGAAGAATAGGAAATGACTGCTAATAGCTATAGGGTTTCTTTTCAGAGAGGTAAAATTCTAAAGTTAGATGATGGTGATAATTACAAAACTTTGTGAATATACTGAAAACCACTGAATTGTACTCTTTAAAATGGTTAACTTTATGGTGTGAGAATTAGATCTTAATAAAGCTATTATTTTTTAAAAAAATTTTAGGGTGTGCCTACCACCAAGATTCTGATAACGTTCACCTTCTGATTCTTAGGATAGTATTCCCACAGTAGGTTTTTCCCCAAATAGAGAATTATAATACTTAAACTGCTTTTTAAAATGCTGCAAGGAGGAACTAAGATGGCCAATTAAAGTAGCTGCAGTCCACAGATCTCATGGAAAGAATAAAAACAGTGAGTCAATTCGACACCTTCAAATGAAATATCCAGGTTATTGCATTGGGACTGACTAGGCAAATGGCTCGACCCACAAAGAATGAAGAAAAGCAGAGTGGGGGTCAGCGGCCCACCCGAGAGTGGCACAAAGCCAAAGGAACCCCCACCGCCAGCCAAGGGAAGCAGTGAGTGACTGTGTGACCATGCCTAAGAAATCACACTTCTCCCACCAATCTTTGTAACCCACCAATCAGGAGATCCTCTCATGAGGCCATGCCACCAGAGCCTTGGGGCCGATACACAGACCTGTGTGGAGTCTTGGCAGAGCAGACACTCAGGCTCACACAGAGATTCAGGAGTTTTACATACTCTGGCTCCAGGAATCCCAGCAAGGCAGAAGATCTATTCATATTCTCCCCTAGGAATGGAGCTAAATACAGAGTGCCAAGCAGTGTCATTCTGTGGGCCCCACTTCCACAGCACTTCACAAGTTAAGACCCACCACCTTGGAATTCCTGACAGACAGTACAACAGGCTGGAGACTGTCTGAGATGGATGAGTCCCCAGGGATAGAAACAGCTGCCATCCCTTTCTGCAATTTGTTCAATTCAGCCCTTCTTGCCTCCCAGCTCCGGGGAGTTGAAGAAATCCTGATGAGGAGGGTCCCACACAATGAAGCACAGCTGCTGTGCCAGATCTTGGCCAGATTGCCTCTTTAAATGGGACCCCAATCCATGACCCTTCCCTGGGTGGGGCCTCTCTGTAAGAATTACAGCAACTCCAGCCTGGGTTATACAGACATAAATCTGATCTCTTTTAAGATGGAGCCCCTCGGGGAAGGGATAACCGATGTCTCTGTAGTTCCGTTACCAGCCTTTCCAGCCTGCTGGCTCTAGAGAGTCTGCATGAGGAAGTGCTATCCCTAATGCAGCACACCTGTTCTACCAGAAAGCAGCCAGGTTGCTTCTTTAAGCAGGTGTGTTACCCCATCCCTCCTGACTGAGTGAAACCTCCCAATGCAGGTCTTCAGATACCTCCTATAGGAGTGTCCAGGATGGCAACAGGTCAATACCCCACTGGGACGAAGCTCCCAGAGAAAGGATCAGGCTGCCATCTTGGCTGTTTCAACACCTGCACTTGCTGATACCTCCAGCTAAAGGAAACACTGAGGCAACTCCCAGTTTGCTGAAGCCATCCCCCAGCAAACTGTAGCAGCCCTGCAGAAAAGTGCCCTGACTCTTAAAAGAAAAACAAACAAACAAAAAGCAACAACAGCAGCAGCATCAACAAAAAAGACCTCACAAAAACTGCATTCAAAGGTCAGCTATCTCAAAAATCAAAGATAGATAAGCTCACAAAGATGAGAAAGAATCAATGCAAAAATGCCGAAAATTCAAAAAGCCAGAGTACCTCTTCTTCTACAAGTGACTGCAACACCTCTCCAGCAAGGGCACAGAACTGGGCTGAGGCTGAGATGGCTGAAATGACAGAAGTAGGCTTTAGAAGGTGGGTAATAATGAACTTCACTGAGCTAAAGGAACACATTGTAAACCAATGCAAAGAAGCTAAGAATCATGATAAAACAATACAGGAGCTAGTAACCAGAGTAGCCAGTTTAGAAAAGAGCATAACTGACCTGACTGAGCTGAAAACCACGAACAAGAAATTCACAATGCAATCACAAGTATCAGTAGAAGAACAGATGAAGAGGAGGAAAAAATGTCAGAGCTTGAAGGGTATCTTTTGAAATAAGACAGGCAGAGAAGAATAGAGAAAAAAAGAATGAAAAGGAATGAGCAAAACCTCTGGGAAATATGGGACTATGTAAAAAGACCAAGCCTATGACTGATTGGGGTACCTGAAAGAGATGGGGAGAACAAAACCAAGTTGGAAAACATACTTCAGGATATTATCCAGGAGAACTTCCCCAACCTAGCAAGATAGGCCAACATTCAACTTCAGGAAATCCAGGAAACCTCGGTAAGATACTCCAAGACAAGATCAACCCCAAGACACAAAATCAGATTCTCCAAAGTCATTTAAATGAAAGAAAAACTGTTAAGAGCAGCCAGAGAGAAAGGCCAGGTCCTAGTTTCTGTCAAAACAGACTTTAAACCAACAAAGATCAAAAAAGACAAAGAAGGGGCCAGGTGCAGTGGCTAATGCCTGTAATCCCAATATTTTGAGAGGCTAAGGTGGGTGGAGTTCAAGACAGGCCTGGCCAGCATGGTGAAATCCAGTCTCTACTAAAAGTACAAAAATTAGCCAGGTGTGGAAGTGGGCACCTGTAATCTCAGCCACTCAGGAGGCTGAGGCAGGAGAATCACTTCAACCCAGGAGGTGAAGTTTGCAGTAAGCCGAGGTTGTGTCCTTGCCCTCCAGTCTGGATGACAGAGCGAGACTCCATCTCAAAAAACAAAACAAGACAAAACAAAACAAAACAAAACAAAATGCAAAGAAGCAAAGAAGGACATTACATAACAGCAAAGGGATCAATGAAACAAGAAGAGCTAACTGTCCTAAATATATATTCACACAATACAGGAGCACCCAGATTCATAAAGCAAGTTTTTAGAGACCTAGAAAGAGACTGAGATTCATACACAGTAATAGTGGGAGACTTTAGCACCCCATTACAATATTAGACCATCCAAACAGAAAATTAACAAAAATATTAAGGACCTGAACTCAGCTCTGGATCAAGCACACCTGCTACATATCTATAAAACTCTTCACCCAAAAACAACAGAATATAGATTCTTCTCATCACCACATGGCACTTACTCTAAAATTGATCACATATGCAGAATAACTGAAATCATAACGAACTGTCTTTTAGACCACAGTGGAATCAAATTAGAACTCAATGCTAAGAAAATCACTCAAAACCACACAACTGCATGGAAATTGAACAACCTGCTCCTGAATGACTCCTGCGTAAATAATGAAATTAAGGCAGAAATCAAGAAGTTCTTTGAAACTAATGAAAACAAAGAGACAACGTACCAGAATATCTGGGATGCAGCTAAAACAGAGTTAAGAGGGAGCATTAAATGCCCACATCAAAAAGCTAGAAAGATCTCAAATTAACAACCTAACACCACAACTAAAAGAACTAGAGAACCAACAGCAAACAAACCTCAAAGCTAGCAGAAAACAAGAAATAACCAAAATTGGAGAACTGAGGGAGACAGAGATATTAAAAACCCTTCAAAAAAAAAATCAATGAATCCAGAAGCTGTTTTTTTTGAAAAAAATTAATAAAATAGATAGAACACTAGCCAGATTAATAAAGAAGAAAAGGAGAAGAATCAAGCAGACATAATCAGAAATGGTAAGGGTAATATCACCATGGGGTAATGGTAAGGGCGATATCACCACTGATTCCACAGAAAAGCAACCATCAGACAATACTATAAACACCTCTATGAATATAAACTAGAAAATCTAGAAGAAATGAATAAATTCCTAGATACATACACCCTCCCAAGACTGAACCTAGAAGAAACTGAATCCCTGAATAGACCAGTAACGAGTTCTGAGATTGAGGCAGGAATAAATAGCCTAACAACCAAAAAAAAGCCCAAGACCAGACGGATTTACAGCTGAATTCTACCAGAGGTATAAATAAGTGCTGGTACCATTTCTACTGAAACTATTCCAAAAAATTGAAAAGGAGGGACTCCTACCTAATTCATTGTATGAGGCCAGCATCATCCTGATACTCAAACCTGGCAGAGATACAACAGAAAAAGAAAACTTTTTAGGCCAATATCCCTAATAAACATTGACTCAAAAATCCTCAATAAAATACCAGCAAATTGAATCCAGTAGCACATCAAAAAGCCTATTCACCATGATCAAGTTGGCTTCACCCCCAGGATGCCAGTTTGGTTCAGCATACACAAATCAATAAATGCAATTCATCACATAAGCAGAACTAAAAACAAAAACCACATGATTATAGACAAAGAAAAGGCCTTTGATAAAATTCAACATCCTTGCATGTTAAAAACTCTCAATAAACTAAGTATTGAAGGAACGTACCTCAAAATAATTAGGGCCCTATATGAAAAACCCACAGCCAATATCATATTGAATGGGCAAAAGGTGGAAGCATTCCTCTTCAAAACCAGCACAAGACAAGGATGCAGTCTCTCACCATGCCTATTCTACATAGTATTGGAAGTTCTGTCTAGAAAAATCAGATAAAAGAAAGAAATAAAGGGTATTCAAACAGGCAGAGAGGAAGTTAAATTATCTTTGTTTGCAGATGACATGACCTACATCTGGGAATTCCTAACATCTCAGCCTAAAACCTTCTTAAACTGATAAGCAACTTCAGCAAAGTCTCAGGATACAAAATCAATGTGTAAAAATTGTTAGCATTCCTATACACCAACAGGCAAGAAGAGAGCCAAATCATGAATGAAATCCATTTCACAATTGCTACAAAAAGAATAAAATACATACAAATACAGCAAATAATGGAAGTGAAAGACCTCTTGAAGGAGAACTACAAACCACTGCTCAAGGAAATCAGAAAAGACACAAACAAATGGAAAAACATTCCATGATCATGAATAGGAAGGACCAATATTGTGAAAATGGCCATACTGTCCTAAGTAATTTATAGATTCAATGCTATTCCCATTAAACTGTCATTGGCATTCTTCATAGAATTAGAAGAAACTATTTTAAAATTCATATGGAACCAAAAAAGAGCCTGAATAGCCAAGACAATCCTAACCAAAAAGAACAAAGCTAGAGGCATTATGCTACCCAACTTCAAACTATACTACAAGGCTACAGTAACTAAAACAGCATGGTATTGGTACAAAAACAGACACATATACCAATGGAAAAGAATATAGAATTCAGAAATCAGACCACACACCTACAACCATCTGATCTTCAACAAACCTGACAAAAACAAACAATGGGGAAAGCTTTCCCTACTTAATAAATGGTGCTGGGAAAACTGGCTAGCTATATACAGAAAATTGAAACTGGACCCCTTCCTTACACCTTATACAAAAAGTAACTCAAGATAGATTAAAGGCTTAAATGTAAAACCCAAAACTATGAACATCCTAGAAGAAAATCTAGGTAATACCATTCAGGACATAGGCACAAGCAAAAATTTCATGATTAAAACGCCAAAAGCAACTGCAACAAAAGCAAAAATTGACAAATGGGATCTGATTAAACTAAAGAGCTTCTGCACAGCAAAAGAAACTATCATCAGAGTGAACAGACAATCTATAGAAAATATTTGCCATCTATTCATCTGACAGTCTAATATCCAGAGTCTACAAGAAACTTACACAAATTTACAAGAAAAAAACCAACAACCCCATTTAAAAGTGGGCAAAGGACATAAACTGACACTTCTCGAAAGAAGATATTCAAAAAAATAGGCTGGGCATGGTGGCTTATGCCTATAATCTCAGCACTTTGGGAGGCTGAGGTGGGCGGATCACCTGAGGTCAGAGTTCAAGACCAGCCTGGCCAACATGGTGAAACCCCATCTCTACTAAAAATATAAAAATTAACTGGTCACGGTGGCACACATGTAATCCCAGCTACTCAGGAGGCTGAGGCAAGAGAATCACTTGAACCCTGGAGGTGGAGGTTACAGTGAGCACTGCACTCCACCTGGAGGTAGAAGTTACAGTGAGCATTGTACTCCAGCCTGGGCAACGAGAGTGAGACTCCGCTTAAAAAAAAAAAAAAAAAGACACTCATGTGACCAGTAAACAAACATGAAAAAAAGCTCAACACACTGATCATTTGAGAAATCAAAAACACAATGACACATCATCTCATGCCAGTCAGAATGGCAATTATTAAAAAGTCCAGCAACAACAGATGCTGGCGAGGTTATAGATAAAAAGGAATGCTTATACACTGTTGGTGGGAATGTAAATTAATTTAACCATTGTGGAAGACAGTATGGCAACTCCTCAAAGATCTAGAGGTGGAAATACCATTTGACCCAGCAATCCCATTACTGGGTATATACCCAAAGGAATATAAATCATTCTATGATAAAGATACATGCATGGATATGTTCATTATAGCACCATTCACAATAGTAAAAACATGGAATCAACTCAAGCACCTATCAATGATAGACTAGATAAAGAAAATGTGGAACATATATACCATAGAATACTATGCAGCTATAAAAAGGAATGAGACTATATCCTTTTAAGAGACATGAATGGAGCTGGAAGCCATTATCCTCAGCAAACTAATGCAGGAACAGAAAACCAAATACAGCATATTCTCACAAGTGGGAGCTGAACGATGAGAACACATGGACAGATGGAGGGGAGAAACATATGCTCTGGGGGCTGGGGGAAGGAGAGCATCAGGAAGAATAGTTAATAGATGGTTAGCTTAATACCAAAGTGGTGAGTTACCAAAGCAGCAAAACACCATGGCACACGTTTACCTATATAACAAAGGTTTGTTACATAGGTAACAAAATAAAATAAATGTTGGAACTTAAAATAAATGTTGAAGGAAAAAAATAAAACAAAATAAATAAAATAAAATGCTGCCACCCTATCTCCCAGGAAGAGATGCCTTCCTAGATGAGAAACAAAATCAAAGACAGGCCCAGTGTGGTGGCTCACACCTGTAATCCCAACACTTCAGGAGGCTGAGGCAGGAGGATTACATGAAGCCAGTAGTTCAGGACCAGCCTGAGCAATATAGCAAGACCCTATCTCCATAAAAAATTTTAAAACTGGCCAGGCATGGTGATGCCCGCCTGTGGTCCCAGCTACTCAGGGGGCAGGAGGATCACTTGAGCCCAAGAGTTGGAGGCTGTGGTAAGCTATGATCACACCACTGTGCTCCAGCCTGTGTGACAGAGCAAGACTCTACCTAAAAAAAAAACAAAGCAAAGGCACAGTAATCACATAAAATTTAATGACTAATGATGGTAATATTAAAATTAGTATTAGACATTTCCTATAGGAAGAATTCAGTTATTAGTTGTTGCTAATATTGAAAATAAATAATGAAACTAGGGAACTATATCATGGATTAGTGCCTGTAACAATGTTAATGACTACTTAATGAAGATTGTTAAAATTAGAATATCTCAGAAATAACAATTTTCAATTTAATTTTCATCCCTTCTGACATTCAAACCACCTTTTATCCAAAACTTACGTGGTGTAGACATTTTTGCAAGGATAGGAGTCACAATTTCTTGCAGTTGTTGTCTCTGCTCAAAAAGCTCATTAATGGAAGCCTCTGCATGGGTTTCCAACCACTCGTTTTTTGCACGGCATGCACTGAGGATGGTATTCTAGGGACAGAAATACAGAGTTTACTCTCCACTTATTTATTGAAAAACAAAACTCAACAGTATCTCTAAACCAGCACTGTCCAAGAGAACTTTCTGTGATGATAGAAATATTCTATACCTGCATCGTCCAATACAGTAGCCATTAGATACAAATAGCTATTTCGGCACTAGAAATGTGGCTAGGGTGACTAAGGAACTACATTTTCAATTTCATTTAATTTTAAATAATTCAAATTTGAATAGTCACATGTGGCTAGTGTCTATTATATTGGACAGTGCAGCTCTAACATTAGTGAATATGAGCACAATAAAACATCATCAGGAGTCATGAAGCCTGGCACCAGTCTATACTTCCTCCCTAATTCTTTATTTTCATTAAGCCCTGTGACTAAAAGAAGTACCTGGACAGGCCAGAAAAGAATGGGTGGACGGTATGAGTTGCATGCAACTCAAAAGACAATGCTGATATTTTATTCCTTCTCAAATGATTCACAGAAGTTCAAGAAATACAAGAAAAGCTCCACCTTACTGAAAACCTCTCAGTTTGCATTGTAAAATCATCTCATTGTACATATGCGGCAAATTTCTGATGTCTGATTTAAGATGTTTATAGTACTATGGTTTGTAATAATGAAGATAAATAAATACATTTGTGGTGTGTCCTGTCCACACTGTTAAATAATAAGCAGTCATATATGCAGAAGTATGTAGAAGGAAGTGGACTTAGAGGGTGTCCATAATATCTTATTAAGAAGAAAAAAACAAAATTATACAATTATATATAAGTGTGATCCCACTTTTATAAAAACAAAATCTTTCATAAAATTCCTATTATGTGTATAGATACATATGATTATATAAGTGAAAGAGAAAACATGGTACAATTAACACAAAATCGTTATCAGAACCACAGAGTAGGTAATAAGATTAGAAATGGAAAAGGAAAAACTATTATGTTTGCTTTAGACATTTTGATTTTTTCTAATTATTACTATGTATACACAATAATTTCTAGTTCAAATAATCAAATTTTTAAAAATTAAAATAAAAATTTTTTAGTAACTAGTTTGACAAAGCACTATTTCTTTGTGCCAGAAAAATTTTGTTTTGAAGATCTGATAGCTTCAAAGGCTATTCTAATAGAATTTTGCCTACATTTTGTTTGTTTCACAAGAGATTTTGTAGAGTACTCTACAAGACACAAGTGTAATGTGTAACTTATCAAGTGCTCAGATTTAGTGACATCGTACACTTTTAGCAATACCTATTCTTTTTCATCTGAATAACAGGTCACAGGAAATTCACAGAGCATCCTGCATGAGAATATAGGAAATAATTTAAAATCAAAACACATTTCTGATACCTTGAGTATATTTTTTAAATGTACATTCAGAGCAATAAAACTATTCCACGGGGAATGCTTAGATCTAGTACTTAGATATGTGGGAAGTGGGCTTTAAAATTGCTATGTTTATAGCTGTGTATCTTTTTTTCTCATTCTGGAAAATTTGATACATTAAAGAATATGCAGTGTATTTGTGTATATACATATATACTAAAATATATAATGTATATCTCAGTTTTGAAGCAAAATAATGAAATGAACATTTCCATTTTATTATTTTGGACCCTACTACTCAGCAGAAGAACCAGAACGCTACCAATACTATTAATGCAGCTTCTGTCCCTCCCCATCCCACCTTCTTGCCTGCCTTCAAGAAATAACTATGATCTGTGCTTGCCCCCTTTGCTCGGCTTCTTAAACAGTTTTACTCCTAAATGTAGGTATCCCTAAATTATATAGTTTGATATTGCTTGTTTTTGAGCTTGATCAAAATCTATGTAGTCTTTGATTAGTTTTTTTTTTTGTTTTTTTTTTTACTCAATATTACATTTCTACGATTCAGACATGTTGCTGGGTATGATACTACATCTCTATGTCACTCTTTAATACTATTTCTTTTAGTTTTGATCAGACTATCCTCTATTAGTAGTTTATAAAAAGAAGAAGGGAAGGTAGGAGGGCAGAAGGAAAGAAAGAGGGAGGAGGGAGGAAGTAAGGGCCACAATCTGCCTTTAAAACAAAACAACAGTGTGGAAATTAAACTGTAAGACAAAAGTCTCAAAGCACTTCAGAACAAGCAATAATCACAGTACAGTACCTTGTCTTCCTTAAGGAGCTTCCCTGATCCCTTTTCAGTGTCAGTAACGGCTAAAGAGACTTTTGCAATATATTTTTTCAGAGTCAGCCTTGCATCTGAAAGAATGGACAGAAACACACACAATGACAAGACAAAGACAAGAGGCAGGGCAAGACAGTCAAATGGAAGCCTCCAGTGTCCACCCCACCCAAGAGAAACACCAAATTGAACAACTGCCCATACAAAACAGCACCATCATGAGAACCAAAAATCAGATAAGCCATCACAGGACCTCATTTTAACATCAGACTAAGGAAAGAGGCACTGAAGAAGGTAGGAAAGACAGTCTCAAACTGCCTTTACCGCACTTTCTCTGTACCCTTGGCAATAGTCACATGGTGCAGACAGAGAATCTGTACGCTTCGGAGAGGCAGAGCACAGTGATTGTGGGACTTTGCACTATAGTTCAATGCTTCCCTGTCATACTGAGAAGCAACATCGGGCAGAATTCAGCTAGCACCCATGAAGGAAACATTTAGACCAGCCCTAGCCAGGGGGGAAGCACACATCCCAGCAGTTGGAACCTGAGTTCCAGCAGGCCCCACCACTACAGGCTAAAGTGCTATGGGGTTCTAAATAAACTTGAAAAGTCATATAGGTCATGAGGGCTGCAATTCCTGGGCAAGTCCTAGTGCTGTGTTGAGATCAGAGCCAGTAGACTTGGGATGCACAGGACCTAGTGAGACACCAGCCTGAGTGGCCATGAGAGTGCTTGCTACCACCCCCTGCCCATCCTAGGGAGCACAGCTTACAGCTCTGGGAGAGACTCCTTCCTTCTGCTTGAGAAGAGAAGGAAAAGAGAATAAGACTTTGTCTTGGAACTTGGATACCAGCTCAGCCACAGTAGAATAGGACACAAGGCAGAGTCCTTAGGTCCCCTTTCCAGGTCCTAACTCCAAGGTGACATTTCTAGACATACCCTGGGCCAGAAGAAAACCAGCTGCCTTGAAGGGAAGGACCCAGTCCTGGCAGGATTCATCATCTGCTGACTGAAGAGCCCTTGGGTCCTGAATAAGCAGCAGTGATACCCAGACAGTACTCACCATGGACCTTTGGTGAGACTCAGAGCCATGCTGGCTTCAGGGGTGACCCAGAACATTCCTCAGCTATAGTAACTATGGGGAGAGACACCTTCTGCTTGACAAAAGGAGAGGAAAGAGTAAATGGGACTTTGCCTTGCAACTTGAGTACCAGCTCAGCCACAGTGGGGTAGCACACCAAGCAGGATCCTGGGGTCCCTGATTCCAAGCCTTGGCTCCTGGAGGGCATTTCTGGGCCGGGCCTGGAACAGGGGAGAGCCTGCTGACCTGAAGAGAGGGGCCCATGCTTGACAGCATTCACCACAGGCTGACTGTAGAGCCCTTGGGCCTTGAGTGAGTATCAGCAGTATCCAGGTGGTACTTGCTGTGGGCCTGGGCAGTGGTGGCCACAGGGAGAGACTACTCTGCTGGAAGAAAAGGGAGGGGAAGAGTAGGAAGGACTTTGTCTTATGGCTCGGGTGCCAGCTCAGCTGCAGTAGAATAGAGCACCAGGTAGATTCCTAAGGTTCTTGACTCTAGGACTTGACTCCCAGATGGCATCTCTAGACCCACCCAGGGCCTGGGAGACCTTGCTGCCATGAAGGGAAGGACACAAGCCTGGCTGTATTTGCCAACTGTTTATTGTAGGTCATTAAGCCTTGAGTGACTATAAGCAATAACCAGGCAGTGGTCACCATAGGTCTTGGGTAAGACCCAGTGCTATGCTGGCTTCAGATCTGACCCAGGGCAGCCCCAGTGGTGGTAGCCACATGGGTGCTTGTGTCACCTTTCCCCCAGCTCTAAGCAGCTCAGTGCAGAGAAAGAGAGACTCCGTTTGTTTAGGGGAAAGTAAGAAAAGAAGAACTGCTGCCTGATAAACCAGGGCATTTTCCCTGGTCTTACCCAAGACCACCAAGACAGTATCTCTACAAGTCTGCAAGAGCCACAACATTACTGAGCCTTGGGTGCCTCCTAATGCAGATATGGCTAGAGTAACCAAAAACTTATAATAAGATCATAATAAGTCCCTTCAAATACATAAGAAAGCCTTCCCCAGAAGGACAGGTACAAACAAGCCCAGACTGCGATAACTACAATAAATACCTAGCTCTTGAATGCCCAGATGCTGATGAACATCCACAAGCGGGAAGATCAGTCAGAAAAACAGGACCTTATCAAACAAACTAAATAATGCCCCAGTGACCAATCCCAGAGTGAAAAAGATATGTGATCTTTCAGACAGATAATTCAAAATAACTATTTTGAGGAAACTCAAAGAAATTCAAGGTAACACAGAGAAAGAAATCAGAATCCTATCAGATAAAATTAACAAAGAGTTTGGAACAACTTAAAAGAATTAAGCAGTAATTCTGGAGCTGAAAAATGCAACTGACATACCAAACAATGCATGACAGTCTCTTAACAGTAGAATTGAACAAGCAGAAGAAAGAACTAGTAAGCCTGAAGACAGGTTATTTGAAAATGCAGTCAGAGGGGACAAAAGAAAAAAATATATAAAACAATGAAGCACTCCTATAAGATCTAGAAAATAGCCTCAAAAGGGCAAATCTAAAAGTTACTGGCCTTAAAGAGGAGGTAGAGAGAGATCAGGGAAGAAAATTTATTCAAAGGAATAATAAAAGAACTTCCCAAACCTAGAGAAATATATCAATATTTAAGTACTAGAAGATTATAGAACACCAAGCAGTTTTAGCCCAAAGAGACTACCTCAAGGCATTTAATAATCAAACTCCCAAAAATCAAGGATAAAGATCCTAAAAATAGCAAGAGAAAAGAAACAAATAACATATAATGGAGCTCCAATACATCTGGCAACAGCCTTTCTGTGGAAACCATACAGGCCAGGAGAGAGTAGCATAACATATCTAATGTGCTGAAGGAAAATAACTTTTACCCTAGAACAGTATATCCAAGAAAATATCCTTCAAACATATCAGAGAAATAAAGACTTTCCCAGGCAAACAAAAGCTGGGGAATTTCATCAACACTAGACCTGTCCTAAAGGAAATGCTAAAGAGAGTTTTTCAATCTGAAAGAAAAAGATGTTAATGAGCAATAAGAAATCATCAGAAGATATAAAACTCACTGGTAATAGTAGGTACACTGAAAACCACAAAATACTACAACACTGTAATTCTGGTGGGTAAACTACTTATATTTTGAATAGAAAGACTAAAAGATGAACGTATCAAACATAATAATTTTCAAGACATAGTACAATAGGATATAAATAAAAACAAAAAAGTTAAAAGTTGGGAGGGAAATTAAATGTAGTTTTTATTTCTTTTATCTTTGCTTGTTTGTTTATACGATCTATGTTAAGTTGTCATCAGCCTAAAATAACGAACTATAAGATACTATTTGAAAGTCTTATGGTAATCTCAAATCAAAAAACATACAACAAAGCCGGGCGCAGTGGCTAACAACTTTAATCCCAGCATTTTGAGAGATCAAGACAGGCAGATCACTTGAGGTCAGGAGTTTGAGACCAGCTACTAACAATACAAAAATTAGCCAGGCGTGGTGGCGCATGCCTGTAATCCCAACTCTAGGGAGGCTGATCACTTGAAGCCAGGAGGCAGAGGTTGCAGTGGGCCAAGATTGCACCACTGCACTCCAACCTGGGCAACAGAGTGAGACTCTATTTCAATTGAAAAAAAAAAAAAAAACAAACAAAAAACAAAAAACAGAGACACAAAAAATAAAAAGCAAGAAATTAAAACATACTACCAGAGAAAATCACCTTCACTAAAAGGAAGACAGAAAGGAAGGAAAGAAGAAAGAGAAGACCACAAAACAACCAGAAAACAAATAACAAAATGGCAGGAGTAAGTCCTTATTTGTCAATAATAACACTGAATGTAAATGGACTAAATTCTCCAACCAAAAGACATAGAGTGGTTGAAGAGATAAAAGTCAAAAATCCAATTATTTGTTACGTATAAGAAACACACTTCACCTATAAAGACACACATAGATGGAAAATAAAAGGATAACAAAAGATAGTCCATGCCAATAGAAACCTAAAAAGAACAGGAGTAGTACACTTACATCAGACAAAATTGATTTCAAGAAGAAAACCACGAAAGAGACAAAGAAGGTCATATATAACAACAGAGGGGTCACTTCAGAAAGAGGATATAACAGCTGGGAATATACATGCACCCAACACTGAAGCACTGAGATATTTAAAGTAAGTATTATTAGAGCTAAAGAGATAGACTCCAATACAATAATAGGTGGAGACTTCAACACCCCTCTTTCAGCATTGGATAGATCATCCAGACAGAACATCAAAAAAGAAACATTGGACTTAATCTGCACTATAGACCAAATGGATCTACTAGATATTTACAGATCATTTCATTCAATGACTGCACAATGCACATTTTTTTCTCCTCAGCACATGGATAATTCTCAAAGACAGACCGTATGTTAGGTCACAAAACAAGTTTCAAAAAAATTAAAATTATAATTATATCAATTAATAAATTAATTTATTTAATTAAAATTAAAATTATATGAAGTATTTTCTCTGACCACAATGGAATAAAGCTAGAAATCAATAACGAGAGGGATTTTAGAAACTATACAGCACATAGAAATTAAACAATATGCTTCTGAATGAACAGTATGTCAATGAAGAAATTACTCATAAGGAGGAAATTTTTTAAATTCCTGAAACAAATGAAAATAAAAACACAGTATACCAAAACTATGGGTACAGTGAAAGCAGTACTAAGAGGAAAGTTTATAGCAGTAAGTGCCTATATTAAAAAAAAAATACAAAAACTTCAAATAAACACCTTAACAATACAATTTAAAGAATTAGAAAAGTAAGAGCAAAGCAAACCCAAAATTAGTAGAAAAAAAGAAATAAAACAGATCAGAGCAAAAATTAATGAAATTGAAATAAAAAAATAATTCAAAAGATCATTGAAATGCAAAGTTGGTTTTTTGGAAAAGATAAACAAAATTGGCAAATCATTAGCCAGACTAAGAGAAAAAGAAAGCCCCAAATTTTAAAAATCAGAAATGAAAAAGAAGGCATTACAACCAATTCCACAGAAATTCAAAAGATCATTAGAGGCTATAAGTAAATATATGCCAATAAATTGGAAAACTTAAGATAAATGGATAAAGTTCTAGACACATACAACCTACAAGATTAAACCACAAAGAAATCCAAAACCTGAATAAACCAAGTATAAACCAAGAATAAACAAATAATGAGATCAAAGCTGTAATAAAAAGCCTCCAGGCAAAGAAAAGCCCAAGACCTAATGGCTTCATGCCAAATTTTACCAAATACTTAAAGAAGAACTAATACCATTCCTACTCAAACTATTCTGAAAAATAGAGGAAGAACAAATACTTCCAAACACATTTTACAGAGCCATTATTACCCTGGTATCAAAACCAGATAAAGACACATCAAAAAAACAAAAAACAAAAACTACAAGCCAATCTCCCTGATGAACATTGATGCAAAAATCCTCGATAAAATGCTATCACACTGAATTCAACAACAAATTTAAAAGATCATTCATCATGACTATCATCGTGATGACCAAGTGAGATTTATCCCAAGGATGCAATGATGTTTCAACAAATGCAAATCAATTAATGTGATACATCATATCAACAGAATGAAGGACACAAACCATAGGATCATTTTAATTGAGGCTAAAATTTAATATCCCTTGATGTAAAAACCCTCAAAAACTGGGAATAGTAGGAACATACATCAACACAACAAAAGCCATACATGACAGACCCATAGCTGGTGTCGTGTAGCCAAAACTAAAAGCCTTTCCTCTAAGATCTGGAATAAGATGAGAATGCCCACTTTCACCACCTTATTCAACATAGTGTTGGAAGTCTTACCTAGAGTAATCAGATAAGAAAAATAAAATAAAATGAAGAGCACCCAAATTGGAAAAGAAGAAGTAAAATTATCCTTGATGCCAGCTGATATAATTTTATATTTGGAAAAATGTAAAGAATTCACCAAAAAACAATTAAAACTGATAAAGAAATTCAGTAAAATTGCAGGATATAAAATCAACATGCAAAAATCAGGAATATTTCTATAGGCCAACAGTGAACAATCTGAAAAAGAAATCAAGAAAGTCATCAAATTTACAATACATACAAAGAAAATAAAATACTTAGGGATAAACGTCACCCAAAAAGTGAAAAATATCCATAACAAAAACTATAAAAGACTGATGCAAGAAACTGAAGAGGACACAAAAAATGGAAAGACATTCCATGTTCATAGATGGAAAGAATCAATATTGTTAAAATGTTCATACTACCCAAAGCAATGTACAGATTCAATGCAACTCCCATCAAAATACCAATGACATGCTTCACAGAAATAGAATAAACAATCCTAAAATTTATATGGAACCAGAAAAGACCCAGAATAGCCAAAGACATCCTGGGCAAAACAAAAATATAAAAACTGAAGGAATCACATTACTTGACTTCAAATTATACTACGAGCTATAGTAACCAAAACAGCATAGGACTGGTCTAAAAACAGAAACAAAGACCAATGGAACAGAATGGAGAACCCAGAAATAAATCCATACATCTACATTGAACTCACTTTTGATAAAGGTGCCAAGAATACATTGGGGAAAGAATAGTCCCTTCAATAAATGGTGCTGGGAAAACTGGAAATCCATATGCAGAAGAATGAAACTAGACCCCATCACTCACTATATACAAAAATTAAATCAAACTGAATTAAAGACTTAAATATAAGACCTCAAACTATGAAACTACTGTAAGAAAACATTTGGGAAACTCTCCAGGATATTGGTCTGGGCAAAGATTTTTTTTTCTGTAATACTCAATAAGCACAGGCAACCAAAGAAAAAATGGACAAATGAAATTATCATGTTAAAAAGCTTCTGCACACAAAGAAAACAATCAACAAAGTGAAGAGACAACCCATAGAATGGGAGAAAACTACCCATCTGACAAGAGATTAATAACCAGAATATATAAGGAGTTCTAACAACTCAGGAAAAAATCTAATAATCCTATTTTTATAATAGGCAAAAGATGTGAATAGACATTTCTCAAAAGACATACAAAATGGCAAACCAGTATATGAAAAGGTGCTCAACATCATTGATCATCCAGAGAATGCAAATCAAAACTGCAATATCTCATATCACTGCAATTAAAATGGCTTTTATCCAAAAGACAGGCAATAACAATTGCTGGCAAGGATGCAGAGAAAAGGGAACCTTTCTACATTGTTGGTGAGAATGTAAATTAGCACAACCACTGTGAAAAACAGTTTGGAAGTTCCCCAGAAAAACTAAAACTATAACTACCATACAATCCATCAACCTTACTGCTAGGTATTAACATATACTCCACAGAAAGGAAATTAGTATATCGAAGAGATGTCTGAACTGGCATTTTTTTTTACAACACTGTTCACAATAGCCAAGATTTGTAAGCAATCTAAGGGTCCATCAACAGATGAATTGTAAAGAAAACATGGTACATATACGCAATTGGGGTACCATTAAGCCATAAAAAAGAATAAAAGCCAGTCATTTGCAACAAAATGGATGGAACTAGAGATCACTAAATTAAGTGAAATTTAATTTAAGCCAGGCACAGAAAGACAAACCTTGCATGTTCTTACTTGCTGGTGGGAACTAAAACTTATAACATTTTGCTGAGAGAAATAAAACACAAATAAATTCAACAGCTTACTGTATTCCTAGATGGGACAACTGAACATTGTGTAAATTGTACATTAGTCCCAAATTAAGTTAAAGGTTGATGTACTGGTTTCCTGTAGCTGCTATATCACATTACCACAAATTTGGTACCTTAAAACAACACACATTTATCCTCTGACAGTTCTAGAGGCCAGAAGTCTGAAACTGGTTTCACTGAGCTAAAGTCAAGGTGTTGGTAGGGCTGATTCCTTTTGGAGGCTCTCAGGGAAGAATCTGTTCTTTGCCTTTTTCTAATGGCTTCAATTTCTAGTATTCCTTGGCTATAGTCCCTTCCTCCATCTTCAAATACGTCACTCCAATCTCTGCCTCCATCACCAAATCATCTTCTCTTCTGTATCAAATTTCCCTTGCTTCCCACTTATCAGGAGACTGTCATTACATTTAGGTCCCACCAGGATAATCCAGGATAATCTCCCCATCTCAAGATCCTTAAGGATCTGCAAAGTCCCTTCTGTCATGAGGTAACATTCACAGCTTCCAGGGATTAGGACCTGAATACCTTTGATAGCCATTATTCAGCTAACCACAATCTGCCCTCTGCCCTACTTCCTAAAATTCACATCTATCCCACATGGAAAATATATTCACCCATCTTCAAATCCCCCAAATTCCAGACCTGTTACAATATCAACTCATGTCTAAATTCTCATCAAATGTCATCATTTCAGAAGTCTCAAATCTTATAATCTAAATCATCTAAACAAGGGATGAGTGAGACTCTGGGTATGACCCCTCCTGAGGCAAAATTCACTCCGTTTATGGATCTGTGCAACTAGAAAACAAGTTATCTTCTGAAATACAACAGTGGTACAGGCACAGAATAACCGTTATAGACATTGTCATTCAAAAAGGGAGACAAGAAGAAGAAGACAAGAATCACTGCTCCCAAGGAATTCTGATATCCAGCAGGGCAAATTCTATTAGATTTCAAGGCCTGGGAATAATACTCTGTGACTCAAGACTCTGCCCTCCGGTCCTGAGGCTTTACCTCTGGGCCTGAGGTTCTTCCTGAGTCATCCTTCCTTGTTCATGAAAGATATCATGTGTTTGCAGCTGAATAGTTTTATCAGTCTATTTCCTGCCTGTAGAATTTTGGGAGTCCAGTGTCCCCTTTTTCATTTTGTCCTCTGTCTGCCTCTTTATCCAAGCTGGAGTTTCTGCTGATATACCATTCTCAAACACCTTCTGAGTTTCCCTGCATGCCACAGAGATTCATTCCATTAGACAAGGGGCTCCTTCACAGATATTTTGGGAATAATCTTATTTCTCCTACTGACTTCTGCTGAGATGGTTAAGGGGATCCATTTATCACATACCTAACCTCTTCAGCCACCTTCTTGGCTTTCTCTCCAGAGCATACTTTCTTGGCAGTCAGTCTCTTCATTTTAGCCCTTTTTATAATCTGGATAGTCTGAGAATTTCCCAAGTCATCAGAACCTGTTCCCCTTTTGCTTAAAAAATTCTTCCCTCAACTTATCTCTCTCCTCTCACAGTCTACTATAATGAGTAAGAAGAAACTGGGTCATACCTTCAACATTGCTTGGAAATCTCTTCAGCTAAATATTCAAGTTCATCCTTGAAAGTTCTGCTTTCTACATAATGACAGGACACAATTCAGCTAAGTTTCTGTCACTATGTAGCAAGACTGCCTTACCCTTCAGTTTCTAATAACATGTTCCTCCTTTCCTTCTGCATCTTCACCAGCAGCACCTTTATCACTTATATTTCCACCACTATTCTGTTAATGATAATTTACATATTCTTTAACACAATAAAGGTGTTCTCAACTGTGCTCTTCATTTCCTTCTGAGCCCTCAACAGAGGCAGCTTTAATGTCCACATTTCTGCCAACAGACTATTCAAGGCAATCTAAACTTTTTTCTATCATGCAGCTCAAAATTCTTCCAGCCATTTATCCATTATCAAATTCCAAAGCCACTTCTACGTTTTTAGGTATTTGTTATAGCAGCAACCCATTTCCAGGTACCAAAATCTGTACCAGTTTCCTATATCTGTTGTAAAAAAAAAAAAAAAAAATACCACAACCTTAGTGGGTTAAAACAACAATTTATTCTTTTACAGTTCTGGAGGCCAGAAGTCCTAAGTCGGTTTCACTAAACTAAAGTCAAGGTGTTGCCAAGGCTGATTCCTTCTGGAGGTTCTGAGATCTGTTCCTTGCCTTTTCAGCTTCTGGCCACTATCTATATTCCTTGGCTTATGGCCCCCTCCTTCTATCTTCAAAGCACATCATCCCAATCTCTGCTTCCATCATTACATCACTTTCTTCTCCTCTCTATCAAATATCCCTCTACTTCCCTTTTACAAAGGGCAGTTATGATTACATTTAGGGCCTATGATTATCTAGCCCTGGATAATCTCTCCATCTCAAGATCCTTACCTTAATCACATCTGTAAGTCCTTTTTTGAGATATAATATTCAAAGGTTCTATGGATTCTGACCCGAATATCTTTAGGGTTATTATCCAGCCTACCACAGTTGGTACATACTATCTCATACAATTCCAAACAATAATATTTGAGAGACTTGATGAAATCACTCTAAAGTTCAATTGTGTTATCTCTAACACCTAACAATCTCTTTAAGCCTCATTTGCTATCCACAAAGTGGACATAAAAATTTCTTCCACAGTTGAATTCAGACCCATATTTGGAATAGTATTAAAAATTATGAAGAAGATAACTGGTCATCTTGCTTCTTACTCCTCACAGCTTTAAATATATCATTCAACTTGCAAGCAGAAATAATTCCCTAAGCTTGAATCCAAGGTTTAGGTTTTGGCTCCACTAGTTGGGTAGACTAGAGTCAGTGGTGGTTCCAGAATTTCAATAAAAGATGGAGTTTAGGAGAGAAATTAGTTGGAAAATGGGACTAGGAAATTTCTCATGAACTGCATTTACATAATAAGCACACTGTTTTTACTGAGAGCACACATTTATTTTGGGCAACTTAGCAGAGCAAGAAGCTTATCATAAGCACTCCCTTAATGCCACCATACCTTAACCACACTAACCTTAGTTTCCTCATCTATACAACTAAAGTATTTTAGTACAATCCTCATAGTTGAGGATTAAAGTATATGGTATACACCACATACTACAGTACATAGTATAATGCATAATGTAATATAATATAGCATATAGTATATGGAGTATACTGCAAAATATAGTATAATGCATACAAATGTCTTGGCACAGTGCCTGGAACATAGTACAGCATTCAATAACTTTCTTATTATGTCATTCCTCTTCTCAAAACTCCATAACTGACTTCCTATTGCCTGCTGAATAAAATACAGGACCCTCCAAAATCTCTCTAGCCACAAACTAGCTTTTCAGCTTCATCCCTTCAACATTCATTCAGTGATCCTATCCACTATTCAGTTCCCGTTCCTTCTGCCCCCAGATATCAACATGGTTCCCTCCCTCCGCCAGCCCCTTCTGGTCTCTGCTCAAGCATCACGTTATCAAAAAGCCCTCTCCTAATTTCCCTCTACAAAATAACACACACACTCACTTACTTGCTAGCAACTTCCTAAACACCTTCCCACTCTATTTTTCTCCATAGCACTTCACAGATATAGACATACAGATTTAGATAGATAAAATTATTTTCTATATCCCCCTACTAGAAAGTAAGCTCCATGAAGGTAATGATTCTGTTTGGGGCTACGTTGTATATTCTCAGCTCCTAGAACAGTGTTTAGAACAGCCAGCACTCAACAAATAGTTGTTATATGAATGCTTACACAAAATGCCTTTGCTTATTATGTTTCCCCAATCTTAGATGCCCTCTCTACACTGACACCTACCAAAACTCTACTCATTCTTCAAAGCCCCCTCACATATATCTTTTTCTGTGAAATTTCCTAATTCTCCCAAGTGGAACTCATTGCTCTCTCAACAGTTAACTGTTTATAATTTTATTTAGTTCTCATTTTGCTGAATGAGAACTATTTATTTTTTATAATAAAATAAGAATTATTTTAATTATTATCTTGGTTTTTGCTTTTATTTCTAGATTGTACACTCTTTAAAGGCAAGGTCTATGTCCCATCTTTTTATCATATATCACAGCACCTTCCTCACCCCTTACCTGACAGCACATCACCACCACAGGAATATATTATAAGAGGCAGGTACTCAATATTTGTTGAACTATTTGAAGGGAAGGACATTCCCAAACAAAAAATAGAAGCAGATGCTAGGTTATGTGAAGTGGTATACTGTATTTTAAGTAAACGTAAAACTGAAGTCCCTCAGAGGAAGGGTTAGAGGTGATATAAGTAAGTTGTTTCCATGAGATTCTATTAATGTGACTATAGTTGAGCTAATTAGCTAGCAAAATATTAGTAAAGTCTTCATTTTTAGGAAAATTGAAGAGGCTCAAACCATTCTGGCAAAACAACAACAATAAAAAAGTATCTTTAAGAAACTCAATGTGATTGGTCAGGTAATACCTTTTAGGTCCAATGTGTTTCTTTATGATGTCACTGAGCTTACTCCTGAGTCACTATGACTGATGATGTCACAATGATCATCAGTATATATTTTGCTGGGCATATTTTGCTGGCAAGGTTATATGAAGTGCTTTCTATTGAAGCACCATATTAACCAATAACTCCTGGCATTTTCTGCTGTCTCTGTTTTAGCTATTTTTAAATAGCTAAATTTTAGATAGATTTTTTTTTCTCATTGAGAAAGAAAGATGTCTTATCAAGGACTATCGCTGATTTTTTCTCTGTTGTTTATCTGCTTCATCAGGGAGACTTTCAGCATTTGTGATGGAACTATCTGGGCAAAGGTTGGATGGGAGATTCTTCCAGAAGAAGTACACTACTGGAAAGTTAAGCGTCCTCCATCTTACTGTCTGCCATATCCTCTGAATAATCTATGCTGCAACTTGGCTAACATGGATATATTTCAGAGTTGTTTATATTTCATTTATATTTCATTACAAGCTCTCTTTTTCATCTTATCTGTTTTGTCTGTGCATTACCTGTGGATGAAATGGAAGAAGCACCGAATAAAGGTGAATTAATGATATAAGTAGTAATAGTTTCAAAATCTCTAAGGGTTTAGAACATAAGATAATCAGTTACTGTGTTTTATTCCTCATTATAACCTTCCCCTAACTTCCCATTCATCCCCAGCATCTAGCACAATGTCTTGCTCATACTAGGTGTTCAACAAATGTGTATTGAATTAGAAGGTTCTTAAAATCATCTAGTCTCCTCTACTTAAAGTTACAAAACACACAAAAAAAAGTAATGTACTACCAGGAGGAGAATGTATGGGAAATCAAGTTATCTGTCTGGGTCCTGAGGTACGCCATTTGCTCTTTCTCAGTTGCCTCATCCATAAAAGGATCTGGAACAAGAGATCTCTTAGAACCCTTCCAGGTGTATCTAAGAAATCTAAGTACAAAGGTTTGACATGTAGTTTTTATATGGGTTATAACCTAATTTCTAATATTAGAACAATTTTCTGGGAAATAGAGCTTTTAAACTATTATATAATTTCCCACTTCACCAATTGATGACACCATAGTTTGAGAGACAATCTTAAAAGCTCACTGATCAAACAAACAAACAAAACCTCACTGACCTTCAGAACAATTAGATATTTATAAATGTTTTCTTATTTTTAAAATGACTGTGACTTTATGGTATTATACCTTCAGGTTCTTTAGTAAAGGAATATATTTTGCTAATCAAATAATTTCTCCCAGCAAAGTACCCTAACCATGGAACACACTGTTTGCTGATGGTGATAATGATCATATATGTGGCATATAGATAACATTTCTTCTGCACTTACACCTTTCTTCTATAGTGACCATCCTTTTGCATAAACAATTGATGTGTGCTGTTTTCATAAAGTTTAAGTTTATACATTTAGAACACAAATTTAATTTGAACCATATTATTAACTATACTATAGTATTGAACTATAATATTTTATGTAGACAAAATCTATATTGTTTTTCTCCTTTTAGCTGAAAAACCAATCATCCTCAGAAAAATCTGGTAATGATCTAGAAAGTCCATCCATCCAAGACATTGACCAAATACTCTACAGACTGGCGACTGCAACGTCAATGATATCGAAGATCTTGGAGCACAAGTCTTACCATCCTTCCTCTAATAAAATTAAGCACTGCAAATTAAAGAAAAAGAAGAAGACTAAAGAAGGAGCCAAAAGATACTAAATATATGCATATGCAAATGCAGCTTAGTCAAATATAGAGACTACAAAAGAAATCTATTGAGAGGATCATCTAAGGACAAAAATGGTTCTTTGGAAACCTTCATAAATTTTTTGCCACAATCCTTATTGACATTTTCCAAAGAAGTCTGGGTTTAAATGCTATTTCCATTCAATTAAAAAAGAACCCAGGCTTATACTAGAGAAGAATTTACATACTATCACTGCTACATGTTTAAGCATTTTGTTCTTTTTAATGTATTAGGTTACTAATCATTAAGCAATATATGTAATAGTAGCTTAATTTAGTGTTTCAATAAATCTCTAATAAATAATATCTGTGATATGTCTTATTTTCCTGAGAAAATTTCATAACCACAGGAAGACTTCTAATTTCCTACTTCAGATTGCTAAAATAGCATGGAAATATTAAAGAATAGATTAATATTTTTAAGGATAAATGTTTTCATTTTCGGTATAATAAATGAATTATAGATTAGCATTTTTTAAATTTCAGACTTTTGTTGATAAGACAATTCAATTTTTTAAACTGTGGTTACCATATTTTTCAAAGAACAACTAGGAGATAGGCCTGAGACTGGGACAGAAGATTTCACTTAAAATATCTTGGAAAAATCCCAGAAAAATATATCTATAACATATCTGCCATCATTATAAGAGAGGAAAAAAACTTTTCAAAAATAATCCTTGAAACAGTAATAAACCGTACAGTTTTATAAGCAGTGGAAAAGAATAGTACTTGCCTTGGGCTATGATGGATTATAAAGGTTTATTTTGTTCCACTTTCCAGACTCTCTTAACCTCCATTCCTCCTTAGCACAACCCACCCTCACATTTCTATGCTTGTTTCATACCTTCAGAGTTCTGAAAAGTTAGATAATTCCCTCTGAGAGAACATTTATATATATTTATTTTAATGGTGAACTATTGAAGACTTTAAAAATCCCCAAACCTCTAAAACCCAAAGAAATTTATCTCTAATAATGGAATTTTCAGTAGAATGGAGATGACTCTTTGGGGTAGGGGTTTCTCAATCCTTTAAGATTCCCCAGGTAACTCCTACTCTAATTGCTAGAAGAAATAGACGTGATGTACACTCTTGATAAGATGGAATTAAATAAATGTTAAATTTTATGTTGAGTTATTTATGTTTCTGACATTCCACAGCTACATTACTATGAAACCGCATTCTGAATATGACTGAATTAAACAAATAGTAAGGCTGAATTAAATAAATGTTAAATTTTATGTCGAGTTATTTATGTTTCTGACATTAAACAGCTGTATTACTATGTAACTCCAGTATTAATTTCATCGTTGATCTGGAAACATAATACTAGTTTGCTTTTTATAGTTTTCATATCTTTTCACCAATAAGACATATAAGGTATAATTTCTCCAAGAACCTAAGGACCCAAATTAAACAGATGGATATTACAGGAAAGGAAACCAATAATACCTCACACCCATAAGCCCCAAAAATTTTTTCAGAAAAGTTATTGCAAAATTTGTCCTTGAATTGTGATTTTTAAATACTATGTGGCACATATACACCATGGAATACTATGCAGCCATAAAAAGGATGAGTTCATGTCCTTTGCAGAGACATGGATGAAGCTGGAAACCATCATTCTCAGCAAACTGTCACAAGAACAGAAAATCAAACACCACATGTCCTCACTCATAAGTGGGTGTTGAACAATGAGAACACATAGACACAGGGAAGGGAACATCACACAATGGGGCCTGTTGGGGGAGGGGTGGGGAGACTAGGGGTGGGGGGATTGGGGAGGGATAACATTAGGAGACATGCCTAATGTAGATGACGGGGGGATGGATGCAGCAAACCACCATGGCAAGTGTATATCCATGTAACAAACTGCACATTCTGCACATATACCCCAGAACTTAAAGTATAATAAAAAAAATTATTTTAATACTATGGGCCATTTTGCAAAAATGGATTTTAAATTATGGAATGTGGGCTGGGCATGGTGGCTCACGACTGTAATCCCAGCACTTTGGGAGACCGAGAAGGGCAGATCATGAGGTCAGGAGTTCGAGAGCAGCCTGACCAATATGGTGAAGCCCTATCCCTACTAAAAATACAAAAGTAGCCAGGCACATGCCTGTCACCCCAGCTACTTGGGAGGCTGAGGCAAGAGAATCGCTTGAGACTGGGAGACGCAGGTTGCAGCGAGTCAAGATCACGCCATTGCACTCTAGCCTGGGCAACAAGAACAAAACTCTGTCTCAAAAAAATATATATATATATGTGTGTGTGTGTGTGTGTGTGTGTGTGTGTGTGTGTGTGTACATATACATATATATGGAATGTGAATTTCATCTAAAATTACTAATCATGGGAGGAGTCAATTGAATTGTTTGCTATTTGTGTTTTCCTTTACTTACAGATCTAATCATAAAAACAGAAGATTTGACATATGATTGCTCATAGAAAACATTTAGTTCAAGTGGACAGTATAAAAATAATCTACAAAGCACAACCCATCTCTTTCTTCCCAAATGTGTTTCCTTCCTTTAATTTCCTCATTTCTACCAATTCTTCTAGTCCCTTTCTCATTTTATTGATGAACATGCACCTAACCACTACCAGCTGAATCTTCCTCAGGATCACTTTTATCCTCCTCCTCTTGTACATAAAAACTTTCCATGGCTCCCAGAATAACATAAAAATACCTTAGCCTGGCATTTAAGGGTAAGATGTAATAAAGGCAGTAGCATTGTTCAAGTGCTGACCACATGCCAGGTATTGTGCTAACTGCTTTATATCATCTCATTTACTTTTCACAGCAATCCCTAAAAAGTAGGAATTATATTTTGGCCCCTTTTACAGAGAAAGAAACTGAGGTATAGAGAATGTAAGCACCTTATCGTAATTCAAGCACCAAGGTCACAGAGATTTCAAGTAGGGGCACCAGTATTTAAACTCAATCTCAAGAGGACATGTACTCAGCCCCTTTGTTATTCTACTTATGTTATAGCCTACCTGTGGAAACTATGATCCCTTGCTCAATAAGACAATCTTGTCACTGTCCTCCAGCACGCCACTTTCACTCACAGCTCTAACATTTTGCTCATGCCCTTTCCCCTTCTATTGCATATTCAA
This sequence comes from Sapajus apella, assembly GCF_009761245.1. NCBI lineage: Eukaryota > Metazoa > Chordata > Mammalia > Primates > Cebidae > Sapajus > Sapajus apella. The sequence goes on along the minus strand of NW_022436965.1, from coordinate 16,588,313 downwards.
ATCCCATCCATTCTTCAAGGCCCAGCTCAAGCCCGACATGCTCTGACTTCCTATTCTTTCACTACCCTGTAGCACAGAATACCTGTTCTGCCAATTTTAACCTTTAATCACAGTCTTTCCAATATTTTTATAGAATTGTTGAATGTGTCCATAACTTATCATCTCCCACCTAACCAAGTATCCAGAGGGCAGGAACAACCAATTGTATCTACAGCAATACTATGTTCACAATGGGAATTCAATAAATGCTTGTACAAAAGTACATCTTCCTGAAATCTCTTTAAGCTACATTTTATAGGGCTGTGGGAAGTATATGTGTAAAATATTAGCAAAAGTCAAAATAGTACTGTTTTTTGAACTTTTTATTGAAGTATAACTTACAAACAGAAAAGTGCAAAAATTATGTGTACAGCTTAATGAATTTTCAAAGAAACATACCCATATACCAGCAACCAGGTTAAGAAAAAGAACATTACATCCCAGAAGTTTCCCCATGCCTAAGGGTAGCTATTATTCTGACTATTAGCACTATAAATTAATTTATCCTAAATAAATCTTTCTAAAATTATTGTTATAACCTTTTTATATTTGAGAAATCAAATATATTACTCAAATTATGCCATTTTTTTAAACATTTAAGGAACAATCCACTTTGCCTGAGTCTCTCAGAAAATGGCTTTGGGCTGGGCGCGGTGGCTCACGCCTGTAATCTCAGCACTTTGGGAGGCCGAGGTGGGTGGATCACGAGGTCAAGAGATCGAGACCATCCTGGTCAACACGGTGAAACCCCGTCTCTACTAAAACTACAAAAAATTAGCTGGGCATGGTGGCGCGTGCCTGTAATCCCAGCTACTCAGGAGGCTGAGGCAGGAGAATTGCCTGAACCCAAGAGGCGGTGGTTGCGGTGAGCCGAGATCGCGCCATTGCACTCCAGCCTGGGTAACAAGAGCGAAACTCGGTCTCAAAAAAAAAAAAAGAAAATGGCTTTGAACATTCAATAATCTTCTCATAGAAATTATTTTCTCACAGAAAATTATTGGTGAGAAATTTCTTATAGAAATTATTGGCAAGAAAATTATTGGTGAGACAGAAGTTGGTAAATCAACAAGCTTCCAATATGTACAGTTCCCAATAAATACAATGTTTAGGGCCAATAGCAAAATAAAGAAAAAGGGAAAATTTTCATTTATTATTGCCAACTGTGACTATGGTTGTATCTACAAATAAAACACTGTGAAAAAAGGTGACATAGCCTATAACTCATAGGAGAAAAACTCATCACATCAGTCAGTTTGCTAACCCTTGTGAGCTTCCTTACCTGCCCAGTCCAGGAATTCAACACACTCAGTCTGGGAATATTTAGCAGCAACATCTCGAGCCCTTTCTTCCCGGAAGTTCAAAGCTTCTATATCAACATCCAGTTCTACTAGTGCTTTCAAAGTTTCCAAACGACCCCAGGCTGCAGCACAGTGTAAGAGTGTGTACCCTAACAAATGGAATGAAGATGGTGAGATCAAACAGATTACATTGTTTTAGGCTAATTTACATAGTGAAAGATCCTAATGGCCAGATGCAGTGGCTCATGCCTATAATCCCAGCACTTCAGGAGGTCAAGGTGGGAGGATCCCCTGGGGTCAGGAGTTCAAGACCAGCCTAGCCAACATGACAAAACCCCCTCTCTACTAAAAAATACAAAAAATAGCCGGGCATGGTGGTGTACGTCTATAATCCCAGCTACTCGGGAGGCTAAACCCAGAAGGTGGAGGCTGCAGTGAGTCAACATTGTTCCAATGGGTGACAGAACAAGACTCTGTCTCAAAAAAAGCAACAAAACAACTATATATAGATAGATGTTTTACATATATATAGATATTTTACACACACATATATATATATATAATCAAATGTTTTTCAATTGTCATTTTCACTGAACACAATCTTGTATTATCAATCTTTTCCTTTCCATCTATTCTCTTTCTTTCTTTCCTTTTTTTTTTTTTTTTTCCCCAGAAACAGGGTCTTATTATATTACCCAGGCTGGTCTTGAACTTCTGACCTCAAGCAATCTTCCTACCTTGGCCTCCCAAAGTGCTGAGATTATAGGTATAAGCCTCTGCACCTGGCCTCCAGCAGCCTATTTCTTTACTTTCAATGTCATTAATTTATTCCATTATTTTTCTTTTACTTGCTTTTTTTTTTTTTTGGAGACAAAGTCTCACTCTGTCAGCCAGGCTAGAGTACAGTGTGGTACAATCACAGCTAACTGCAACCTCTGTCTCCTAGGCTCCAGGAATTCTGCCTCAGCCCCTCAAGTAGCTGGAATTATAGGCGTGTGCCACCATGCCCGCATAATTTTTGTATTTTTAGTAGAGAAAGAGTTTCACCATGTTGGCCAGGCTGGCCTCAAACTCCTGACTGCAGGTAATGCGCCCACCTTGGCCTCCCAAAGTGCTTGGATTACAGGTGTTAGCCACTGAGCCTGGTCTTTTCTTTTACTTTCTTCGGTTACTCTTTTTTTTTTTTTTGAGGCAGAGTTTCGCTCTTGTTACCCAGGCTGGAGTGCAATGGCACGATCTCGGCTCACTGCAACCTCTGCCTCCTGGGTTCAGGCAATTCTCCTGCCTCAGCCTCCTCAGTAGCTGTGATTACAGGCACATGCCACCATGCCCAGCTGATTTTTTGTATTTTTAGTAGAGACGGGGTTTCACCGTGTTGACCAGGATGGTCTCGATCTCTTGACCTTGTGATCCACCCGCCTCGGCCTCCCAAAGTGCTGGGATTACAGGTGTGAGTAGTTGTTCTTTTTCTAATTTGTTTAGTCAAATGCTTTGCTTACTAATTTTTTATGTTTCTTATATTCTAACATATGCATTATACCAGAATTTTAATATTAGTTGTATCCCATAGGTTCAAACATAAAGTGATGCTGTTGTCACTTAAACATTTCATCATTTTCATCATATCTTCTGTGACCAATAGATGATTTAAAGTGTATTCTTAGCCAGGCATGGTGGCTCATGCCTGTAATCCCAACACTTTGGGAGGCCACTCCCAGTGGGAGGTCAGGAGTTCAAGACCATCTTGGCCAACATGGCAAAACCCCATCTCTACTAAAAAATACAAAAATTAGAAAGGCGTGGGGACCCACACCATAGTCCCAGCCACTAGGGAGGCTAAGGTGTAAGAATCACTTGAACCCGGGAGATGGAGGTTGCAGTGAGCCGATATCATGCCATTGCACCCCAGACTGGGCAACAGAGTGAGACACTGTCTCAAAAAATGAAAATAAAAATAATAAATAAATAAAGTATGTTCTTGCTTTCAGTTTTGTTATCTTTTGTTACTATTTTCTAATTTTATTTTGTTGTAGTCACTGATCAAAGACTATATGCTACAGATTCTTTGATGCTTCTTACGACTTCATGACTCAACATATACCAATATTTTTTAAATGTTCCATGTGAGCATGAATACAATGTATATCCTGTCTTTGCTGAAGATCATGCTGATGATCATTTTTTTTTAATTTTCTACCATGACCACGTATTATATTTGCAATCTGAAAAAAAAAATACTGAATTTAAAATGCTAATTAGATGATTGCTAAAAATTAATACATCTTCAGTGGAAAGAGATAACAGCAAATCATTACACATTTACTATATACCAATTTGCTACATACCAGAACTAAAATATTTATTTTTATCCTATTTAATCCTCATTATACCCTATAAGGAAAATACAGTTATTATCCCCATTTTGCAGATGGAAAAACAGATACACAAAAAGATCAGGTAACTTACCAAATCACACAACTAATAAATAGTGAAGTCTATTGTCTAAAATATTATACTATGTAATATCAACATTGATACATTTACATGTATACACATACATACACCCATATAGATGTATATATACATATATGTAAAGTATAAAACAAGCACATCCAATATATCTAACCTTAAAGATATTACATGGCATCTTTAGGTAGTCATAAGTAATACTGATGAGAGAAAAAAGACAAAATACCTCTTGTGGTTTTTTCATTCAGATTCACACCGTATTTTGCCAAAGCTCTAATCACGTCACTTTGCCCAGCCATGCAAGCTGCATACAACAAGTTTCTCCCAACAATGTCTTCTTCTAAGAGAAGCTGCATGGCCTGTTCATGATGAGGATTCTCTGGATCCTCAAAAATCTTCTGCAAACCCTCTACATCCCCTGTGAGAGCAGGCTGTAAAAGTGGGTTCCTGGGGCTTGTTTCCTCTGGTTCTTGGGCTTCTTCTTCATCTTCTTCTTGTTGTGAGAAAAATTCTGAGCTCTCTGACTCAAGAGGTCCTTCTGACTCCATTAACTCCAAAAATACCTATGACCAAAAAAAAAAAGTGATAAAAACCTACTCAAATACATCAGTGTTTGTTTATTTATTTGCCCAGTCAACTGACAATATAGATGGTATAAAAATACTTAACTAGTTGAAAATAACTATAAAATAAGATACTTCAGCAATTCCATCAATAAAGTTTATTGTGTACCTATTATGAGTAGGTACACATAAAACAGCCTAAGTCTACACTAAAATGCTAAATGTGTGAAATAATAGTAAATTCAACAGAAACAAGAGAAGAAAGAGATCAATGTGATCTAAACTTATTAGGAAAAGATTTCAAAAGAATGTCTAAGAGACCCACCTGCCTAAATAAGAGTCAATGTATGAGAGAAGTGAGAAATATAATTAGGTTGTTGGAGCCAGATTACGAAGACTTTAAAAATTAGGCACCAATATTTAAACAGAATTCATTCACTCAGTAACATATACTGAAAGTACTGTGTAAACTACAAAAACCAGAATCAAATTTATTTCCTACTCTCAGCAAGTTACTATTTTAAGGAAAAAAATATAACATGCACAAAATAAGTGTAATAAGAGGTGACAAGCAGTAAATACCATAACAAAAGAAATGCTATGGGAGTTTAGAAGGGAGAAGATTAATTCCAGATAAAATTATTCAAGGATGTCTTTTTTTTTTTTCCACATCAGACAGGTAATGTGCCCATGTTGTAACATGGTTTAAAAGAGGTACATCTCACAAATGATCACGAAAACCCAACAATCACACCTATGAACTACAAAAGGATCTAACTAAGGATGTCTTGATAGTGCTTCAGTATGACAAAACACAATATTAAACTGGGAAAGATGCAGAAAAGAGTACCATAGTCCCTTCATACAAGAATATGTGTGGCATCACCGTTCACAACAGCAAAAAACCCAGAAGGGAAAACTGAAGTCCAAGAAGAGAGGAGCATAACTGGTATATTCACATAAAATGGTATATAACTGTTACAAGAAATAAATTACAGTGCTATACCAAATGGTAGGCAGCTTCTGACAAGGCTCCCAATGTCCCACCCCTGCCTCTTGGTATTCATACCTTTGTGTAATTTCCTCACCTTGAGGGTGGGCTGGACCCAGTGACTGGCTTCTAATGAAGGGAATACAGCAAGAGTGATGGGATGTAAATTCTGCAATTCAGTTATAATGTAGACTGTGATTTTTGTCTTGCTGATATTCTCTCCCTGGCTTTTCTCATGTGCTGTGATGGAGAAGGCTACCTTTCAAGGAGCTGAGGGTGATCTCTGTCCAACAGCCAGTAAGAAGCAAGGCTCTTAATCCAATTCCATGAGGGACTTAATTCTGCCAGCAACCACTGAGTGAGCTTGGAAGTAGATCTGGCCCAGTTAACCTTGAGGTGACCATGACCTCAGGCAACACCTTGATTATAGTCTCATGAGAAATCCTGAAATAGAGAATCCAGCTAACTTGTGCCTGGATTCCTGACCACAGAAACTGTCAGATAATGAATAAGTGTTGTTTTTAACCTACCAAGCTTGGGGCTAATTTGTCACACAGCAATAATAAGACACAGAACAATATAAATGAATCTTACCAATATATTATATGAAAAATGTAAACCCAAAAGATTGTGTGTGTGTGTGTGTGTATATATATATATCAAGATATATTTTTGTCAACTGAAAAGCAATTAAACAGACTTTTTAGGAATACAAGTAGATGCAATAACACTGCACAGAAAAAAAAAGACACAAAGCAAGACTGAACACAAGATTCAAGATAATGTTTACCATGGGTGGAGGGTAGTGGGAGAAGAAAAGATGCAGAAAATGTAATAAAGGGAATTATATTTTTAGTAAAGAATATTAACATTTAAGTTGAGCCATCAAGAATGGGCAAGACTCTGTCATTCAGAAGTCAGAGGGAAGGAAATTCCAGATGGAATAACTAAGTTAAAGCACCAAAGCAAAGATCACAGTTATTTTTGGGAATGAGTATGTTGGCCAGTTTGGTTAACTATAGGCCATTCAAAATAAGCAAGAAGTCTGCTCTTAAAAGAGGCTGGGGTTGCTTCAGTAAGTCTGAACTTGATTCTGTAGTAACTGGTGGAGTGGGGAGCAATTAAGGACAGTTAGCTGAAGGTTTTAGTGCTAAGGAACTATGTAGGTTTCAAGGAGATTGATCTGACAAGCCTGGGTGACATAGATTAGAGGAAAAAGAGACTCAAGGCAAAAAAGAAAAATCAATGAGACAGTTATTTCAGAAGTCTGAATTAGCATGAATTAGGGCTTTAATTATTCACTCATATAATTCAGTGTTTATTGGATTCCTTCCTCTATGCCAGGTACTATGCTAAGTCCTGAGGATTCAACAAGGTAGAAAAGATCCTTCCTATCCTGAAGCTTATATTCTGATTGGGCACAGGCAATAAAAAAGAAAACAAATGTGATGATTTTAGATTGTTATGTTTCAAAGGAAATAAACATGGTGAAGTGATAAGAACAGGGAAGTGAAGAGAAAAAACTTCAAAAAGAAAAATCAAGGTGATACTGAAGTAGGACTGCAGAGAATCACAAAGACTATCAAGGCCGCAGGAAGATGGAACAGCATTCCAAAGCAGGGGTAAAAGGTCAGACAGCAAACATTTTAGGCTTGTGGGCCCTACTGTCCCTATTCTAACTACTCAGCTTTGCAGTTGTCGCATGAAAGTGGTCATAGACAATACACAAATGAATGGGCATGGCTGCGTTTAAAGAAAACATTATTTACAAAACAGGTGGTGTTCTACAGGCCATAGTTTTCTGACCCTGCTCTTAAAAAACAACAGTCCCCTGTGGCTCACGCCTATAATCCCAACACTTTGGGAGGCCAAGGCGGGTGGGTCACAAGGCCAAGAGATCAAGATCATCCTGGTCAACATGGTGAAACCCCGTCTCTACTAAAAATACAAAAATTAGCTGGGCATGGTGGTGCGTGCCTGTAGTCCCAGCTACTCAGGAGGCTGAGGTAGGAGAATTGCTTGAACTCAGGAGGTGGAGGTTGCAGTGAGCCAAGATCGCACCATTGCACTCCAGCCTGGGTAACAAGAGTGAAACTCTGTCTCAAAAAAAAAAAGAAAAAAGAAACAACAGTCCCTGCAGATGCAGTTGCTGATGAGAAAAAAAAAGAAACAGTCCTAAAGAGTGCTGAAAGAAAACTGTCATTTAGTTCTACAGTGAAGAAAATAAATAGGATAACAGTGGAAAGATCATTGTGAAATGCATTTTAAATTGGTAGAACATTAGAATCTTCTCTATTATAAGCTGTTAGGGATTCTTTGACACAGAAATAATAGAAAAGACAATAAGACTGACTATTTAAAGAGATTCTTTTCACACATGAGAAATTTAAAGATGGAGATGGTTCAGCAGCTCAAAAATACAGATCCAATCTCTTTCTATCACTCTATTCCAGCATACTTAGTGTGTAAGACTTTCATCTTCACAACTCTTACCTCATGTTATAACTCCTGGAATCTCATCTTAATTGATGGCAGGAAGAATGGGGAATCCCCTAGAGGATGCCAGTGATATAAATCCCTCCAATCCCTCTTAAGGGGAAAGCAAAACAAAAATCTTTCCTAACAAGTCCCAGCAAACTTCCAGTTGTATCTCAAAGGCTGTGCAATGTCATGTGGCTACCCCTTCTTTAAGAGGAGAGAAAAGGCCAGGCGCAGTGGCTCATCCTTGTAATCCCAGGACTTTGGGAGGCTGAGGTGGGTGGATCACCTGAGGTCAGGAGTTTGAGACCAGCCTGGCCAACATGGTGAAATCCTGTCTCTACTAAAAATACAAAAATTAGCCAGACGTGGTGGCATGTGCCTGTAATCCCAGCTACCAGGAGACTGAGGCAGAAGAATCGCTAGAACACAGCGGGCAGAGGCTGCAGTGAGCAGAGATTGCACCACTGCACTCCAGCCTGGACGACAGAGCAAGACTCCATGTCAAAAAAAAAAAAAAAAAAAGACAGAAGAGGAAAGAAAAAGAAAGTTTCTTGATTTTTCCAGCCTCTATGATAGAGGCAAGCAAGGTAGACAGGGGTTGGAAATGGGAGTTGAGTTATCTAATTAACCATGACTCATAGTGGAAACTTAATTCTTCAGTGTCTGACATCCAACTCCCCACCCTTCCAACACAAACACACACACACAAACACAAACACAAACATACACACACATGACTTCTTTAAAGCACTCCTATCTCAGTTTCAGAGAATTCTAATAAAAGATATAGCTAATTTCCTACAACAGAAGACAAAGAAGCAAGATTCTTCTTTTTTCCCTCTCAGCACAAGCCTGGGGGGCAGGCACATTATTTAAGCTCAGCCAACCAGGGGCTCCATCCCATGAGTCTAACTCTTTAACAATGGACACAAGGAAATGAGGCTAGTTCAAGGGCATTCATCATAAGTACAGAAACAGTATGCTGATCAAACTTCCTACTATGAGAACATGCTGTGGTTCTTGTGGTCTGATCCTCCACAGTTCCTTGGTTTCCTCATTTTCAGTCTCCTAATGATTACTAGTTGTCTTCCCCAAAATCTCAACTCCTTTTCTTTTGGAATAGAACCCCACCCTCTTTTCTTTTAACAAGGCTTTTTTTTTTTTTAAACCAATCTTTATGGTGGAATAAGACTATTTTCCAGTCTCTCTTATAATATGGTGTGGCCACATGTCCAAATAGCAAGCAATATGATGTAAGCAGACATATAGATTACAAATTCCAGGAATATTTAATTCCTTCTCGCTGGATTTCAAGCATAATGGCTGGAACTTGCAAGGATAATTTAGACCATGAGGTGGTTGTTCTCTTCAAATACATATATATTATTTTATGATCTTGTATAAATTATTTCTGTTATAATACATAATATATTAGTTTATGACATTTCATTTTAATTTTACATGTAAATATATATAACTGCTATCAATAGAGTAATTACATAATTTATTGATTGGTAACTGGATAATTTTATGCTGGATACATTGCATATATGGCTATATTTGTACATATATGTCGTTTTAAAACAAAGCAATATTTCTTTTTACTTCAGGTAACATATCACTGTTTTTGTCCCATTCTATTTTTTTAAGACTGGGTGCCACCTACTAAACCAACTACATGACCCACTAAATGGGATGCAACCCACAGTGTGTAAAAGCATGAGTCTCAAATAGGCACTATGGAGACTATAGCAGGAAATCAAGAACAACTCTAACAGAAGTTAAACAGCTTGTGTTTATGGTTAATAGCCTGGGTGACATATGTCCCAATGTATGTGGGACAGTTCCTGTTATATCTGTTTTGGTGGTATAATTTTTAATAGCATCTACTTTCACTCTCAAAAGTGTCCACTATTATTAGACAATAATTTTGTCACTCTATTAATAGTAGTTGTGATCTTTTGGAACACTTCTGCTAAAGATATCAATATTCAAACCTTGGAGAATAGAGGCCGGATGTGTTTGGAATGCCTTTCACTGGCACAGCAGGGACCCAGCCATGAGACCTTGAAGATACTCAGAAAGTCCTATTTTTGTTTCATAGGTATTCCTGCTATGAGACCCAGAATAGCTTTATATCTCCTACATTCCAACTACCCAAATTCCATTTAGGCCAATCTATAAACCCACTTTCTTCCTAAAACTTTTCTTATTCCTCTCTTGAGTGTACACTGACCTCTCAATATTCTGAACTGCAAAGGCCATTATGTATAGTCTATACAACACAACCTATCAGATATGATATTATTTTCTGATTGCTTCAAGTATCCAAGACATTTATCCAATTAGGTTGTAAACTTGCTGGGGGCAGGAATCAAGCTTTACATTTCTTTGTGTTACTTTCAGACTTGCCACATTTCTTAACAAGTTGTATATATTCAGTAGCTCTTAAAGTCAAGCTTGCAATTCCCGGTGCTTTCTTTTGTAGCCAAGAGCAATGGGTTTAGAGTCAGAGAGACTTGGGTTCACAATCCAATCCTGCAACTTATTAGCTGCATAATACTGGGCAATTTACCTACTCTCTTGTAGGAATGACACTAGAGCCTAGTCTATGATCGTTCTAAGAGTTAAAATAAATTAGATGATGTACATGCCAAGCACATGGGGAACATTTAATAAATAGAGCTACCATCATCATTATTAGGTGATCATCAATCCTCACACAAAATCAACCATGAAGCAAGGAAAAGATGATACTACTTCTATTTATTTTCTTTTATTATTATTATTTTTTTAAACCCAAGGTCTTGCTATATCGCATAGGCTGGCCTAGAACTCCTGGATTCAAGCTATTCTCCTGCCCTGGATCCCAAGCAGCTGGGCTCACAGTCCTCCTGCCTCCACCTCCCCACTAGCTAGGACTACAGGCCCATGACACCAGGCCCAGCTCTTCTTTTTTTTTTTTGAACGTTCCATAGTTTATTCCTATGCAGGGTATGAATAAATAATTTTCTACCCTACTACCATGAGACACTTGATTACCAACACATTATTACACATCTAGAGAACAGTCTGATTCCAGGTTAATCCAGAGATTGAGAGACAAACTAGATCAAATCTTGAACTATAATTTGGGCCAGAATACTCATAGCTTTTCTTGTCATACCCTTGAATGGAGCTTAATTTCCAACATCAACCCAGAACCAACATAATGAGGGCAATGGTTCTCAAATTCTTTGATTTCAGGGCTCTTTACAGTCTTAAAAATTGAGAAGCCCAAATAATTTTTGTTTATGTGGGTTATATCTATTAATATTTATATTAGAAATTAAAACTGAGGCCAGGTACAGTGGCTCACACCTGTAATCCCAGCACTTTAGAGGACACAGCTGAGTGGATCATTTGAGTTCAAGAGTTCGAGACCAGCCTGGGCAACATGCTGAAATCCCATCTCTACAAAAAATACAAAAAAAAAAAAAAAAAAAATTAGCAAGCATGGTGGCACATGCCTGTGGTCCTAGCTACTTGGAAGGTTAAGGTGAGAGAATCGCTTGAGCCCAGGAGGCAGAGACTGCAGTGAGCCATGATCATGCCACTGCACTCCAGCCTGGGTGACAGAACAAGACCCCATCTCCAAAAACAAAAAAAAACCCAGAAATAAAGTATGTATTAATTCATCTTAAACACATTATCTGCTAATAGAAAGAGGAAAAAAAAACATAGTTTATGAAAAATAACTAGGCCTGAATACAACAAAAGATTGAGTAAGGGAGAATTCACTCTCTCTGCCTGTTTTCAAGCTAGGCATCTGCCTTCAGGCTCGGGCTGGGACTGGAACTTATATTATCAGGTTTCCTGTTTCTCAGGCCCTTGGACTTGGATTGGAACTATACCAACGCCTCTACTGGATCTCCAGCTTGCTGAAGGCAGATCTTGAAATTTCTCAGCCTCCATAATCACATGAGCCAATTCCTTATAATAAATTATTCTATATTTATTCATATATACAAGTGTCCCTCAGTATCCAAGGGGGGATTGATTCTGGAACTCTCTACCCCCATAGATACCAAAATCCATGGATGCTCAAGTGCCTTATATAAAATGGTGTAGTATTTGCAAATAACCTATACACATCATCCCATATATGTCAAATCTAGATTAGTTATAATACCAACTACAATGTAAATAGTTGTTATATTGTATTGCTTAGGGAATAATGACAGGAAAAAAAATCTATATATGTTTAGTACAGACACAACCCTCCCTGTTTTTTCCAAATATTTTAGATCCAGGGTTAGTTTAATCCACAGATACAGAGGACTATATATATTGTATTGATTCTGTTTCTCTGAAGAACTCTAATATTTTAACTTTTTTTTTTTTTGAGACACAGTCTCACTCTGTTACTCAAGCTGAAGTGCAGCGGTGCCATCAGGGCTCACTGCAGCCTGAGCACCCAGACTTAAGCAGTCCTCCCAACTCAGCTTTCTGAGTAGCTTGACTATAGAGGCGTGCCATCACACTAGGCTAATTTTTTAATTTTTTTGTAGAGACGGGGGGTCTAGCTATGTTGCCCACGCTGGTCTCAAACTCCTAACCTCTAGCAATCCTCCCACCTCAGCCTCCCAAAATGCTGAGGTTAGAAGTGTGAGCCACCATGCCCAGCTACAATTTGCATTTTAGAAAACTCATATTGGTCATGTGTTAGCTAACAGCTTCCCAATACTTTTATGATAAGATCCAAGGTGACATTAATGAAAGTAGGCTTTTAAAAATATTACAGCATGAAACATAAATGAACCAACATTTTGCTAATGACTGCTTTTCTCCTTCACAAAATCAGCTTCACTTCCCTGCCATTTTCCATTATCAAACATGGGTAAAAGATCCAAAGTATAAAACAGACAAATAGATTTTAATGTAACACAGTATGAAAAGTTCATTGACATGGCTTCAGATCCCACATTGCAACTAGCCTTTAAGAAACTACCACTTGTAGGCCAGGCACAGTGACTCATGCCTGTAATCCCAGCACTTTGGGAGGCCAAGGCGGGTGGATCACCTGAGGTCAGGAGTTTGAGACCAGCCTGGCCAACATGGTGAAACCCTGTCTCTACTAAAAATACAAAAATAAGCCAGGCGTGGTGGCAGGCACCTGTAATCCTAGCTACTCGAGAGACGTAGGCAGGAGAATTAATTAAATCTGAGCAGCAGAGGTTGCAGTGAGCCGATAGCATGCCACTGCACTTCAGCCTGGGCAACAGAGTAAGATTTTGCCTCAAAAAAAAAAAAAAAAGAAACTACCGCTTGTAGAGTTTGGGTGCAATCACAAAAATATGCACAATTATCTGAAAAAGCTATTAAAATACTCTTCCCTTTTCCAACTATATATCTATGTAAGGAGGAATTTTCTTTACATATTTCAAAACAGCGTATTGTAACAGACTGACTGTAGAAGCAGACATAAGAATCTGTCTCCCATTAAGCCAGAAATTAAAGACATTTGCAGAAATGTAAAACAATGTCACTCTCTCACTAATTCTTTTGTTTTAGAAAATAATTATTTTTATGAGAAATATATAATTTATGTCAACATGGGAGTTTGTTATTTTTTAAGGAATTAATAAACACTTTCAAAATCCTCAGTTTAATTTCTAATTCTTACAACTATATTGATAGATATAACTCACATAAAGGAAAGCTGTTCGGGATCATTTTTTAAGAGTGAAATGGAGTCCTGAGACAACAAAGTTTGAGGGCACTGCCTTAGGACATCCATGAGACCTAGAAATAGGAAAGGCTTGCCGGGGGCTTGCCCCTACTACTTGCCTTCTACTACCACAGAAGCAGAAGAAACTTGGAGACTGTATCCCTCTTGATTCAGAAATTCAAGATTGCAAAACACAACTTTAAAAACGGGGGAAGAGATGGAGATGAGGGACAAGGGGCTTGAAAGAAGCCAGCAGGGAACGGCCAGGCATACCTAGTAATTATATAAATGTTCACGTGCATCACACAGTGAAGACAGGGGATCATACAGGGAAGACAGTTGCTATAGCAGGGCAAGGAGGCTTTGCAGGGAGGGGCGGCTGTAGAGTAAATCACTCCAGTCACGGCTGAAGGGAAGTCACAGCAGGGACTCAGTGCAACTGAGTTAGCCAGAGGCTCTCCTGAGTCCTGATCAAACCAGGAAAAACCTGTTCACAAGGTATGTAAACCAAAGGTTAGAACCAAGAGCACCCAGTATACCAGAACATCACCCCAGAGCCAAGGGAAAGAAAAGGGACCCTGACTCGTCTCCATAGCTGATTCCATGAGCCATCCACATGCATCCACATAGCCAGGGCACCATCTCAAGGAAAGAATCCAAGAGGATACCTGAGAACCGAAACATTTGTATGTAAGAGAAACACTAGCCAAAGAAATCAATTCTAGATCAAGCTCAACTTTAAAATCAATTGGGCATTTAGATTCTTTCCTAATAACCAATAAATGAAAGCTCATGAAAGGAACTAGGTCAGTCACATACAAAAATAAACTACATTTTCTTTTCCCACAAAGGTAATAACATACATCAAAATTATAACCCTGCTACATATAACTAAAGTTTCACAGAGAATATGAGCTTGGAAGGGAAGAGGGAAGGCTGGAACTATGAAGGCAGAATGGCATTGCCTTAGTCTTGATTCTGTTACTAATTAAGTGACTTTTCTGAAATGAGGACAGCACCTGGTCTGCCTTACTAAATAAGTGTAGAAAAATAAATCTATAAACTTTTCTTTTTAACTACAGAATGTGAATGCTTTTAAGGCACAATGGAAAATCACATAGATCACAGCCCCTATCCCATAGGCTCTCACAGTTTAGTAAGGAAGACACAAGTAAATCAGCAATGACAGAGTGAGAGCAGGGATACAATGGAGGCAGGCAAAGAGTGCTTTGAGAGTAAAGACGGTGGACATCTACTTTCAATTCTGGGAGGCAGTCTCAGAAAGGTTTCCAAGAAGAGGTGAAACCTCCATATTTGAAGAGTAGGAGTCCTAAAAGGGAGAAAAAAAGGACAGTCCGGGTAACGGGAAGAGCATAAACAAAGGGCAAGGAGGCAGGCGACGCAGCCTGAAGTTGTGAGAGAGGAGTAGATCCTTACGTGCCTTTTAAGCCATTTGACTTTTTTTCTTCAAAAAAAAATATAGTCCTTTAAGGATTTTAAGTCCCAGCTCAAAGAGAAAGACCCCAAGGGCAGCCCTGGGCACACAGGGTTAAACAAAGGGAAGGCCTGAGAAACAGGATGCAGAAAGTGGCAGCGCCGCCAGGTGATTCATGAGGTCCCGCGAGGAGGCATCGGACACTTCAGGACCTCAGAGTTTGCTCTTGGGCCTGAATTCCCTGGGGACCTTCTGCGATCCTTCGCGGCTGCCCGCGGGGTAGGGGACGGGTGCACAAAGCTCTGGACAGAAGCAGAGTCTGCGGGCGCTGTGACTGAAGCCCACTCCCCTCCAGCCCTGCCCCAGCAGCCTGGAGGGAAGATGTCCGTCTACCCCCTCGCACCCCTCCCCGAGTGCCCACCCGGGTCCCAGGCGCCAGGACCCTAGACTCACCACACCCGGGTCCCAGCCTCCGCAGCTACCATGGCAACGGCGCACCGCGCGCGAGGCAGCGCCTCCCCCTGCGCCGCGGTTCCGGCAGCGCGCGAAGGTTGCTCTTGGTGGCGAAGGCGCGGGAAGAGATAAGGGAAAAACAGCCTGGAATTAATCTAGATCATTTCAGTCTCTGGGTGGCGTGTCGGTTTTTCTCCTTTGTTTCGTAAATTTTCTGTAATGCGGTATTTGTTTTACAGTTTAAAAATAAGTTGTGCATATGGGCTGTTGGCTTGTTTTGTCTTTGACGTTTAAACGAGAGAATTTTTTGGAAATACGAGGTTGCATTCTAAAAACTACAAAAGATTGTATTAATAACCCCTTGCTTAATTTTCTAGTTATTGGACATATTTCTCCCATGGTTTATGGTCATTGTCACCGACAAGGAGCGTTTCAGGCGACCTCCTCACAAGTGCCAACTACTGTAGGAGCAGAAGAAACTTGGAGACTATATCCCTTTTGATTCAGAAATTCAAGATGCAAAACACTATTTTAAAAGAGGGGAAGCGACGGAGTTGGAAGGACAAAGGGTTGGAAAGAAACCAGCAGAGAAGGGCCAGGCATACCTAGTAATTATATAAATATTCACATGCATCACACAGTGAAGACAGGGAATTTTTTGTGCTGAAGGCAAGTGTGAAGGAAAATATTCATTTCTTTACTGTTTCTACCAGCAATCCATTAAGGATTAGGTAAATGTTTTAGAGGGCTCTCAACATTTGTGCTGAAGTTTGAATGGCCTAGTTTTGAAATGAATATTTGACCTAAGGCCCAAGCAAAACTTCACCATTGTTATAGTAGGTATGTAGCCCAGGCATGAGCAGAGCAGGCTCCTCTCTCCCCCACCAGGAATGTCAGGCAACCATCAGGTAATAAACAGTTGTTAACTGTCTCTCTAAAGTAATAATGGGTTGCAGCCAGTGCCAGGAAGAGGCACGCTCCCAATAGATAGAAAACACCTGAAACTGGTTAGCAGCAGCTTCCCCGTAAGAGCTCAGGAGTTAGGTGATGTGAGAAACACACTCACCTGTCCAAACCCAAAGAATGGACCTAGAAGCATGAAGGACAGCAAAAGTGAGACTTTTTAATAATGGTTTTTCGAGATCAGGTGTCTGGTGGGCAGGCACACCCAGTGCAGTTTCAACAAGCAGTTTGTCACCTAGTGTGCAAGTCTCTACCCTGGTTCCTCATAGGCTGAGTACTACGGGGTTACAATCTTCCCCAATGCCGCCTAAGTTTTATTATCCCCTTTTAAGGTTACATCTTGTCCCCTTCCCCACTTTAAGTTTTGATTTCCCAATGGCAAAACTTTCTTTCCATTTATGGATTAGCCACTCCACTCCTACCCTTTTTCTCCCTCCCCTCTGACTTCTGTCAGTCTTATCACTCTTCCCAGACGTCTGTAGCGTGCGGCTTCTCACGTCTGTAAGGGAGCTGCCCGAACTTGCCCTTTTCTTTTTTAAAATCTTTTGGACACAGCATATTAAAAGAAAATGAGTCTCTGGTTTCAGGTTTTGTCTGATCTCTCATGGCTAGGATGGTTTATTCCTAGACGGGTAAAACCCCAGTTATTAGGAAAGTTCATTTTTAGAAGGCTGTGGAGTCTTATGTCCTATGAAGAGAAAATGGGCGGGGAGGAAGAAAAGCAACAACAAACAGAAGAACAATCCTGAAAAATCAATATAGGCCATGTTGCTGTGAAGTCCATATATTAGTAAGCAGGTAAGAAAGTGGCTTATGTATGTAAATAGGTTGCTATTATTTTCCTCTGAAGTTTAAGTTGTTTAGCTTCAGTTTGCAGGGCTTTACAAAAGTATAGCTTAGTTTTCAGTGACTCTAAATTAGGAAAAATGGGGAAAAAAGAAGGTAAAAAATTGAAAACATTATTTTGCAGGCTCATAGCCAAGAAAAATTAGAATTCAGGCCGGGCACAGTGGCTCATGTCTGTAATCCCAGCACTTTGGGAAGCCGAAAGCATGTGGATCACCTTTAGCAAGACTTTGTGTCCATTTTTGACCCAGGAGTCAAAGCCCTGTAACTTAATGTTACAAGTACTTTAAAAGCACACACAGAAAGATACACGGATGTAATAACCTTAATTCTTTTTTAAAAAAAGGCCTGGCTCAGTGGCTCATGCCTGTAATCCCAGCACTTTGGGAGGCCGAGGAGGGCAGATCACGAGGTCAAGAGATGGAGACCATCCTGGCCAAGATAGTGAAACCCCGTATCTACTAAAAGTACAAAAAATTAGCTGGGCGTGGTGGTGCATGTCTGTAGTCCCAGCTACTGGGGAGGCTGAAGCAGGATAATTGCTTGAAACCAGAAAACGGAAGTTGCAGTGAGCCGGGATAGCACCACTGAACTCCGGCCTGGCGATAGAGCAAGACTCTGTGTCAAAAAAAAAATTAGTATCAGTTTTTTTCCTAAGCAAACCAAAACTTAATAACAATGGCATGGGAATTTTTTTATTAAACATAAAATCTATTAGGCCAGTTACCAAAAGGCAAAAGAAAAGACCTTCTGCAGTGTACAGAATACTATGTTGGAAGAAAACATTTCCTTTAGACCTTCAAGAAAATATTGTTAGCATCAGGCCACTAAAAACAGAACTTTGGGGAAAAAAACCTATATGAGCTGAAAATGAGTTGAAAGAGAGCTTTATTATTTCACACCTTTTAAAGAGGGAGAAAAAAACAAAAATGGCAAGATACAATAAAAGTTGAATTTTGAGTTTAAAAAAAAAATTAGAATCTTTTATAATTTATTAAGAGTAAATCAATCCCTTAAGAAAAATTTACTGTTCAAATCAACTCATTAGTGTATTTGTTTTTTATATCGAACCCAATCCCTAGAAAGACCATTATAATTTCCCTTTAATTATAAACAACTTGATAACATAAAAAATTTTTTTGAATAGTATTCATTTCTTTTTTTGAAATATGTATTTTATTGCATTTTAGGTTTTGGGGTACATGTGAAGATTGTTGCATAGGTACATACATGGCACTGTGGTTTGCTGTCTTCCTCCCCATCACCTATATCTGACATTTCTCCCCATGTTACCCCTCCCCAACCCCCACCCCTCAACGTCTCTCCCCTAGTTTCCCCCCACAGACACCAGTGTGTCATGCTCCTCTCACCGTGTCCATGTGTTCTCATTGTTCAACACCCGCCTACGAGAGAGAACATGCGGTGTTTGATTTTCTGTTCTTGTGTCAGTTTGCTGAGAATGATGGTTTCCAGGTTCATCCATGTCCCTACAAAGGACACAAACTCATCGCTTTTTATGGCTGCATAGTATTCCATGGTGTATATATGCCACATTTTCCCTGTCCAGTCTATCGTCAATGGGCATTTGGGTTGGTTCCAGGTCTTTGCTATTGTAAACAGTGCTGCAATGAACATTCGTGTGCACGTATCCTTATACCAGAACGATTTATAATCCCTTGGATATGTACCCAGTAATGGGTATGCTGGGTCAAATGGAATTTCTATTTCTAGGTCCTTGAGGAATTGCCACACTATCTTCGACCAATGGTTGAACTAATTTACACTCCCACCAACAGTGTAAAAGTGTTCCTATTTCTCCTCATCCTCTCCAGCGTCTGTTGTCTTCAGATTTTTTTCATGATCGCCATTCTAACTGGTGTGAGATGGTATCTCAATGTAGTTTTGATTTGCATTTCTCTAATGACCAGTGATGATGTGCATTTTTTCATATGTTTGTTGCCCTCATAGATGTCTTCTTTTAAAAAGTGTCTGTTCATATCTTTTGCCCACTTTTTGATGGGATTGTTTTTATCTTGTATATTTGTTTTAGTTCTTTGTAGATTTTGGATATTAGCCCCTTGTCAGATGGGTAGCTTGCAAAAATTTTTTCCCATTCTGTTGGTTGCCAGTTCATTCTAATAGTGGTTTCTTTTGCTGTGCAGAAGCTCTTAAGTTTAATTAGATACGATTTGTCTATTTTGGCTTTTGTTGCCATTGCTTTTGGTGTTTTAGTCATGAAGTCCTTGCCTATGCCTATGTCCTGAATGGTATTGCTTAGGTTTTTGTCCAGTGTTTTTATGGTGTTAGGTCTTATGTTTAAATCTTGAATCCATCTGGAGTTAATTTTAGTGTAAGGGGTAAGGAAGGGGTCCAGTTTCTGCTTTCTGCACATGGCTAACCAGTTTTCCCAAAACCATTTATTAGACAGGGAATCCTTCCCCCATTGCTTGTTTTTGTCTAGTTTGTCAAAGATCAGATGGTTGTAGATGTGTGGCGTTACTTCTGAGGCATTTGTTCTGTTCTATTGGTCTATATCTCTGTTTTGGTACCAGTATCACGCTGTTTTTATTATTGTAGCCTTGTTGTATCATTTGAAGTCAGGTAGTGTGATGCCTCCAGCTTTGTTCTTTTTGCGTAGGATTGTCTTTGCTATGCAGGCTCTTTTTGGTTTCATGTGAAGTTTAAGGTGTTTTTTTCCAGTTCTGCGAAGAAGGTCAATTGTAGTTTGATGGGAATAGCCTTGAATCTATAAATTACTCTGGGCAGTATGGCCACTTTCACAATATTGATTCTTCCTAACCATGAGCATGGAATGTTTTTCCATGTGTTTGTGTCCTCTCTTATTTCGTTGAGCAGTGGTTTGCAGTTCTCCTTGAAAATGTCTTTCATGTCCTTTGATAGTTGTATCCTAGGTATTTTATTCTATTTGTAGCAATTGTGAATGGCATTTCATTCTTAATTTGGCTCTCTTTAAATCTGTTATTGGTATATAGGAATGCTTGTGATTTTTGCACACTGATTTTGTATCCTGAGACTTTGCTGAAGTTGCTTATCAGCTTAAGGGGAATTTGGGCTGAGACGATGGGGTCTTCTAAATATACAACCATGTCATCTTCAAATAGAGACAATATGACTTCCTCTTTTCCTAACTGAATACCCTTTATTTGTTTTTTTCTGATTGCTCTGGCTAGAACTTCCAATACTATGTTGAATAGGAACGGTGAGAGAGGGCACCCTTGTCCAGCGCAAGTTTTCAAATGGAATGCTTCCAGTTTTTGCCCATTCAGTATGATATTGGCTGTTGGTTTGTCATAAATAGCTTTTATTATTTTGAGATATGTCCCATCAATACCTAGTTTATTGAGGGTTTTTAGCATAAAGGCTGTTGAATTTTGTCAAACGCTTTCTCTGCATCAGCAGTGAAAGTTTTAACAATTGCACTTTAATTGTCCCAAAGGCTATCTTTCTACCACAGGTGTTGATATTCTCATTGCTAACCTGCAAGCAGGTGGTCCAACACCAAATTCCCATTATAGTGACTGCTTTCTTGTACCACTCCTGACACCAACTGTTGCAGTTGGACTCCTCAGAAAGCATATTCTGAGAAGGAATTTAGTATGCAGGAAATTTATTAAAGAGTGTTTAATTTTATTAAAATAAAAATAATATAAGTAAGTAATAAAATTTTATTTAAATAAAAATAGAGGGCCAGGCGTGGGGCTCACACCTGTAATTCCAGCACTTTGGGAGCCTAAGTGGGTGGATCACTTGAGCTCATGAGTTCGAAACCAGCCTGGGCAACTTGGTGAAACTCTGTCTTTACAGCAAAAAAAAAAATACAAAAATTGGGCAGGTGTGGTGGCATGACCTGTATTCTCAGCTATTTGTGGGACAAAAGCAGGAGAATCACTTGACCCCAGGAGATTGAGGCTGCAGCGAGCCATGTTTGCACCATTGCACTTTAGCCTAGGTGACAAAGTGAGATTGAAAGAAGGAAGGAAGGAAGGAAGGAAGAAGAAAGATTTTGCTTAAGTGATTTTTTTTAATTATGAAGAAGATTTAATAAATAAAAGTATAAAGCTCAATACTTTCAAAATCTGGCTGCCATCCCTAACCTTTCTACCCTTATCTCTCCTTTCCCCTATAGAAAACATTTTTATTAACTCTCCATTTATTGTTCAATTTATTTATAAATGTGTATATGGAAAATTTTAAACTATAAATAAATACATATACACTTATATACACTCACATTATATTTCTACCCCTTTCTTAATCAAAGTTAGCATGCTATAAACACTGTTCACTTGGTTTTCATTACTTAACAATATGCCTGAAGAGTATGCCATTAAGAGATCTTCCTTGTTTCTTTTTTATTTTTATTTTTTGAGACCAAGTCTCTGTCATCCAGGCTGGAGCACAGTGGAGCAATCTCAGCTCTCTACAACCTCCGCCTCCCAGGTTCAAGTAATTTTCATGCCTCAGCCTCCCGAGTAGCTGGAATTACAGGCACTTGCCACCACACACAGCTAATTTTTGTGTTTTTAATAGAGATGGGGGTTTCACAATGTTGGCCAGGCTGGTCTCAAACTCCTGACCTCAGGTGATCTGCTCATCTTGGCCTCCCAAAGTGCTGGGATTACATGAACCACCACACCCAACCTCTCCACTTTAAAGAAATTCACCCATATTTTCTTATATTATTTTCACACTTTCATTATTACCTTAAGATTTCAAATACATTTGATTGGTGAGGGGTATAAAGAACCAGACTTCTTACTCCAACTTGTAGCAAATACAAAGGACCATCCCAGGCTCAGATCTTCCCATAGGGTCTTCAGAGGACTTTGCTGAGACTGCAGTGAAGTCTAACTGATTATATAAAGAAATCCAATTTCATATGTTTCCATGGTTGTATCAGCATCATTTATTAAACAGTCCCTATTGCCCCACTGATCTGAGATCACATATTACATTTCCATATGTTCTAAGGTCTATTTCTGGATTTCTTACCCTGCTGCATTTATCTGTTTATATGCCCAAACCATAGTTTTAATTATAGAGGTTTTAGAACATGTTTTAATGATATCTCTTAGGGTTAACCCTCCTCTCAGCTGTTTCTATGTTTAGTGTATTTCTGGTTATTCTCATTTGTCTTTTCTTCCATATTAACTTTATAATCAACATATCTAGTTCTGTAAAACCTCTGATGTTGATTTTACTTGTTGCTATGGTTTGACTAATGGATGGTATCCTCTACAAATTTCATGTTGAAATGTAATCCTAAATGTGACATTAATACTTATGGCTTTGGGGAGGTAATTAAATCATGAAGGCTCCACCCTCACAAATGCAATTAGCTCCCTTATGGCTCAGGTTTGAAGGAACATTCTCTTACCTTTCTGCCACGTGTGGAAACAGCATTCATCTCCTCCACAGGAGGCAGCAGCACGACAACATCTTGGAAGCACAGAGCAGCCTTTGTCAGACACTGACAAAGCTAGTGCCTCGATCTGGGGCCTCCCAGCCTCCAGAACTATAGGAAAATAAATTCTGTTCTTTGTAAATTACCTATTCTAAGGTATTTTGCTATAGAAACACAAACAAACAAAGACACTGGATTGCATTAAATTTATAAATTATGGGGTACTGCTATCTTTATGAAATTGAGCCAACTTATCCAATAACATGGAATGACTTTCTATCTGTTCAAATTACTTTTGCTTATTTCAGGAATGTTTTATAGTTTTCCACCTAGAGGTTTCATATAACTAATAACTCTTGACTGAGATATTGTAAAGGATTTAGATTCTATCTAATAGATGAGAAAACTGAGAACCAAAATGACCAAGTGATGGCTTGAGATCACAGGGTTAGCACTGGGACCCTGGTCTTCTGGCTCCCATCATAGTGCTCTCTGCTGTACCACCCTGTAACACCCTAGAATTCTGTAGCAGCATCAAAAAAACTAGGAAAATTCTTGGGTATTGTCTTATTTCTGCTCATTCTTCTTGCTCTGTTCCTGAACTTTCCCAAATACTTTCCAATTTCACTAGCTTTGTGTCATGCCACTCTCCCCAGTGCACACTGACCAACCTGTCCTTGCCTCTCTGGGTTTACTGTCTTTCCCTGGAACATTCCTCCTTCCCTTCCAATTCATGAGGTTTTAGTCAGGCTGTCCGCAGTTTTATCTAGAGGCTCAACTGAGGAGAATATTCACTACCAAGCTCACTCATGTTGCTAATGGCAGGATTCAGCTCTTTGTGGGCTCTCGGACTGACACCTTCAGTTCCTTGCTGATGGCCAGAAGCCTCTCAGTTCCTTGACCGAGGCTCTCCACAGGGCAGTTTACAACATGGTAGCTGACTTCCCTCAAAGAAAGCCAGGGAGAGATGACATCTGAGACAGAAACCACAGTCCTTTTGTAACCTAATCTTAGAAGTACCATTCCATCACTTTTGCTATATGCCGTTTGTTAGGCACTAGGTTCAGCTCACACTCAAAGGAGGGGATTACATGAGGGCATAACACCAAGAGGCAGAGAAGACTTTGGGCCACCTTAAAGGCTGCACACCACACTTTTTGTTACCCTCTAGACCATATCTGGGCACCCTACTAGATGTTTTCTTTTTCTTTTTTTCTTTCAGACAGGTTCTCACTCTGTTGCCCAGACTGAAGTGTAATGGCACAATCACAGCCACTGCAGCTTCAAACTCCTGGGCTCAAGTGATCCTCCCATCTCAGCCTCCTGAGTAGCTGGGACTACAGGTGTGTGACACCACACTCAGCTAATTGTTAATTTTTTCGTACAGACAAAGTCTCCCTGTGTTGCCCAAGCTGGTTTTAAACTCCTGGGCTCAAGCAATCCTTCTGCCTCAGTCTCCCAAAGAGCTGGGATTACAGGCATAAGCCACTCTACTAGATGTTTTCTTAGCACCCAATAGATCACTTTCAATTACCCCAATTGTAATTGAACAACTAATTGTGTAATTCATGGTTCAATTTTATACTGTCTCCTCAAGAATAAAAATTCACTGGGTGTGGTGGCTCATGTCTGTAATCCCAGCACTTTGGGAGGCCAAGGTGAGAGGATCACTTGAGCCCAAGAGTTCAAGACCAGCCTGGGCTACACAGTGAGACCTCATCTCTACAAAAAAAAAAAAAAAAAAAAAAAATAGCTGGGCATGGTAGAACATGCCTGTGGTCCCAGTGTTTGACCTTTTGACTTAGCGTTTTATTTGCTGGCATACTTCTACGGTCTTGCATTCCTTCTCCCCTGATTCTTCCGTTGGGGTGGGTTGTCAGCATGTGCAACTGCCTGCCAGTGCTTGGGAGGGGAGCGTGCAGAGTGGCTTTACTGGAGTTGTACACATGCTCACTTGAGGCATTCTTCCCATTCTGGTGGAATGCCCCCAGAAGGTTATACCAGTTAAACACTGCCATTTTGCCCTTTAATGCACATGCTGGACCCCACTCACTCAATTCCTGAGATCTTATTGAGAAGCTGCCACCAGTTTCAGGTGTTTTATCTATTGGAAAACTGCCTTTCCCTAGTACTGGTTGCAACCAATTATTATATTAGAGAGGGAGCATGACAACTGCCTGACCATCACCCGATGGTTGCCTGACATTCCTGGTAAGGTGCAGGGGAAGCCCTGTCCTGCCTCACGCATGCCTGGCTAGGTACCTACTGTAACAAGGTGAGAGGATCACTTGAGCCCAGGAGGTGGAGTCAACAGTGAGCTGTGATTGCACTACTGCACTCCAGCTGGGTAACAGATTGAGACCTTGCTTCAAAAAAAAAAAAAAGAAGGATGTAATTTTCACAAACAATGGGCCCTGTGGTCTTGCCTACCACTAAACCTTTGGTCCAACCACTGTATTTATACATGGAAAACAAGATACAATTTTTGATTGAACTATAAGGTAAGCTCAGCAACCCCTGAAGAATTATTTGGCTGTTGTCACTACCTCTCACCTGTGAACCCCGAAAATCTAAGACAGGTCTCAGTTAATTTAGAAAGTTTATTTTGCCAAGGTTGAGGATGCACACTGTAACACAGCCTCAGGAGGTCCTGATGGCATGTGCCCAAGGTGGTCAGAGCACAGTTTGGTTTTACACATTTTAGGGAGACATGAGATATCAGTCAACATATATGTAAGATGAACATTGGTTCAGTCTGGAAAGGTGGGACAACTCGAAGCAGGGAGGGGTTTCCAGGTCATAGGTAGATAAGAGACAAATTGTTGTGTTATTTTAAGTTTCTGATTAGTCTCTCCACAGGAGGCAATCAGATATACATTGATCTCAATGAGTAGAAGGGTGACTTTGAAAAGAATGGGAGGCAGGTTTGCCCTAAGCAGTTCCCAGCTTGACTTTTCCCTTTAGCTTAGTGATTTGGGGGCCCAACATATTTTCCTTTCACATACCCAATCTAGGTAAAATCTATTTTATGTGTCCTTTCAACTATAAATTCAGGCTCCCAAAGGGCATAGTCTTACTCAGGTGGCAGAAAAACTGTAATTACTGCAAATGCCAAGTTTACCACATACTCATTTCTTTTTTCTTTTTTTTATATTTTAAGAGATTTATTAAAAACATTTAGTGACTGCGAAACCTCCAATTTTCTCTAGGTCTTGACATACATAAAAACGGTTGATTCACGCTGAACTTCTCCACGATAAAAAGAAACAGAGCAGAAGCACAGACCAGATTGCAGTGGGTTGAGGAGTGAATCACAGAATTACAAAAATAGGAGGGACTGCTCTTATCCTCGACAGGAGTTTTAAAATCAGTCTTTGGTTAGCAGCATTTTTAGTAACATTTTTATACCGTATAGTAACATTTTCATACCTATACTATGAATTATAAATATAGTATAATTCATATTACAGAAGAGAGTAAAAGTCACTGTCAAGATACCTTTTACAAAAAGCAATTCACAAAAGGGAAATCTGAATGCCACTTTCACAAATGAAAAATATTTGAACAGTAATGAGAGAAATAAACATCTAAACCACAGTGAATTACCATTTTATACCCATCCAATTGGCAAAAACAAATTTAAAGTTGGAAAACACCAACTATGATGATAAACAGACCAACATAACCCCTCAAACACTTGTAGTAGAGAGACAACACAGCACTGTAGCTGAAAGCACAGACTCTAGAGCCATTGTGAATGGTTTCAAGTTCTTGCTTTACTTCATAACTAGCTATGTGACTTTGGGCAACTTATGTAACATTTTGGTGCCATCTGTGAAATTCGAATGATGATAATAAATCCTACCTTGAGAGGACTAACGTGAGTATTAATGAGTTAATATAACATGCTACGTATTTGCTAGTATTATTATTATTGAAATAGAATAATGACTTTAGAAAGCAATTTGACTAGTGCTAATACAGTTGAAGCTGTGCATAGCATACAACCCAGCAATTTTACTTCTAGGTACATACCCCAAAGAAACACTTACATATGTACGTATTTTTTTTAAATCTATGGTATATTCATATAATGGAATACTAAATAGCAGTGAAAATAAATAAAGTAGTGCAGTAGTTCTCAAACTTTAACATGCACTATAAATGAAGAACTTGTTAGAACACAAATTACTGGGTCCTACCTTCAGTTTTTAATTCAATAGGTCTGTAATGGGGCTCAAGGGTTGGCATTTTCCAAATGATGCTGATACTGCTGTTCCAGGACCACACTTCTAGAATCACGGAATTGGACCTGCATTGATCAACATGGACAAATCTTACAAACAGAATGTTGTATGGAAAATGCAAGTTGCAAAAGAATACCTATGCTTTGATACCACTTATGTAAAGTTTTTAATATGAAAAATAATTTTACTACGTGTATACATATCACTTATACACATGCAGTAAAAATTTTGAATAAGATCACAAAGCTAGTCAGTTATAGGTCTAGGATGTGTACCTATGTGTAACTGTGAAATTACCTTTGCAAATTGAAACCGCCTTTGCAAAAATTCTATCAGTGAAAAAATTATAGCAGTGGGGGAGATCTGATCTAGCCAAATCCCATCTTGCCTTTAGCTTTCAGTTTGCCCTTAATTATTCCTGGGCTTAAGCCAAGATAACTTTGGGAGACATTTAGTTTAATGGTTTAATAATTATAGTTCTTCCCCAAAACTCAACTGCCTTTGTAAAGCTACTGAGAAACCACCAGACTAGGGGGATAAATGAGCCTGAATTCTGTTAAGGTGTAGACATAAATGATTTCCAGCCATTATTCCAGAGGTCACAAGATATGCAGCTTCTCCAATTACTCCTGCAGATAACAACACTATTGTAGATTCTAAGATTGGCCTTTTGAGGTATCTTTTTAAGTTTCTTGCATGTTTAACTACCCCGATAGCTCCACCTAGACCCACCAACTGTTCCCGTGGCTCCACCCAGAAACAACTCAGTAGGCAGGAGGACCATCTCCTATACCCTCAATCAGTCAGCAGCAAGCACCCATTGCCTAGCCACCCCTACCCCTTTCCCCAAACTACCTTTGAAAAAAACCCTAGCCCCCAAATGCTCCAGGAAGCCAATCTGAATAACAATAAAACTGATATGAGTAATAATAAAATCTCTTCCATTTTTCCACTCAGTGTTGTGTAAAAACTCTTGCTCTATTGCAATTCCTATACCTTGATAAATCAGCTGTAGCCAGGAAGCAGGCAAGAATAATCTATTGGGCCATTACATCTGGATCTAAAGGCCATGGGTTTTCCACTACAAGCTAATTAACAAGAGGTATCCTTTCCCCTCAGAAACAACTGGACAAACCTCTATAGAGTCTATGTAAAGAACAACTAAAGAAAATCTGGTTATTACTTAGCCTAGTATACTTATCAGGAAATCAGCAAGTCTTTCTCTGATGTTCCTGAAATTGTAATCCCCACCTTACATTTCTATCACTTGTTTTCTAAATATTAATATACAGTAAAAATCAGCTGGCTGTGTGCTATGGAAAAATCTGGAGGAAAAGATAACTTGAAAAATACACTTTTTTGACTCTGCTTGCTACTGAAAAAAAAATTTTTAAGAAAATATGCTCTTCCCTTCCTAAAATTAAAGTGAATCCACAGAAGATGTGTTTGGTGAAGTGTCTGGTGCTGAATACAAAGTAGAAAGGGCAAACTGACACAGCCTTAGAGCCTGGATAAAAACCCTTGTCTTGAAAGCTCAATTGTGGGAAATCTGGAGGGTCAGATCTATCTCTGATCTGTCTATGTATCTTCTGCACCTTGCACATAGTAGGGGCCTGACAGATAAATTATGCCAACCCATGCGTGCATGCAATAATCCAATCCACAATTAGGAACATTGTGCCAAAAGGGGACCCACCTACTACAAAGAAAAAATTCCTAGCTTTCTGTGACTACTCCAGTCTTTCTACTGCCTTTGCTGACGAAAACAAAGAAGAGAGGGCTTCAGTATTCAAATACTGCCAGTTCCTCAGTGAACTCAAAAAATGCTTACTCTCGAAATGCAAGGAACCCCCATGAGGATAAACAACCTGTGAGGTTACCTGAATTCCCTAGCAAAGGACGCGACTACTTCCGGAGCCGCACCGGAACCCCTTGGCGGACTGTGTGGGTTCCTGCGGGAACGATTTAGGAATAGGACTACTTCCTGCTTCTGGACATGGGCGGGTGAAGGGAAAGGAAATAGCTTTAAGAGCGGCATTTTGCCTGCGCTAACAGCAGTAGAGGAGGAGGCAGAGAGGAGTGGCGGGCGGAGTAGACGGTGGAGGCTGCGGCAGAGAACAAAGTGTCAAAGCCGGTAAGTGAGCCAGCCGCCTTAGAGCGGGGAACAGCGCATAGCGCTCCAGG
Source organism: Sapajus apella (assembly GCF_009761245.1). Lineage (NCBI taxonomy): Eukaryota > Metazoa > Chordata > Mammalia > Primates > Cebidae > Sapajus > Sapajus apella. Next base: position 16,559,209 of record NW_022436965.1, on the reverse strand, counting down.
GCTCGCTTTGCAAATATGTGGTCCCAAGTTGCTGAGCTGCCCCACGGGGTCAGGGCCGTGCTCCGTCGGTCGCTTGTCAGACGGCGCTGGGAAGAGGCTGTTGGGGTGCCGGGGCAGGGCGTCGCGGAGCTCCGGAGTGCGCTCTCGCAGGCTGACAGCCTATCTCGTAGCCAGAGGAGGCCCTGGGCAGTGTCCTGCCTGGTAGTGCTGGGGTTCCGCACCCTGGACAGCTTCCCCAGACAGTGTTTGGAATTCAGGGAAGGAAGAAAGTAATGTGCGCCCCCATTTAACCCTTGGGACCTGGCGAAATCTGCTACGTGGGTAGTGAACATTGTTTCGGGGACCGAAGGATATGCTTGTAAAGAGTGTTAGTCTGGAGCCATACTTTCCCTGCCCTGTTCAAGCTCCCTGGGCTGTCGGAAGCGGAGTTGTTTGTTTGTAAAGGCGAATGCTGACGCCTCCTGCTCCTGTCACTTCGGGACAAGTTAACAACCTTCAGATCCGTTGTTAAAGCAGCGTGTTCCATATGTGATCTATCAGGTTAGTACTGCTGTGGGTATCTGGTGATTGCTCTGTAAATTTACTTGATGGCGAGATCACAGTTAAATATGTCCAAACACTTTTTGAAGAGAAGCAATACTGATCTAACAGTCAGGACTGTTTAGCATACTTTCCCTTACCTTTACATTTAATCGTTTTAGCATGCACAGTAAGGATGGTAATCTTAAATGTATTAGATTAAGTTACTGTGCAATCTGCAAAAGGCCTGTGGTATAATAGGATAGGAAACTTTTGTAACTGACGAAGTGAGTGAAATGATTATATAAAGATTGTTACTGTAAAGATCAGAAATCACTTTTATTAATTTCCTGCTTTTCTGTTGTCTTAGGTTCGGCTTTAAAGTGTGGTGAAGGGTACTTTTCATGGTGCATGGAAGGAAAGCCAATGCGCAGGTAGGCATTTAGAAAGAAAATCTTTGGTTTCACTCATTAAAATTCATCATGTAATAATTTAAATTTTTAAAAAGGCGTTTCAATTGTAATAAATTCTGCTTGCAACTAATGAGTCTTGTTCTAAAATAAATCAAAAGTAATATTAAGAATTAATAGCTTTCTAATAGAGTAAAATATAGAAGTTAAATTTCTGAAAAGTGCTGTGGATTGTATATACTGTTAAACACAATTTTCCTTTTTTCAAGTTTTTTTTACAGTAAATCATTAAGTGCACTATGATACTATGTGGATTTATTATAATCTTCAGTCCCCTATAAAATGTAGAGAATTCTGTTGCCATATAAGAATCATAATTATTTATAATACAGTGTACTGCATGCCTAATTATGGTTTTGGTTATTTCCTTAATGTTCAATAATAATAAAGCCTACTCACATTTGTTCTGTTAATTAAAATAGCTGCATTGCAGGAAAGATTGTATAAGAACTAAAAAAGGTATTAGACATAATAACTTAGTCCATAGAAAAATAGAAACAATGTCTGGGAAAATATAGACAATTAAATATGCCCTTCCAACCCTAGAATTTAATAATGCTCTTTCTCAATATGTTCTATCAAATGAGACTAGAATCTTTATTGATGCAAAATCAGCCCAGTTCTTTTTTTTGGTTTTTAAATTTGTTTTCTATTTATTTAACTCTATTTAATCATTTGTTATTTAACATCAAAGATAAACAACTTTGGCAGTTCTTTTAAGAGAAGAAACATTTTATAATGGGAATATGACTTATAACTCAGAACTTGGAGCAAGAATCAGAATGTATATCTTTTTCCAAATCTGTTATTTATCAGTTGACATTGAACCGTTCATCTTCTCTGTACCCCAGTTTACCTCTTTAGTGTATCTGATCAGGATATTGGGGATTAATGAACATTTGCAAATGCTTTAAGATCTCTAGATGAAAAGATGTTATCAAGATGAAAAATACGTTATCTTTTTTATATTTTACTCTATAATAGGAATATTTTACCACAATGTACATGAAAAAATTAACAACATATATTAAGTGCTTCATCAATTCAATTCTAACATTATTGCAAAAGATGAGATTGCGTCTCATCTCCAGCTACCATAAAATGTCATATCTTATGTAATTGCTAAAATAAGAGCTTATTATTTTTTAAAAGAATGGCAGTGTGGGAATGTTTTTGGTTTATCAGTAGTTTCTATATAAAATATTAGCTTAATCATTCATACCTGCTCTTTTTTTCTTCCTTTATTACATAATACTGTCAGCTATTCAAAATCATATTGGATAATTCTAATGCCATTAATTGTTAAGTTACAGCTCTTTCTTCATCACTATCAGTTGGCCAGAGCCTAGACTACTCACATTGATCTCTGATCTTTCACCTGCTTCCTACATTCAATTGTGGTCACACCTTCCTATCCTTTTCTTATTGGGCTGTCATTTTTGCTGATGCAACCCAGAAGGCAGTCTCTGTAATATTGGGTTTATACTCAGCTGCTACTAAAGAAGTTTTGAGTGAGAAGTAACTTTTTCTACTGAGATTATTTGAATACATGTTCATTCTGCCTACTAGATTGTGAGCTCTTTGAGTCTGATGTCTTCATATATTTGCATCACTAGCACCTAATGATTACTGAATAATTGTTTGAATAGGACTGAACAATTTCTACAGACTTTCCCAATCCAAAAAAAAATATCTATGAACAAGAAGAGACTGAAAATTTTTGTTAAAGGTATTCTAATTTCTTGATTATAAAGTTTTATGAAATCAATTGGCATTTTATTAGTAAAGTTTCATTACATCATTTATTTATTATCATTTGCATACACAAGGCAAAATTTAAAAGGTACAATAGGATATTTAGTAAAAAGTTAAGTCTCCCAGTGCTGTCCCCAGTTCCCAGTTCTCTCCAAAGGCAACCACTGTAAGCAGGTTCTTATGTGTTCTTTCAGAGCCATTGTAGTTCATACACAAATATATATATAAGATGTCTTCTCTTTTTATTTTTTTAATTTTTATTTTATAGAGATAGGGTTTTGCCGTGTTACCCAGGCTGGTCTCAAACTCCTGGGCTCAAGCAGTCCACCTGCCTCAGCCTCCCAAAGTGCTGGGATTACGGACATGAGCCACTATACCTGGCCAACGTTAGTGGCTTTTAAAAAGAAAAGATGGCTGAGCACATGTCTAAGTTATTAGACATAATAACTTAGTCCATAGAAAAATAGAAACAATGTCTGGGAAAATATAGACAATTAAATAGGCCCTTCCAACCCTAGAGTTTAATAATGCTCTTTCTCAATATGTTGTAATCCCAGCACTTTGGGAGGCTAAGATGGACAGATCCCTTGAGTCCAGGAGTTCAAGACCAGGCCAGCCTGGGCAATATGACAAAACCCCATCTCGCCGGGTGCAGTGGCTCAAGCCTGTAATCCCAGCACTTTGGGAGGCCGAGGCGGGTGGATCACGAGGTCAAGAGATCGAGACCATCCTGATCAACATAGTGAAACCCCGTCTCTACTAAAAAATACAAAAAATCAGCCGGGCATGGTGGCGCTTGCCTGTAATCCCATCTACTCAGGAGGCTGAGGCAGGAGAATTGCCTGAACCCAGGAGGCGGAGGTTGCGGTGAGCTGAGATCGCGCCATTGCACTCCAGCCTGGGTAACAAGAGCG
>NW_022436965.1:16492107-16555451 GCF_009761245.1 Sapajus apella | reverse complement strand
AAAAAAAAAAAAAAAAAGACACTAATGTTGCAGGGCACAGTGGTTCACACTTGTAATCCCAGCTACTCAGGAGGCTGAAGCAGGAGGATTGCTTGAGCCCAGGAGTATGAGGCTGTGGTGATCATGCCACTGCACTCCTGCTTGGGTAACAGAGATCCCATCTCTTAAAATAAATAAATAAAAATAAGAAAATAAAATGCATTTAAAAAGACACTAATGTCAGCATATTGTGCACATTCTTCTGTATCTTTATTCACTTGACAAATTATTTTGTAAATTTTAATAAATGCATATAAACTCACCTTATTCCTTTTAATAGTTATGTAGTATTCCATTGTCTATATGCACCTTAGTTAATCAGTCCCATTTGAGAATCATGTATTTCAACTGTTTTGCTGTTACAACCAGTTCTGTCTTCGGTGAATATCCTTGTAGGTGGCTTTTGCCCAAATGTGTAAGTATAGAATACGTTTTTAGATTTAGAATTGCCTAAAGAGTATGTACATTTTTAAATTTTAGTAGACATTGACAAATTTTTGTCCTTAGAGTTACACCAATCCATAGTTTTTACCAACAATATAACTCCCAAGATGTTATTTTTAATCATTCATTTTATTTAGAGATAAAAAAAATATTTTGTAATGTAATTCTTCCAACTTTCCTTAAATATATAAATAGAAAACTGAGCCTGATTGTAGAAATTGGTTCATTCATACATCAAGCCTTTATGTAATACACTCTATTCATGTTTATTGTATGAAACAGATCAAATGATGAAAACAGATATCATGATACAACATTAGCCTGGTGCAGTGGCTCATACCCAGCGCTTTAGGAGATGGAGGCAGGAGGATCACTTGAGCCTACGTGTTTAAGGATGCAGTGAGCTGTGATTGCACCAATGTACTCCAGCCTGGAAGACAGGGCAAGACTTCATCTCTGAAATATAATTAATTAATTGGTTGGGCGCTGTGGCTTATGTCTGTAATCCCAGCATTTTGGGAGGCTGAGGCAGGTGGATCACCAAGTCAGGAGTTGGAGACCAGCCTGCCCAACATGGTGAAACCCCATCTCTACTAAAAATATTTTTAAAAAAAATTAACCAGGCATGAAGGTAGGTGCCTGTTTAATCCCAGCTACTTGGGAGGCTGAGGCAGGAGAATTGCTTGAACCTGCATGGCGGAGGTTGCAGTGAGCCAAGACCACACCACAACTCCAGCCTGGGCAACTGAGTGAGACACTGTCAAAAAAAAAAAAAAAAAAAAATATAAAAATATAAATATATATTTAACAACATTAACAGAATTTTAATAGAGATGTAAACTTAGAGGAGGAAACTGCTCTGTGGAGATGAGAAAGCATCACAGAGATGGTAATATTTGAGCTGGATCTTCTAGAAAGAGTAAGAATTTACTTCTAAAGAAGGTAGTTAATTAAGGATACCATAAAAGGAAGGAACAGCTTATGCAAAAAAAGAAAAGAGACAGCACCAAGACCTAGAATTGTCTGACATGCATGGAACAATGAGTATATCTGGTGTATAGGGTATGTTGGGGAAGAAGGGGAAGTAGAAAACATCATAGAAAATGAGGCTACAACCATGGGAAACAATTTGAACTTTATCGTTTAGGTATTTAAGAGCCAGTTCACGTTATTATACATTATTATACAAATCGTTTTTTCTTTGAACTGATTTCTAGGCATATAGGGGATGAATTGGAAAGAAGGAAGAAATTATGGCAAGGAAATTAATTGAAAGTAGTTGTGGTAGTTTAGATGAAAGATAATAAGAACCTGAAGTAGATCTATGGCCGTAAGGTTGAGAGAAGAGGATGGAATTGAGAGCTTGTATTAGTAAAACCAAAAGGATTTGGTGAACATGGAATGAGAAAAAGGTAATATTATAAATGACTCCAAACTTAGGAAACTAAGTGCAGTCATGGTAAGATTTAAACACACACACACACCGCGCGCGCACGCGCGCAGGAAGAGAAACAGGTTTCAGTAAGCCAAGAATAGATTCTATTTCCTATACTTTAAGATTATTGTGTTTAGGAAACAGCCAGGTGGAGATTTCCAGCATGTGACTGGAATATGAGTCTGGGGCAGAAGAGAGATTTGGGCTAGAAATTAAAAAAAAAAATATGAGTCATCAGTACTAAGATATTTGTTTAAGCTGTAGGCATAAGTGATGGTAGAACAGAAAGGAGAATGCTGAGGACAGAACCTTAGGGAGTACCAAGGGTGTTTAAGGTGGGCCTAGCAGGAAGACCCAATAAAGTCTCTAAAATGAGTAAGAAGCTTTACATGCTTTGGGTCTTATTTTATTTAACAGTATCTAGAGTTTTTATTGATAATTTTTTACTCAACTGAACGATAGCTGAGATACCCCTTGAGTTCAATTTCAGAAGACAAAAAAATTTCCAATCTCATATCTTTGAAATTTTCAGTTTGTTCTAGTCAGTCCAAAGGGTATGCTTAAAAATAGTAAAACATATACTTGCTTGATTTGACTATTCCCTAGTGTAGCATGCACTGTAGGTAGCTTGCACATCTCTTCTTCCTTTCTTCCATCTACTATAGACACTAGAAAAATTAAATACTCTGCTTGATTTCTTAGTTATCTCTGCATATGGGAAGGGCTGTGTGACACAGTGCTACCAATGAGATGTCAGCAGTAGTTGTTCAGGGGTATTCTAGGAAGGTTTTTGCTATCCTGACATAAAGGGAAACTAGCACACTTGCATGAGGATTTGCCCTTCTTCCTCCATCTTGGTTGATGGACCAAGGTACCCAAGGCTTATGCTCATTTCATCCAATAAGCAGTGACGAGATGCCTTGATACTAAAACATTCTCAACTAATTTTTAAATAAAGATGTTAATAGCTTGGCTTTCTGGTTTGGAATCAGGTATGGAATATAGTGCCTAGTGGGACCTCTTCTAGTAAGCAGAACTGGCACTGTGATGTTATTTTTGTTTTGAGGGTTTGTATGCTCAAATCTCTACCTCTCTCTATTCAAGTATATTTAGGACTATAAATGAGGGTCAGTGCAACTGAGTCTTTTTAAAGGTCAAGTTGTTAATTTCCAAAGTAAAACAAAATTTTTTAAGTAGAAAAGGTGAAATGTTTATTTAGATAGTGTATTAGCCCTTTGCAATAAAGAAGTACCTGAAACTGGATAATTTATAAAGCAAAGAGGTTTATCTTGGCTCATGGTTCTGCAGGCTGTACAAGAAGTGCCTGCTTCTGGTGAGGGCCTCAGGAAGCTTCCAGTCATGGCAAAAGGCATAGCAAGAGAAGGACCGAGAGAGACGGGAAGAGGTGCCAGGTTCTTTTAAACAACCAGCTCTCCCTTGAACGGATAGAATGAGAACTCACTCATTAACGAGAGGATAGCACCAAGCCATTCTTTAGGGATCTGCTCCTATAACCCTGACACCTCCTATCAGGCCCCACTTCCAACACTGGGGATCACATTTCAACATGAGATTTGGAGGGGACAAACATCCAAACTCTAACAGCTAGGAAGCGCAAATCCAGACTTAAGAAAAGATCTGCAGGCCTTTGGACTAAAAGATAAAATTTGATTATAAATGCCTTACAATCAAAGAGTATATTTTCTAAACATTTTATTTTGCTTGATTTTCAAATTATTATAGCTACTTACAGAAAATTACTCTTGCCTCAAAACTATTACAGTTGGAATAGTAGATATGGGGAGTGTGTGACTTGATAACTGAAATTTGATGTTGACTCATTTTGGGTGGGTAGAATTATTATTTAAGGAGATATCAAAACTTGTAACATTCCTTTGGTAAACATGAAGCATATTTAAGATATGTGATTTGGTTTTTAGTTTATGCTTCCTACATGCACATGATTATTCTTTTCACTGTCATTTTAGGAGATAACTGTTTATGGGAATGACCATTCATTTACTTAGTGTACATTTCCTTGGCTTTCTAAACTCCTTTGACTCACCTTCACTCATTTCAACTTTTTTCTTTTTTTTTTGAGACGAATTATCACTGTTGCCCAGGCTGGAGTACAGTGGCACGATCTCGGCTCACTGCAACCTCTGCCTCCCAGATTCAGGTGACTCTCCTGCCTCAGCCTCCCAGGTAGCTGGGACTATAGGCGTCCACCACCATGCCCGGCTAATTTTTGTATTTTTAGTAGAGATGGGGTTTCACCATATTAGCCAGGCTGTCTCAAACTCCTGACCTTGTGATCTGCCCACTTTGGCCTCCCAGTGTGCTGGGATTACAGGTACAAGCCACCGCACCTTGTTTCAACATTTGACTCTTGCTGTCACTCAGAAAAACCCTGAAATCATCAATCCTCATAACTCATTCTCTAACTGTTACTTCTCAAACACCCAGTATATCTATCTGTTCTTTGACTTAGTCAGAATCAACATGCCTTAGCCCTGTTTGCGCCAGTTCACTTCCTCAAATACTGCAACCTTTTTCTAGCCATCACTCAACTCCTTCGTTTGTGGCATTTCCCAACTCTAGATTGATCTAGGCATTTATTTTTAATTTTTTATTTATTTTTCCTTTTGAGAGAGTCTCACTCTGTCCCCCAAGCTGGAGTGCAGTGGCATAGTTTTGTTTTACTGTAATCTCCACCCCCTGGGTTCAAGCGATTCTCCTTAGGCATTTATATTCTTTCATCTGGGCTGTTGAGTACTGCTGCATAAAACTGGCCATGGGGAATTCATGCTACCATATTCATGATCCTGGGTTTTGTTTTGTTTTTTAGAGAAACGGGGTCTTGCTCTGTCACCCAGGCTGGAATGCAATAGTAGGGTCATAGCTCACTGCATCCACCAACTCCTGGGCTCAAGTGATCCTACCACCTCAGCCTCCTGAGTAGCTGAAACTACAGGAACATGTCACCACACCTGGCTAATTTTTAAAATTTTTTGTAGAGATGGTATCTCATTTTGTTGCCCAGGCTGGTCCCAAACTCCTGAGCTCAAATGATCCTTCTGCCTCAACCTGCGACAGTGCTGGGATTACAACTGTGAGCCACCATGCCCAGCTACTTTTTACATTCTTAAATGGTTGAGAAAAAAGGCAAAAGATGAATATTTCCTGAAGTGAAAGCTATATGGATGGACACCAATGGCTGGGGGTGCAGTGGCCCACACCTGTGATCCCAGCACTTTGGGAAGCTAAGGCAGGAGGATCACTTGAGGCCAAGAGTTCTAGGCCAGCCTGGACAACATAGAGACCTTATCTCTACAAAAAAAAAAAAAAATTAAAATTTAGCCAGGCATGGTGGCATGCACTGGGGGCCTTACTACTCAGGAGGCTGAGGTCAGAGGATGGCTTCAACCAGGAGTTTGAGGCTGCAGTGAACTATGATCACACCACTACACTTCATCCTCAGTGACAGAGCAATACCTTGATTCTAAACAAAAAAAAGAAAAAGATTCTACTATACTAATACAGTAATAAGAGCATATATATATATATATTTTTTTTTTCCCCCCGTGGTAAACATTTAAAAGAAAAATGGAGACATTAGCTTAGCTTATCCACATTGTACTTCAGTAAAATAAAAAAATGTTTATATCTCAGTTCAACAGTACCATCTTTATGTACATAACTAAAGTTGTGACAATAACACTTTACTTTCGGCATGCAGTGTCAGTATTTCAGGAATTTTTGAATTGGTCTTCTGTCTTTAATGGTGACTTTTTTTAAAAAGAAGCTTGATTGTGCCACTGTTAATCATGTGATTTATTCTTTCAGCATCTACTATGTACAAGGCACCATTTAGGCACTGTAGTTAAAAGCATTTTTTATTGTTTATGTGGATGGTAATAATTATTCTTTAGCTGCTCAGTTTTATGATTTAGTCTTTAAAATTGCCAAGTATAAATAGTGATGTTTTTACCAGATGTGTAAGTACTTTGGAAAAATTGGTTGTTTTTGTGTTACACCTTTGCAATGCACATGCAATTTCTTCTTCCTAGAATATCATTATAGTTTTTTCTGTCCTTCTCAGGAGACTCCTTTTACACCTTAGTGTTTTATTATACTGTAGTTCTTTTTTTTTTTGAGACGGAGTTTCGTGCTTGTTACCCAGGCTGGAGTGCAATGGCGCGATCTCGGCTCACCGCAACCTCCGCCTCCTGAGTTCAGGCAATTCTCCTGCCTCAGCCTCCTGAGTAGCTGGGATTACAGGCACGCACAACCATGCCCAGCTAATTTTTTGTATTTTTAGTAGAGACCGGGTTTCACCATGTTGACCAGGCTGGTCTCGATCTCTTGACCTCGTGATCCACCCGCCTCGGCCTCCCAAAGTGCTGGGATTACAGGCTTCAGCCACCGCGCCCGGCCTATACTGTAGTTCTTTGGAAGTAGCAGACTGATAGTGATGTTCTCCTTTGCAGGCTAGCTATTAGACTGTCTCAGTAGTTGTAGATGATTAGTATCTGAGAGGGACTCACATGACGCTGACCTAAAACAGCGATCAGAATGCTTGAGTCATCCCCCTTTTAAATAGCATGGTACTTTTGGAAGAATTTTCCATCAGAGGACTGCTTAATGAGTTTAGAATCAGAAACAGAAATATGATGATCTGGAGCATGGATGTGAGATATTTCCCTTAAACTCTGGGAAAACCCAGTATAATATTCCTACTTTACAACAAAATACACACCCTTATAGTAACCTGATAGGCTATACCTGTCAGATCCAGGATCTTTCTGAATGATTTTAAACAAATACTTCATAGATTTTGCCTTTCTGAATGACTTTTTTTTTTTTTTGATACAGAGTCAAGGCGCCAGGCTGGAGTTCAGTGGTATAATCTTGGCTTACTGCAACCTCCGCCTCCCAGGTTCAAGCAATTCTCCTGCCTCAGTCTCCCGAGTAGCTGGGACTACAGGCGTATGCCACCATGCCCAACTAATTTTTGTGTTTTAGTAGAGATGGGATTTCACTGTGTTGGCCAGGATGGTCTCGATCTCAACCTCATGATCTGCCCACCTCGGCCTCCCAAAGTGCTGGGATTACAGGTGTGAGCTACTGCACCTGGCCCTCTGAATGACTTTTAAGCTTTATTGAGGTATAATTGATATATAAAAAATTATATTTTATGTATACATTTTGATGAGTTTGGGCATACTTATACATCCATGATATCACCACAATCAAGGTTCTAAACATATGTATCACCACCAAAAATTCTTTTATGCACACACACACATACACTGTATATAAGTTTGGGGGCTTTTTTTTAAGAGATGGGGTCTCTGTTACCCAGGCATGTCTTGAACTCCTGGGCTTAAGGGATCCTCTTGCCCCAGCATCCCAAAATGTTGGGATTACAGGCATGAGCCACCATGCTCAGCTTACACCCAAAAATTCTTGTGTCTGAACCATATCTCTTGTCCTGGTTGCCCTCTTTCTGGTTATTCATGTGTCTCCTCCTCTAGAGATTGCCTGTTTATGTTACTTTGAATTTTCCAGTCTGTAGCAAAATGCTTTGTACATTAAAAGCAATTAGCAAATATTTGTTAGAAGAATAATTACCATTTTAATTAAGAGGCATAGATTGTCTTTTCACTGCATGTTTATACAATGTGATGATATAAAAATCCAAATATCTTATTTCTATTTGTCAGTAATTTGAGACTTTTATCTAGTAATTTAGCACTTTAATTTCCACATATGAAATATGAATATAAGATACAAATTTTCAAGCCAGGTGTGGTGGCTCACGCCTGTAGTCCCAGCTACTTGGGGGGCTGAGGTGGGAGGATCACTTAAGTCTAGGAGGTCAAGGCTGCAGTGAGCCGTGATCAAACCACTGTATTCCAGCCTGGGTGACAGAGCAAGAAGACCCTGTTGCAAAGAAAAGATACAAATTTGTATCGTATGTATTATCTGGAATTACTTTTTTTTTTTCATTGGTTTATGCAACTTTATTGAAGAAAAATAAATAAATTACTAGCAGAGCTATTAGTTGATCACTCATCCATTGACAACTTGCATCATTTATTCAGTGCTATGTTAAACAGTGTACTGGAAGATAGATTAACTAATAGCTCCAAGCCTCCTAACAATTTAAATGAAAATTACAAAATGTTGGAGACCCTATTTTGGAATACAAAGGGTGTCTGACTTCCAATTTCCATTCTCTGTAGAACAAGAACAGGTCATTCCTTTATTGACATGCATAAAATACATCACATTTTCTGTTCTGCTGATGCTATAAATTCAATACCAATTCTCTAGCCACATCAGTTATGAGCATAAAGTATATCATGTAACCTCAAACCTCTAACAGTAGAAGGCTTAAACAAGAATGGATGCTGCTAGAATAATGCTGTTCCCTTTGATGTGACAACTGAGCATCCATCTCCCTCCCCCTCAGGATGATTTCTTCAGCATGTTAGAGCAGTGAGGAATGGTTTTAGTCTCATAACCAAGTTAGAGTCAAGATATTGGCCACATAATACACATGCTCCATTTTTTTAAAAAATTCTGAGTCTTGGGCAACTGTTCTCTTGTAACTACTTTACAGTTTCTAAAAGCAGTTATTGTCCAAAGCTGGAAGAACTTAAGTCTTCTCAGATGAGCATGTGAATGAATGGGGGGAGGTAAACAAAAAATAAAATTAAAAAAAGATGAGGTCTGATAGGGGAGCAGCCGGATAAGAAAATCAAAAAAGGAACAGTAATTTAAAGTTTATTCCAGCTATAATGCAGGTTATTCTGACTTTGAGGTAGCATCACATGGCATACTTCTGAGTCCATTCCCGAGATATTCTGTTGTACTTATCTCTGTCTGTTTTATAGATCCGTGCAATCTCTGGCACTAGGGGGTCATCTGGGTTTGGATCACATAGCAGTGAACAAATGGATAAAAGAACTTTAGAAATTGTTAAAGCAGGCGACCACTGTGATCTTAGAATATCGAGACAAATGCTGCCATTACTGTTAATATTTGGATGATAAATTCTTGTTGTAAATGCAACCTTAGGTGGTTTGAAGGGGTAGTCTGTAGGAAAATGAATTGTCAAAAAGAATACACCGCCTTGATATGGGCTGTCATTAGGTCCCATAATTGTGGCTTGCCAATGAAACATATCATCCCCAACTGGACCTGCAGAACATTGTGCTGGAGGGTCACGGGCCAAATCACTAAGTTCCTTATTAATCCGTTTCAGTGCCATAGTGTGTGCTTGTCGTCTGGCTCCTCACTCTCTCGGTGTGTGCTCAAAGGTCCGGCCAAAACTCTTGATTATCCCGGCGGCGGGGCAGGATTGTCTCGTCTCACACCGGCTCTGCCAGACACAGGCGCAGAGGGGCCGGGGCCTCCCTCAAGCTGCGGCCTCGGCCTCCTCCCCGCGCGGCAGCTGGTGCCTCCCCGGCCCTGCCTGGAATTACTTTTTAAAGATAATAAACCCTTGGCTGTATTTTATAAATACTTAAAGGTAAGTCTGAAAATTTCTTAGACCATCCCAGTTAATTTTGGCTAGAAAAGGGATGATGTAAGTTCACTTTTGTTATGCTTATTCCCTTAAATATGAAATTTATTTTATAGGCTTCTTTTACCAAATTATTTGACTCTTCTTTTTGATATTTTACTGATGAAGTCCTTCATGATGGCTGAATCAAAAAAAAAAAAAATCTGTATTTGGTGTAGTTTCTTGGGCTTTTAGAAATAGTTGTACAGAAATTTGGATAATCCATAAGAAAAAACAAAACCATGTTTTGAATTGCTAAATTATCCTAGAAACTCTGCCCTCCCCTTGCTTCCCAGCACTCATATGAATTACAGTTATTAAATATTCATAGTACCTCAGGAGATAGCTGTGGTTTACCCAAAAGCATCTAGAGACCTGCTCTGCTACTGAAAGCTTCATGATTTTGAGTAAGTCACCTAACCAAACTAGTTTCTTCCTCTGTCAAAAGGAGGGCTTTATACTAGATGATCTGATGATCCATTCTATTCCAAATCTAGATCTCCACACAAGCAAGAGGGGGCAGTTTTCATATTTAAAGACTTGTGAAGAACACCAGCTTGTAAAATTTATAGACACATACATATATACCCTGATCCTGTAAGGCAGTGTTCATCAAATTTGAGCAATTTACAGCACCCACTTTTTGTCCAGAACCCATTTTAAAGGAAAATAATTATTGCAGCCTCTAAAGAGTATGTTCTTTAACACAAGTTTGGACAACACATACTTAAATGTACAAGAAATGCCCAACTTACAGACTTCTACAGTCTATATATACTAGTACCAGCCATCAAGCTTCTCTAAAGCCTCTGTTTAAAAACCAAAAACAACCCAGTGTGATGTCATGTGCCTTTAATCACAGCTACTCAGGAGGATTGCTTGAGCCTAGGAGTTCAAGACCAGCCTGGGCAACATAGACCTTCATCTAAAAATTTAAAAATAATTAAAAATTAAAAAAAAAAAACAACAACAAGTTGTAGAATAATCTGAAAAATAGATTCTTTTCCTTCTCCCTTTGTGTACCTGTTGGTTCTTGTGTCTTGGGACTTCAAAACTCAGGCCAGTGGCATTTAAACTTTTTTGATATAACCTGCAGTTGACAAAGGAAACCAATTATGCATATCTATACAAATGTGTGTGTACAGACACACAATTGAACATACTTAACTAAATGGAATGTATGCTGTTACTTTATTTCATTTTTTAATGCGTTTTACGATGCACTGAATTTTACAACTAAACCTAGTCCCCATTTATAGCACTTATTTATTTGGAGGTTTATAGAAAAATACAAACCTCCAAATAAATAAACTTAGAATCAACTTTTATATACTACTTATTTATAAATTGAAGAATGTCTGTCTTTGAATGTATTTACTTCTTTTATAATCATATTGAAACCTTAGTGATTCAAACCAATTTGGCAGGAGCAATTTGACATATGTAGTACTTTAAAATGAGGCTTATTATCATACTTAATATCTCTAGATATTAAAGTAGACCCAAATTAGTCTAACAAAATCTTGGTCTCGAGGCTCTTTGGAGTCCTGCTAAATCATCATTTAGCTTGCCATTTTCTTTACTATTTTAATTTTAAAAAAACTTTGAAGAAAAGATTTCTGAGTAAAGATAAACTTCAATCCAGACTTTTTTTTTTTTTTTCTTAGACAGAGTCTCTCTCTGTTGCCCAGACTGGAGTGCAGTGGCACAATCTCAGCTTACTGCAGCCTCTGCCTCCTGGGTTCAAGTGATTCTCATGCTTCAGCCACCCGAGCAGCTGGGATTACAGATGTGTACCACCACACATAGCTAATTTTTCTGTAATTTTAATAGAGACAGGGTTTTGCCACATTGGCCAGGCTGGTCTTGAACTCCTGGCCTCAACTGATCAGCTTACCTCAGTATCTCCCAGGGATTATAGACATGAGCCACCACACCTGGCCATCAAACCAATCTTTTTAGATTATCTTTAATTCAAAATTTATTAATTGAAGCATGTTAACTTGGGCTTAATTTTTCAAATGGTTGACCATAATCACCTTACCTAAAAGTTTTATTACTATAGTAGCTGCAATTTAAATGGTTTATATAGACAAGGCATGTTGGCTTATGCCTATAATCCCAACACTTTGGGAAATGGAGGCAACAGGATCACTTGAGCCCAGGAGTTTGAGACCAATCTGGACAACACAGTGAGACATCATCTCTACAAAAAAAAAAAAAAAAAAAAAACCAAATACAAGTTTCCTTATTGCTTGAATTACAAACATTTAAGGGGAGAAGTGAGCTTATAATAATACTGTTATCTTCTCTCTCTCACCCATCATTCCTATAGGTGTACCAACATTCGACCAGGAGAGACTGGAATGGATGTAACAAGCCGCTGCACCCTTGGAGACCCCAACAAACTGCCAGAAGGGGTTCCCCAACCCGCCCGCATGCCCTACATCTCAGACAAGCACCCTCGACAAACCCTGGAAGTGATTAACCTTCTGAGAAAGCACCGGGAGCTATGTGATGTGGTGCTAGTTGTGGGCGCCAAGAAGATATATGCCCATCGAGTCATTTTGTCAGCCTGTAGTCCTTACTTTCGAGCTATGTTTACAGGAGAATTGGCAGAGAGCCGTCAGACAGAAGTAGTGATCCGAGACATTGATGAAAGGGCTATGGAATTATTGATTGACTTTGCATATACCTCCCAGATAACTGTAGAAGAGGGCAATGTTCAGACTCTTCTGCCAGCTGCTTGCCTCCTCCAGCTGGCAGAAATACAGGAAGCGTGCTGTGAATTCTTAAAGAGACAATTAGATCCTTCTAACTGCCTGGGCATTCGGGCTTTTGCCGACACACATTCATGTCGTGAGTTGCTAAGGATAGCAGACAAGTTCACTCAGCATAACTTTCAAGAGGTGAGTTGCACTTGGTGTTTCAATGCATTTATGACCTATTTGTTGGAGAGCAATATGGGTTCTCATTCTGGGTATGTCCTGCTGATTCTAACTCATAATAGCAAAGAAATAAATTATTATAAATCCTAAACCAGCTTCTATTTTAGAGGCCAATTTTGTGTTCTACCAGCCAAAGTTAAGATTTAGGGATTGATTCTCCCTAACTGTATTCATAAAAGGTTACTTTATAAGCCAAAATAGAGTTTAATTCATAAGAAGATCTATGCCTGATAAGATACCTGATATCATCATATATATATTTCCTTCCTGTGTGGATTATTCAGAATAGATGATAGATTATTTGGTAAACTAATAATCTGAAAAGATGAGTTTAAATGTTATCAAAAGAATTTTCATTCTCTGCAGTCACACACACAAAAAAAGAATTTTCATTAGACCTGCTATCTTTCCCTTATTCATTTAACAAATATTTGTAAAGCTACTATGTTCCAGCCACTGTGCTTGGGAACATAGGGTACAATAGTGAACAAGAAATCTAGAGTCTGTATTCGTGGAGTTTATAATCTAGCAGGGAAGATAATCATTGAACACTTAAACATGCAAATAATCAACTACAGTTAATGGGTGTTACAAAGAAGCAGTCCTGGATGATTTAAGAGTGTATTACAGAGAAATTTAACTTTGGTCCTGGAACAACTTGTGCAAAATCCTGAGACATTAAAAAGCATATAACTAGTTTGAAGATCTGAAAAAACCCAGTGGGACCCAGAAACCAAGGCAGTGGAGAATGTTACATAGTGATTACACAGAAAGAAGAAGGCTAAATCACACTGAGGTTGTTAGACCATGTTAAGAATTTGAGATTGGCAAGGTGCAGTGGTGCATGCCTGTAATCCCAGCACTTTGGGAAGTGGAGGCGGGGAGATTGCTTGAGCTCAAGAGTTCAAGACCAGCCTGGGGAATGTGGTGAAACCCTGTCTCTACAAAAAATACAAAAATTAGTTGGGCATGATGGCATGTGCCCCTAGTCCTAGCTACTTAGGAGACTGAGGTGGGAGTATGGCTTGAGCCCAGGAGGTAGAGGTTGCAGTGAGCCAAGATCATACCACTGCACTGGAGCCTGGGTAACAGAGCCAGACACTGTCTTAAAAAAAAAAAAGAAAAGAATTTTAGATTGATCCTAAGAGTGCTGGAAAACCATTAAAGGATTGTAAGCAAGGGAAGAACATAGTCTATTTTATAACATTTTAAAATTCTTATTTTATTTTTATTTATCTATTTTGCAGTAAGGTGGTCAGCTCAGGACCCTACCGTTTTTTTTCCCCCAACAGTTTTTGGACTAAAGGTATATAATTAATATAATACTAAAGGTATATAATTAATACCTTTAGTGTTAATTAAACACTAAAGGTAGTGTTTAATTATATGAATAAGTTCTTTATTGGTGATTTCTGAGATTCTGGTGCACCCATTACCTGAGCAGTGTACACTGTACCCAATGTGTAGTCTTTTATCCCTCACCCACCTCCCATACTTCCCCCTGAATCTAAAAGTTATCCTGCCTCAGCCTCCTAAAGTGTTTGGATTACAGGCACAAGCCACTGCACGTGGCTAAGGAAAACATTCTTAATCAAATGTTTAAATTATTTTTATGGCCTGTTGCATATTTTGCTAAATATTTTGACTTTTTGATGATCATGAATATAACCCTGTCCCAAGAGAATCCATCAGCTTCATTAGAGGTACTGCCTGCACTAATAGACATCACATGTAGTATAATCTCCTGAGTACTAATATAACAAACCACATGAAGGGTAGCAGTGACTGTTTCTTTCCTCTGCGTTACACCCTGTCCCTTTTACTCTACATCCTGATGAATGGAATTACAAGGCCTTGGAATAGGTGGCTGGCCTGCACAACAAGGTAATATTCTCGTTGCTGTTTCATCTCCATTCTGACAGCTCCCTAGCCGTGGGTAAAGAGAATTATTGGTGTTTGTAGTTTCTCACTAGCATATATATCAGAGTGTTTTGGTCCTCAGAGTTTTCCATTGGTCTAATACTCTCCTCATTATATTCATTCTTGCTTACAGAATTGCTGATACTCTGATTCTTTTTTTAAACTGACCTCTTGGTTTTTCTGCCCTAAACACTGACCATTCAGTAATTTATCTTCTTCTGAAGGCTTTTCCTGACTTTTTATATGCCTCATATATCTGGGGTTATAGTTTGATATAGTTAATTTGGCTTATTTTGAATATAAATTTTTATTTTTATCTTTTTTAAGTCATTTTTCTTAAATTGCTTGAATCACAAATGATTATTTTTACTAAATTTTTTTTTAATCTTTTTTTTTAAAGAAGGGGTTTCACCGTATTGGTCAGGCTGGTCTCGGACTTCTGACCTCAGGTGATCCGCCTGCCTCAGCCTCCCGAAGTGCTGGGATTACAGGCATGAGCCACCGTGCCCAGCTATTTTTACTAAATTTTAATGGTGTCTTCTGTACTTTCCTTTGTTCTCTTTTTAAATTTTTCTTTTCCTCTGGTCTCGTTTTAAACTTCACCTCTATTGTGGTATACAGCTTTGCCCCATAACCCTGAAGAAAAACATTGAGACAATAAATGTGATCACAGGATTTTTTTTTTCTTCTTACCTAACTTTGAACAGGTAATGGAGAGTGAAGAGTTCATGTTGCTTCCAGCCAATCAACTCATTGATATAATATCCAGTGATGAGCTAAATGTTCGCAGTGAAGAACAAGTGTTCAATGCAGTGATGGCCTGGGTCAAATATAGTATTCAGGAAAGACGTCCTCAGTTACCCCAGGTAATGATAGAAATGCTTCTCTAAGAAACTGATTAGTACTAGATGAAATAATATGTATTTGTCTTGCGAACATGAAACAGTTATCACTCCACATTCATCTGTAAGAAAGTCCATCTGTTTCCAAATAAGGAAATAAGTATTCGAAGCATTTTGGTTGCTTATTAATGTGGATTTTTGCTCCTGTGCTTTCTCCATATTTTGGATCAATTCTACTTTTGAATGATAGCACAATTAAAAGCTAGAATTGTATAAAATGAACAAGAGAAAACAAGGATGCTTCTTTTCCTATAGCTTGGAAATTCTACCACAGTTTCCCTTCAATATAACTTGAAAATACTATGACACTTTCAAGAGTAATGAGATGATGCATCAGAAGTCATTGAGTGATCCGTAGTTTACTTAAGACCCATTCTTGTTGTTATGACTATAGCAGTTTAACAAGATATTCTTCTGGATTGTGAATTAATTTGAGTCCTGTTATAGAAGAGCTTATAACATATGACTGAAAGTTTTTAGTAGGTATGCCTTTCTTCCTTCCTTATTTATGGTATTTAGTTAGATCCCAAAACATTCGGAAGCACAGTAGGGTAGCATGGGTTATGTATTCTCTTAAATATCTTGCAGATGAGAGCTCATGCCCTTAATAGTGTTTACTGTCTGGGTGCAGTGGTGCAAGTCCATAATTCCAGCACTTGGGAGGATAAGGCAGGCAGATAGCTTGAGCTCAGGTGTTTGAGACCAGGCTGGGCAACATGGTGATTCCCCATTTCTACAAACAAAATACAAAAATTAGATGGGTATGATGGCATGCACCTGTAGTTGCAGCTACTCTGGAGGCTGAGGTAAGCAGATCACTTGAGCCCAGGAGGCTGAGGCTGCAGTGACCTGCGATCATGCCACTGCACTCCAGCCTGGGCAACAGAGTAAGACCTGTCTCAAAATTGATTAGTTAATTAAAATAATGGTGTTTATTGTGTCATAGGTGCTGCAACATGTTCGTTTGCCTTTGCTTAGTCCCAAGTTCCTGGTGGGCACAGTAGGCTCTGATCCTCTCATCAAAAGTGATGAAGAATGCAGGTATGAGTGACCCTATATGGGAAAAAATCAACAACTAAGCATTCCTATTTTTTCCTAATTTCCTTATTTATATTTCTTCCTAAATATTGTATTTTGTGGAGCTGAAACCAGGGCATTAATTTAACAAGTTTTTCTTCTAGGCTAGGGTCAAGAGGAGGAAAAGGAAGAGAGAAATGAACTTCCAGTATTCCATTCCATTAGTTTTTTTATGTGTGATGCTTATTGGTGTAGAAGTGGCAATAAAGAGGTAGATTTCCAAGATTATAATGCAAGCTTAAATTTAAGAGCCAATTCTCTGCTAATATATTTTTTTTCCTTGAGGTAATTGAATAATGCTGTTGACTGTGTCAGTGAACATCTTTTCCTTCTATCACATATGTCTGGTTGGGGAATAGAACCAGCCTTGCTTTCTTAATTGTGGACAGAGTTAACGATCTACAGCTATTTGCTATAGAAAGATTTTCACTAGAACTAGGTGAAGCAGTTTCCAGAGGTTTTTTGACAAAGGAAACTCCAACTACTTTTATAAAGCAGAGGAGGAATAGTAACCTATTTTACTAGGCTGTCTCTAAAGTATATACAAAATGTAATAAATTACATTTCCAATATGACGGATTTTAAGAATTAGGTTCCAATCTGAAATCTTCTGGGATTTTTAACTATTTTTCACCAGCATATCCCAAATATAAAAGTGAAAGAGCAAATCTATACTCAGAACTTTCTAAACTAACTGACCTTTGGACCTCCCTTGGTGATTAAAGAAATTTAGAATGATCCCTTATTCTAGAACAGCGGTAGGACGTGTAGATTCACTTGCATTTCTTCTATAAGCTAAAGCCTGTTCCTTTATTATTATTACTATTTTAGATGGAGTCTCGCTCCATCACCAGGCTAGAGTGCGGTGGCGATCTCAGCTCACTACAATCTCTGCCTCCCAGGTTCAAGCGATTCTCCCAGGTTCAAACGATTCTCCTGCCTCAGCCTCCTGAGTAGCTGGGACCACAGGTGTGTGCCACCATGCCCAGCTAATTCTTGTATTTTTTAGTAGAGACAGGTTTCACCATGTTGGCCAGGATGGTTTCAATCTCTTGACCTCATGATCTGCCTGCCTCGGCCTCCCAAAGTGCTAGGATTACAGGTGTGAGCCACTGTGCCCTGCCTAAAGCCTGTTCCTTTAACAGGAGAGGTTGGAGGGGATTTTAGATGTTTCTATTTTATTTTAGTGTATCTTTTTTATATTAGTTATTCATTTTTCTCTTTGCCATGGACTAGAGTTAAACTAAATAGATGTTTGTCTTTTACATTTAAAACACAGACAAATGGTAATTAATTCTCCTAAATATTGCAAAAAGGAAAACCATATACATTATACATGCTGAAATCTGAAGAAGTAATACATAGATGCCCTTCCTCCATTAAATATAAATCAGATTGTACTGATTTGATGCAGAAAGTAAAGGTAGTTATGAAGTCACATTTGAAAGAAGACCCTTCCTGATATCCTAACTTCTTTGTGCTGCAGTTTCTTCCTCTATGAAGTGAGGATGATAATAGTGCCTATTCCATAAGGCTGTTGTGAAGATTAAATGAGTTTATATATATTAAGCACTTAAAAACCAGGACTAGCACAAAGCTGTAAGTGTTGTTACTACCATTAATTTTGTGTTGATTTGTTCAGTATTATAACTCTATAGTATTCTTTCTAGGAACTCTTGAATGACCTAATGAAGTATTAGGAGGTCAAAGTCTTTGTCTTTATGGGAAACTAGAAAAAGTTCTTGGTCATTGGCTTGGGTTTTTGGGGTTTGTTTGTTTTTGTTTTTAGATAAATTCAGAAAGGGACTTAGTAAAGCCTTGTATTGGAAAGTACATTATTGCGTAATGCTTGGCACTGGTCCAGCAGGAATAAATTACTCTTTGTAGCATAAATAACAAGAATGAAAATAGAGGGTAATTTAGGAAACACTTCCAGAGTTGGTGCAGAACAGAGTAACAGACTGAATTTGTACTAATCAGGTACTGGGTCACTTAAAAGTACCCAAGTGAAGTAAGTACATACACAAATAGTTTGTATTAGAATTATTGTATTTAACAAGTGTAATTACCAGATTCTTCTCTTAAAGTATCTTAACAAGACAGAAAATTTGTCTTAGTAGACTTGTTGAGAGTAAACCATTCATATGTTACCAGATAGCAAATTTGTGACAATACAGTATTTCTTTTTAGCAACCCAATTTTTGACCCAGTTATATTAATCTAGCAAATAACTAGTACCCTGGCTGATATGCTACCTTGCTAATATCTTGCAGAATCTAATAAACTGTATTAGAAAGTGGTAACTCTGCAGTGTGGTAATTGAATTGTAATTTTTACTTTTTCATAAGTTATCTTGGCTGTAAGCATGTTGAGCATTAGGCTAAATTTGCAGTGAGATATGAGTCATGATAGAAATACTAATCAATTCACAACTCAGTTTGACTGGCATTATTGCTTTCATGTTCCTACCAATTTTAATATTGGCTGGCATTCATGATTTGGTTTGATTTATGCTTGCTTCTCTTTGCCAACCTATATATTCCTAAACTACACTGTGACTTAACTAACAATGTAATTTAGATATTTGAAATAAAGGCAGAAATTTTTTCTACAGAGACTTGGTAGATGAGGCTAAAAACTACCTCCTATTGCCGCAAGAACGACCACTAATGCAAGGACCAAGGACGAGACCACGGAAACCTATCCGATGTGGGGAAGTACTCTTTGCAGGTTTGGATCTTAATATACTATCACTAAACTGAATATTTTCCCATATGAGAAATTGTCATTTGAATAATCCTTTGGACAATTGTGATATCTACTGTCATAAGAAATAAATAACAAGTCAGTGAGTAGCTTGACTCTTAACCCATGATTCAAAACTGGTATACTCCAAAAGAGTGCTCTGTTTTCTTTTCCTCATTCAATACCTTTGATATCCATTTTTATATAAATCCAGAAATGTTGGCTGGGCACAATGGCTCATACCTATAATACCAGCACTTTGGGAGGCCAAGGCAGAGGCCAGGAGTTTGAGACCAGCCTGGGCAATATAGGGAGGCCTCATCTTTACAAAAAATAAGAAAAACAATTAGTTTGGTGTGCAAGTGCATGCCTGTAGTCCCAGCTACTTGGGAAGCTAAGACAGGAAGATGGCTTGAGCCTAGGATGTCAAGGCTGCAGTGAGCCATGATTGCACCGCTGTACTCCAGCCTGGGCAACAGGACAAGATCCTTTCTCAAAAACTAAAAATGTTATGCAGTAGATATTTTGTTGAAATGAGTCACATGCATTAATTTATATATCAATGTGCAAGTCATCCCATGATTACATGGAATTGTGAAAAAACATTATATATTAAACGGTTATAATTTATTTCTTCATTCTATGCATATCCATCTATAATTTCTCCATTCTGTGCATATAGCCGTATTATCTCATTATTTGAATTGGTATCATTTCTTTGTAAAATATATGTAATACTGACTTATTTACAAAATTAATTAAAGATTATAGCAATCCCAGTGGAATGAGTTAAAGTCATAACTTGCATTTTGACCCACTACTAGAGACGTGGTTAGTCTAAGCATTAGGGCACAGTGAAGTTAGTAGTGAGTGTTACATGCTATACTTTAGGATAGGATTCTCTTGACCATTTCTGTTACATTTCCAGTTGGTGGTTGGTGCAGTGGAGATGCCATTTCCAGTGTTGAACGATATGACCCACAGACCAATGAATGGAGAATGGTGGCTTCAATGAGCAAAAGGAGATGCGGAGTTGGAGTCAGTGTTCTTGATGATCTGTTATATGCAGTAGGAGGCCATGATGGATCCTCTTATCTCAATAGTGTTGAAAGGTGAGTAAAGTCAATCTGTAATTTTCTCTCTACTATTCATATAGTTTTATTTGAGATATTAATTAGGAAACAAATGTGATTTAATGCATTTTTGTATTGCATCTGTGGCACAGTTGGCAACCTAAACAAGTTAGCATGATACACAAATTCTTTGTGATCTGGTCTCCACCTGTGTCTCCTATGATACACTACCACTCCCTAAGCATGCTACTGTAGACACATCAATTGCCTGCAGTTCCTTGGACATGCTGTCTTCCTTCATACCTCTCTCCTTACTTATATGCATGCTACTCTTTTTTCTCTGAGATACCTCTGCCCCTTTAAGACTTACATTTCCTTTAAGACACAAATGTTACTTATTACATAAAACTTTCTATTATACCGCACAGATGAGTTAATTGTTCCTTTGCTCTTCTGTAAGTAATTTGAATATGTTTGTACATATCCATCACATTGAACTATACATGTTGAAATGTATTTCACCGTAATATCTATCATAGTGACTGGGCACATTGGGAATCTGTAGCAACTGATGTTTCAGTAGCTTCTTGCTCTCAAGAAGCTGTTTTGATTAACAGTGACTCTTTATTTCCATAACACATCTACAAAACCCTGCAGCAAATCAAGTTCTAAAGGTATAGATTGTGCAGCTGGGTAAAAAAAATCTTAAAAAGCAGAGGGATCAGTCCCATAGAAGTATGTAACATGGAGAAAACTCATCTCTACAAAAAATACAAAAATTAACCACTTGTGGTACACGCCTGTTGTCCTAGCTACTCAGGAGACTGAGGCAGGAGGCCTGCTTGAACCTGGGAGATAAAGGTTGTCGTGAGATGAGATTGCACCATTGCACTCTAGTCTGGGTGACAGAGCAAGACTGTGTCTCAAAGAAAAGAAAATAACAATGAACACACTTAAAAATAAATTGATGGGATCCCAGAAGGGATCATGGCGGATGGGAGGCAGGACTAGTTTGAAGCTCCAGACCAAACAGCATGTGGAGGCTTGATTGTGAATTTTAGCTCGAGATTGAGTGCAAGAACAAGCCAGCAATCCCAAAAGGACCTATAGACCCTCTGAAGGAAACGTACTGCTCCTGTAGGACCCGGGAGACACCCCAAATACTGTGAGTGCCCCAACTCGCTAACCAAATCCAACATCATATCAAAAAGATAATCCTAGGGATGAAGGGATGGTTTAACATATGCAGCTCAATAAGTGTGACACACCACATAAACAATTTAAAACAAAAATCACGTGATCCTCTCAATAGATTCGGAAAAAACATTCAACGAAATCCAGCATTCTTTTATGATTACAACTCTCAGCAAAATTGGCATACAAGGGACATACTTTAACGTAATAAAAGTCATTTATGACAAACCCACAGTCAACATACTGAATGGGGAAAAGTGTAAAGCATTCCCTCTGAGTATGGGAAAAAGACAAGGATGCCCACTCTCACCACTCCTCTTCAACACAGTACTGGAAGTCCTAGCCAGAGCAATCAGACAAGAGAAAAAAAATATAGGGCATCCAAATCAGCAAAGAGGAAGTCAAACTGTTACTGTTAGCTGATGATATGATCATTTATCTTGAAAATCCTAAGGTCTCCTCTAGAAAACTCCTAGAATGGATAAAAGAATTCAGCAAAATTTCTGGATACAAGATTAACGTATACAAATCAGTAGCTCTTCTATACACCAACAGCAGCCAAGCAGAGAATCAAATCAAGAACTCAACCTTTTAAAAAATAGCTGCAAAAAATAAAATACTTAGGAATATACCTAACAAAAGAGTTGAAATACCTCTGCAAGGAAAACAACAAAACACTGCAGAAAGAAATCACAGATGCCACAAACAAATGGAAACACATCCCATGCTCATGGATGGATAGAATCTATATTGTGAAGATGACCATACTGCCAAAGCAATCTATAAATTCAGTGCGATCACCATCAGAGTACCACCATCATTCTTCACAGAATTAGAAAAAACAATTATAAAGTTCATATAAAACCAAAAAAGAGCCTGCATAGCCAAAGCAATACTAAGCAAAAAGAACAAATCTGGAGGCATCACACTGCCTGATTTCAAACTATACTATAAAGCTATAGTCACCAAAGCAGTGTGGTACTGGTATAAAAATAGGCACATAGACCAATGGAACAGAATAGAGAACCTAGAAATAAACCCAAATGCATTCAGCCAACTTATCTTCAACAAAGCGAACAAAAACATAAAGTGAGGCAAGGACACTCTTTTCAACAAATGGTGCTGGGATAATTGGCTAGCCACATGTAGGAAAATGAAACTGGATCCTCATCTCTCACTTTATACAACAATCAGCTCAAGATGGATTAAGGACTTAAACCTAAGACCTGAAAATACAAAAAGTCTAGAAGATAACATAGGAAAAACCCTTCTCGACATTGGCTTAGGCAAGGATTTCATGACCAAAACCCCAATGCAAATGCAATAAACACAAAGATAAATAGCTAGGACCTAATTAAGAGATTTGCATGGTAAAAGGAACAGTCAGCAGAGCAAACAGACGACCCACAGAATGTGAGAAAATCTTCGCAATCTATACATCTGACAAAGGACTAATATTGAGAACCCACAATGAACTCAAATCAGTGAGAAAAAAAAAACAGTCCTATCAAAAACTGAGCTAATGACATGAATAAACAGTTCTCAAAAGAGATATACAAATTGCCGAGAAACATATGAAAAAATGCTTAACATCACTAATGATCAGGGAAATGCAAATCAAAACCACAGTGCAGTACCACCTTACTCCTGCAAGAATGGCCATAACCAAAAAATCAAAAACCAGTAGATGTTGGCATGGATGCGGTGAACAAGGAACACTTCTACCCTGCTGGTGGCAATGTAAACTAGTACAGCTGCTATGGAAAACAGTGCAGGGATTCCTTAAAGAACTAAAAGTAGAACTGCTATTTGATCCAGCAATCCCACTACTGGGTATCTACCCAGAAGAAAAGAAGTCATTAATTGAAAAAGATACTTGCACACACGTTTCTGGGAACACAATTCACAATTGCAAAATCATGGAAGCAACCCAAATGTCCATCAGCCAATGAATAGATAAAGAAATTGTGGTATATATATATATATATATATAATGGAATACTACACAACCATAAAAAGAAATGCATTAACAGCTTTTGCAGTGACCTGGATGAGATTGGAGACCATTATTCTAAGCAGTGTAACTCAGAAATGGAAAACCAAACATCATACGTTCTCACTGATATATGGGAGCCAAGCTATGAGGACACAAAGGCATGAGAATGATACAGTGGACTTTGGGGACTTGGCGGGGGAAGAGTCGGAGGCGGGTGGGGGATAAAAGACTACACATAATGGTGCATTGCATACTGATTGGGTGATGGGTGCACCAAAATCACCAATCACCACTAAAGAACTAACTCATGTAACCAAACATTATCTGTACCCTAATACCCCAACAACTTATGGAAAAAAAAGAACACATCCCAGTTTAAAAAAAAAATAATGAGTTAAATAAAAGTAGTTAAATATTTATACCTTAACAATTTAGCCTATATATATCAAAATGGATAGAATGCAACTAAGGTGGTATCCAAAGGCAAATTTACACGAATTTTAGCTTACATACATTTATATAAATTATATGCATTTGGAAGTAAGAAAGATGCAAAATAAATGAATGATGCTTTTAAGTCAAGTCACTAAAAAGCAACAAAACCCAATAAACAAAAAAAAAATTAATAAAATTGAAAAAACACTATATATCTACAAAAAGAGCAATTTGATAGTATTTTTTTAAAAAAATTAAGCATACTCTTTGTTGCCACAGTAATTCCACCTATCATCCATTTGCACAAAGAGAAATGTACAAGGATAATGGCTTAGAAAAATTTAGAGCTGTATTAGCATAAAGAGATCTTTAAAAATGTGGAGGGAAAAAGCAGTGCCTACTGTGTTGTATTATTTATGTAAAGAAAACATGCTTGCATATAAACAAATGCATATGTGGATACATATATACCTATATAAAAGTATTTTACTGAAAAGTCTTAAAGGATATATGCCAAATCAAAATGGGAAGAGACCAGAATTCAGCTGGAACTCAAAGAGGGCTTTAGCTTTATCAATAATATTCTGATTTTTTTTTAAAGAAAATATATTCACACATAAATTTCAAAAAAAAAAACACAAACTAGATTTTCAAATGTTTTAGTTATTATTAATCAGCCCATACTTAAGGGAAAGAATATATATCATATAAATCTGTGAATTTAGAATATGTAAACCTAGCCAAGCTTCCTTTGTATAATACAAACTCTCCTCTTGGTATGTTCTTCTCAGGTATGACCCCAAAACAAACCAGTGGAGCAGCGATGTAGCCCCTACAAGCACCTGCAGGACAAGTGTTGGTGTGGCAGTACTTGGAGGCTTTCTCTATGCTGTGGGTGGCCAGGATGGTGTGTCTTGCCTGAACATTGTTGAGAGGTGATTTTTTTAAGTCATTTTTCATATTTTTATTTTAAAGAACATAGGGGTCTTTAAAAGAAACAAGTACAGGCCGGATATGGTGGCTCACAACAGTAATCCTAGCACTTTGGAAGGCCAAGGCAGGTGGATTGCATGAGCTCAGGAGTTCAAGACCAGCCTGGGCAACATGGAGAGATAAAAATATATAAAAAAAAATTAGCTGGCCTTGTTAGTACATACCTGTAGTCCCAGCTATTTTGGGGCTGAGGCAGGAGGGTCGCTTGAGCCCAGGAGGTTGAGGCTGCAGAGAGCCGAGATCACACCACTGCACTTCAGCCTGGGTGCAAAGTGAGACCCTGTCTCGAGGGAAAAAAAAAAAAAGAAACAAGGAAAGCTGAATTTAGGACACTGGAATATCTACTGTTCAGTGGATTTCCCACAGGCTTTCAAGAAAAAGTCTTCAGTTGATCTTAAAGTCTAGCAAAATGAAAGATCTAAAAAAAAGGGTTTTTTTCTTAATCAACAAAAATTGTATATATTCATAGGGTACAGCATGATATTTTGAAATATATATAGCTTGCGGAATAGCTAAATCAAGCTAATTAACATATTTATTACCTCACATACTTAAGATTTATTTGTGGTGAGAACACTTAAAATCTCTCAAGTATACAATTTGTTGCTAATAACTATAGTTACTATGTTGTACATTAGAGCTCTTGAATTTATTCCTCCTCTCTAACTGAAATTTTGTATTCATTTACCAAGATTTCCTTACCAAGATTTCCTCACTGCCCCTCACCTTGCCATCCCCTGGTAACCACCATTCTGCTCTCTACTTCTATGAGTTCAACTTTTTTAGCGTCCTCATATAGGTGAGATCATGCAATATTTGTCTTTCTATGTTTAGCTTATTTCACTTATTGTCCTGCAGGTTTATCTATGCTGTCACAAATGCCAGGATTTCCTTCTTTTGTAAGGAAATCTGTAAGGAAGAGTATTCTGTTCATATATGCTACATTTTCTGTATCCATTCATTTGTTGAGGTACATTTAGGCTAACTTCATATCTTGTCTATTGTAAATAATGCTGCAATGAATGTGAGAGTACAGGTATCTCTTCACCATACTAATTTCATTTCCATTGGATATATACGTAGTAGTGGGATTACTGGATCATATGATAGTTCTACTTTTAATTTTTTGAGGAACCTCCACACTGTGTTCCATAATGGCCATACTAATTTACATTTTCATCAATAGTGTGCAAGGGTTTCCTTTTCTCCATATTCTTGCTAACACTTGTTTTCTTTTTTATATATAGTATCCATTCTAACAGGTGTGACATGATGTTTCATTGTGATTTTAATTTGCATTTCCCTGATAATTAGTGATATTGAGCATTTTCTCATATACTTAGTCATTTGTATGTATTCTTTTGAGAATTATCTATTCGGGTCCTTTGCCCATTTTTTAATCAGATTATTTGTTTTCTTGCTGTTGACTCTATAGATTGTCTCTTCACTATGTTGACTGTTACCTTTGCTGTGCAGAAGCTTTTTAGGTTGATGTAATCTTATCTTTTTTGCTTTTGTTGCCTATGCTTTGGGGGACATAACCTGAGTTTTTCAAATGTCACACTGATTGTACCTAACATTGAAATGTTAGAAATGTATTTCAGATTACACTCTATATATGATATCAAGCATATCACTTGTTAAATCTGTTCTGATTTTTTTTTTTCCTGAATCTACCTGGAATGTACTTAATGCATGACTCTATCCAGACTTCCCCGAGAGAAATGATTAAGTAATAATACTTTGTATAGAACATCTTATAAAAAGCCCAAAGTATTTTGTATATAGATTCTCATTAACCATTGAAGTATGCTTAGGGAAATCTGGGTGGGCTGCCATAGTCGCTTTATACTGGTGTACAAATAGTTAAATTTGGTGGAACAGATTTTGTTCGTAATTTCTTTTGTCAGCTTTTTGTCATTAGATTTTAGAGTCTTGTGCTATGATTACTGATAAGAACATATCGTATTTCGGCCGGGCGCGGTGGCTCACGCCTGTGATCCCAGCACTTTGGGAGGCCGAGGCGGGTGGATCACGAGGTCAACAGATCGAGACCATCCTGGTCAGCATGGTGAAACCCCGTCTCTACTAAAAATACAAAAATTCAGCTGGGCATGGTGGCGTGTGCCTGTAATCCCAGCTACTCAGGAGGCTGAGGCAGGAGAATTGCCTGAACCCAGGAGGCGGAGGTTGCGGTGAGCCGAGATCGCACCATTGCACTCCAGCCTGGGTAAAAAAAGAAAACCTCCTTTTCAAAAAAAAAAAAAAAAAAAGAACATATCATATTTCATCCTCACTTAAAAAGAAATGAGTCATGACTGTATAAAAATTTTTGAGGCCGGGCGCGGTGGCTCAAGCCTGTAATCCCAGCACTTTGGGAGGCCGAGGCGGGTGGATCACGAGGTCAAGAGATCGAGACCATCCTTGTCAACATAGTGAAACCCCGTCTCTACTAAAAATACAAAAAAATTAGCTGGGCATGGTGGCGGTGCCTGTAGTCCCAGCTACTCAGGAGGCTGAGGCAGGAGAATTGCTTGAACCCAGGAGGCGGAGGTTGCGGTGAGCCGAGATCGCGCCATTGCACTCCAGCCTGGGTAACAAGAGTGAAACTCCGTCTCCCAAAAAAAAAAAAAAAAAAAAAAAAATTTTTGAGGTAGCATTCACTGGCTTACCATGTATACATTGAAAAGTTTAACTGTCAGAGAGAAAATTGAAGGTAACTCTTGAAAGCTATGCCAGTTGCCTTTTATCTCTCTGTCAAGAAATCTGTTTTTTTCACTTTCAAAACTCAGTACAGGAGGATAGCAGCAGTGATGGCATAGCTTTTTAATATCTCCAAATACCCACATGAAAACAGACGGTATAGTAAGATAGCAAACCTAAAAACCTGTGTACTAGTTCTGGAGATTGGAGTTGCACAACAATGTGAATATAGTTAACACTACTAAACAGTTAAAACATGGTTAATATGGTAAATTTTATATTATGTGTATTTTACCACAATTTAAAAAACAAAAATCTTGAACAAAATTTAAGACAAAACTAAGGGAAAGGATATTCTCACAAACTCCAAAACACAAATTGGCAAAGAGAAACTACCACTAGCCACAAGACCTGCATGTATCTTCAGGAGAAATCAGAAAGAAGCAATTGGATGTCTGACAGATCTAAGAACAAAATAAAAATTTTTAAGACTAATTGTTTGCCTTTGGAAGATCATAGGGATCAAATTTATCATCTCAAAACATGTAAATAAAGCGAAAGAAGTGAGCATATGTCCTGCCTTTCTTATATGAACTGTGTTATATGAATTGATTAACTAAATAGTAGATACAAGGTTGTTTCTTTATAAAATTATCCCAATAAAAGAAAATATGTGGTAGAATATTATCATTTTGCAACACTTAGTAAATTATTGTATCTAGACATTGATAAACAGCTGCTAACACACCACCCTCTGTAGTCTTGTCAAAGGAACCAAACTTCTGGATCCAGCTACCAATTTGCAGAACATACAAAGGACAGAGGAACAGATTGTGCTGCATTATGAATGTATAGTCAACTAAATCCATATTATGGGGAAATTTGTCATACACTCCGGGTTCTAAAACAGATGAATTGCAGGGAGGAAAAGGACTGGAGGGAAACCCTGCAGATAATAATAAACTTTTTAGTTTGTTTTTTTTTTTAATTAAAAAAAAAATATATGGAACGCTTCACGAATTTGCGTGTCATCCTTGCACAGGGGCCATGCTAATCTTCTCTGTATTGTTCCAATTTTAGTATATGTGCTGCCAAAGCGAGCACTAATTTATTTTTTTTAGAGACAGGGTCTCACTCTGTCACCCAGGCTAAAGTGCAGTGGTACAATCGTAGCTCACAACTGTCTGAAGCAGTCCTCTGCCTCAGCCTCCCAAGTAGCTGGGAATGCAGGTGAACACCACCATGCTTGGCTAATTTTTTTTCCCAAATTTTTTATAGAGATAAGGTCTCTCTGTGTTGACCAGGCTGGTCTTGAACTTGAACTCCTGGCCTCAAGCAGTCCTCCAGCCTCAGCCTTCTAAAGTGCTGGGATTACAGGCGTGAGCCACTGCACTTAGCCTTTTTTTTTTTGTCTCAGCCAGGCACAGTGGCTTACCTGTAATCCCAGCACTTTTGGGCATCCAAGGTGAGAGGATTGCTTAAGGCTGGGACTTTGAGATTAGCCTGGTCAACACAGCAAGACCCCTATTTTTAAATAAATATTAATTTAAAAATTTAAAAATTCAATGTTAATAAGTAAGACTGAAGTGTCTAGGGATGACACTTGAGTGATAAAACTATAAACACAAGGAAGTGATAACTGTTAAAAGTCAGGATAATGGTTACTTTATGGGAAAGGGAGGATTGAGATTGGAAAAGGACACATTGCAGAACTTCCGGAGTGGCATGCAAAGTTCTTTTTCTTGGCTTGGGTGGTATTTTCTAGGGGGCTTTCCTGATTATAACTCCAAACTATACATTTTTGTGTGTGTGGCTTTCTGTATTTTTATTTTACAGTTTAATTTTATAATAAAAAGGTTGTTTTAAAGAACTGTGCAAAAGACTTCTACTTCCAAATAGGATGTAGTAGAGAATAACAGCCATCACTCCAACTACAACAACTAGGAAAAGAAGACAAATTACAAAAATCATATTTTAAAAGACATCAGAGGCATGTCAAAATGAACTAAAATTTCATTAAAGAAAGAGCCTGTGTATGTGAGCTGTCACAGGTGGTTTTCTTTCCTGGGGATATTTTCTAAGTCTGAGTAGAAAATAGCTTAATAACTGGCACAGACATAAATTCTGTGACTTTTTTCTAATGACTATTAGTGTGATTTCAGATCGCATGAAAAAGGCTTCACTTAATAAAAACAAGCATACAGTCTGGTTTCCCTCACTGCAGGTATGATCCGAAGGAGAACAAGTGGACTCGGGTAGCTTCTATGAGTACCAGAAGACTAGGTGTGGCTGTGGCTGTGTTAGGAGGGTTTTTATATGCTGTAGGTGGCTCTGACGGGACATCTCCACTCAACACAGGTTAGTCCCTTCCAAAGGCAATTCGATTCCCCAAAAGCAGAACATTTTCCTGGAGAGTCCTCCTACAAAAAGTATAAAAACTCCAGGTTATCCTATAATTTACTAGGAAAATACTTTATTTTCCCTCTAGGAAAGTGCAGGTCTCAGCTCCTCCTCAGCTCTTACTGTAGTCGTAGTCTGAGTATATTACCCAGATATTTCTTTCTTCCCATTTTACAAGCTGCTGGAAATTTATAATGAATTTTAAAAACTACTTTCTTATATAATTAGTTCCTTTTACCATCACAACTTCTCCTAAAAAAAAAAAATGTACTGTTATAATCTAAGAATAAATAAAAACTTAGAACTGCAAATTGGTTTATTTGGATTTTGTTGTTTTTGTTTTTTATGGCAGGGTCTCACTCCGTCACCCAGGCTGGAGTGCAGTGGCACAATCTTGGCTCACTGCAACCTCTACCTCCGAGGCTCAAGCGATCCTCCCACCTCAGCCTCCCAAGTAGCTGGGATTACAGGTGTGTGCCACCACACCTGGCTGATTTTTGTATTTTTAGTGGAGATGTGGTTTTGCCATGTTGCCCAGGCTGGACTTGAACTCCTGAGCTCAAGCAGTCTGCCCACCTCATCCTCCCCAAGTGCTGGAATTATAAGCATGAGCCACTGCACCTGGCCTGGTTTGTTATTCCTTTCTATTTAGATATTATGGGTCTTTTTGCCTAAGGATATTGTCAGTGTGACAGTCATGCCAGATTAATTGTCACATGTCTTCTCTTCAGAGGCTTAAAATGCACTATGCTAGAGGGAAGGGAATACAGGATACAGAAGTTTTCTGATTATGATGATGAATTATTAGTATTTATTGATCATGTAGTCAATCTCCCCATTTAAAGACAGGGAGAGTGAGGCCGAGAGTCATGTAGGTAATTAGTCATTTAGTCAAAACTAGAACCTGGAGTATCTGAACCCCAACATGTGCCCTTTCCACTGTACTATACCTAGAAGAAACCAGCCCCTGATGTGAGTATATGTCATACTGTCCAGAGGTATACAAATCCTTCTCAGAAGCAAAAATCAGATCATGTGTTGAAAATATGTGTTATCACAAAGTATCAATGGCTATAAAGAAAACTGGAGGTGAGTGGAAATGGTTGAATGCTCACTTACTGGTTTTTCTTTTCCCTACAGTGGAGCGTTACAATCCTCAGGAAAACAGATGGCACACTATAGCCCCTATGGGGACCCGGAGGAAACACCTAGGCTGTGCGGTGTATCAGGACATGATCTATGCTGTAGGAGGTAGAGATGACACTACAGAGCTGAGCAGTGCTGAGAGATACAACCCCAGAACCAACCAGTGGTCTCCGGTGGTGGCCATGACATCACGCCGTAGTGGAGTAAGTGGAGTTTGATGGACACTTAAGTTGCTCCCAAATCTTGGCTATTAGTAGTGCTGTAATAAACATGGGAGTGCAGATATCTCTTCAGTATACTGATTTCCTTTCTTTGGGGTGTATACCTAGCAGTAAGATTGCTGGGTCATATGATAGTTCTATTTTTAGTTTTTTGAGGAACTTCCAAACTGTTGTACTAATTTGCATTTGCACCAGCAGTGTAGGAGGGTTCGCTTTTCTCTGCATCCTTGTCAGCAATCATTATGGTCTGTTTTTTGGATAAAAGCCATTTTAACAGGGGTGAGATGATATCTTATTGTCATTTTCATCTGCATTTCTCTAATGATCAGATGATGACATATTTTCATATACCTATTTTCTATTTGTATGTCTTCTTTGGAGAAAGGTCTATTCAGATCTTTTGCCTACTTTTGAATTGGATTATTAGACTTTTTTCTATTGAGTTGTTTGAGCCCCTATATATTTGAGTTATGAATCCCTTGTCAGATGGGTAGTTTTCTCTCATTCTGTGGGTTGTCTCTTCACCTTGTTGATTGTTTCCTTTGCTGTGCAGAAGCTTTTTGACTTAATGTGATCCCATTTGTCCATTTTTTCCTTGGTTACCTGTGCTTGTGGAGTATTGCTGAAAAAAGTCTTTGTGCAGACCAATGTCCTAGAGAGTTTCCCAGTGTTTTCTTTTAGCAGTTTCATAGTTTGAGGCCTTAGATTTAAATATTTAATTCATTTTGATTTAATTTTTATATATGGCAAAAGATAGGGTCTAGTTTCATTCTTCTGCATGTAGATGTCTAGTTTTCCCAGCACAATTAATTGAAGAAATTGTTCTTTCCCTAGTATATGTTCCTGGCACCTTTGTCAAAAAAACCAGTTTGGTGGAGATGTATAGGTTTATTTCTGGGTTCACCATTCTGTTCCATTGGTCTATGTGTCTGTTTTTATGCTAATCTCATACTGTTTTGGTTACTGTAGCTCTTTAGTATAATTTGAAGTCAGATAATGTGATTCCTCTAGTTTTGGTCTTATTGCTCAAGATAGCTTTAGCTATTCTGGGTCTTTGTGGTTGCATATAAATTTTAGGATTATATTTTCTATTTCTGTGAAGACTGTCATTGTTATTTTGGTAGGGATTGCATTGAATCTGTAGATTGTTTTGGATAGTATGGACATTTTAACAATATTGATTATTCCAATCCATGAACATGGTGGACTGTCTTTTCATTTTTGTGTGTCCTCTTCAGTTTCTTGCATCAATGTTTTCTAGTTTTCATCATAGAGATTTTTCACTTCTTTGGTTCAGTTTATTCCTAGGTATTTTATTTTATTTGTAGTGATTGTAAATAGGATAACTTTCTTGATTTCTTTTTCAGATTGTTTGCTGTTGGCATATAGAAATGCTACTGACTTTTGTATATTGATTTTGTATCCTGCAGCTTTACTGAATTTATCAGTTCTGATAGTTTTTTGGTGGAGTCTTTAGGCTTTTCCAAACACAAGATCATATTATCTGCAAAGAGGGATAATTTGACTTCTTCCTTTCTAATTTGGATGCCCTGTATTTCTTTCTCTTGCTCTATCACTCTAGCTAGGACTTCCAGTACTATATCAAATAACAGTGGTGAAAGTGTGCATCCCTGTCTTGTTCCAGATCGTAGAGGAAAGGCTTTCAGTCTGTTCCCCATTCTAAATGATGCTCTCTGTGGGTCTGTTATATATGGCTTTTATTGTATTGAGGTATGTTCCCTCTATACCCAGTTTTTTAAGGTTTTTATCATAAAGGGATGCTTACTTTTAGCAAATGCTTTTTCAGCATCAATCGAAAGGATGATTTGGTTTTTGTCCTTCATTCTGTTGATATGATGTGCCACACTGATTGATTTGCATATGTTGAACCATTGTTACATCCCTGGGATAATTTCTACCTGGTCATGATGAATGATCTTTCTAATGTGTCATTGAATCAGTTTGCTGGGATTTTGTTGAAGATTTTTGCATCATTGTTCATTGAGGATATTGGACCGTAGTTTCCATTTTTCAGTGTGTCTTTGTCTGGTGTTCGTATCAGGGTAATACTGGCCTCCTAAAATGATTTGGAAGTGTTCCCTCTTCCTCTCTGTTTGGAGTAGTTTGAGAGGATTGGTATTAATTCTTCTTTGAGTGTTTGATAAGATTCAGCAGTGAGGCCATTGGGTCCTGGGCTTTTCTTTGCCAGGAGATTTTTTATTACAACTTTGATCCTATTACTTTTTTGTTTTGAGACAGGGTCTGGCTCTGTCCCAAGGTTGGAGTACAATGATACAGTCTTGGCTCACTGCAACCTCCACCTCCCAGGCTCAAACCATCCTTCCATGTCAGTCTCCCCATTAGCTGGGACTACAGGTGCACACCATGACACCCAGCTAATATTTGTATTTTTTTGGTGGAGATGGGGTTTTGCCATGTTGCCCAGGATGGTCTCAAACTCCTGGGCTCAAGCAATCTACTCACCTCGGCCTCCCAAAGTGCTAAGATTAACAGGCAGAAGTCACCACACTCAGCCTCATTACTTGTTATTGGTCTATTCAAGTTTTGGATTTCTTCATGGGTCAATCTTGGTAGGTTGTGTCTAGGAATTTATCTGTTTCGTCTAGATTTTCCAATTTATTTGTTCATAACAGGCACATATTTGTTCGTTATAACCTCTAATGATCCTTTGAATTTCTATGGTATCAGTTGTTATATCTCCTTTTTTCATTCCGATTATTTATTTGGGTATTCTTTTTTCTTAGTCTGTCTAAAGATTTATTGATTTTGTTTATCCTTTCAAAAGCCAACTTTTCATTTAATTGATCTTTTGTTGGTTTTTCCGCCTAAATTTGATTAATTTCTGCTCTAATCTTTACTGTATCTTCTCTTCTACTAATTTTGGATTTGGTTTGTTCGTTTCTAGTTTTTTAAGATTTATTGTTAGGTTGTTTATTTGAAGTTTTTGTACTTTTTTGATGTAGGCTCTTACTGCTACAAACTTTCCTCTTAGTACTTTCACTTTATCCCATAGGTTTTAGTATGTTGTTTTTGCATTTTCATTTTTTTCAAGAAACTTTTAATTTCTTCATTGAACCACTGGTCATTCAGGTTGCTTTTAGGTAAATCAAGCCCTGCTAATTTGACACTAGAAAATGAATTTCTTTTGATTATTTTTATTTCATGTAGTTTAAAAATTTTATGTCCAATCATATCTTTGAGAGTTTTTTTTTTTTTTTTAATGATTTCTCCTTTGTTTTGTTTGTTTGTTTGTATTTTTGAGATGGAGCCTCACTCTGTTGCCCAGACTGGAGTTCAGTGGTGCAATCCCGGCTCACTGCAACTTCTACCTCCCAGGTTCAAGCAATTCTCCTGCCTCAGCCTCCCATGTAGCTGGGACTACAGGCACATGCCACCATGCCCAGCTAAATTTTTGTATTTTTAGTAGAGATGGAGCTTTGCCATGCTGGCCAGGCTGGTCTTGAAATCCTGACCTCAGGTGATCCACCCACCTCAGCCTCCCAAAGTACTGGGATTACAGGCATGAGCCACTGCACCTGGCTTTTATGATTTATCCTGGATCCATTGCTTTTTTGAAAGAATCTGCTCATATTATCTACTACCTTATCTAAATTAATATTAGAGCTATATATTACAACCTAATGTTTCCAGCTAATAGTCTAAGTAGTTGCCATACTAATACAAATGTTTAGGCAAAAACACATCTGGCCCCATCCCCAGTCTCTACAAACCAGGTTTTGTTTGTTTGTTTGTTTGTTTTTGAGACGGAGTCTCACACTGTTGCCCAGGCTGGAGTGCAGTGGCGTGATCTTGGTTCACTACAACCTCCGCCTCCCGGATTCAAGCAGTTCTCCTGCCTCAGCCTCTCGAGTAGCTGGGACTACAGGTGCGCACCACCATGCCTGGCTAATTTTTGTATTATTAGTAGAGATGGGGTTTCACCATATTGGCCAGGCTGGTCTTGAACTTCTGACCTTGTGATCTGCCTATCTCGGCCTCCCAAAGTGCTAGGATTACAGGCATGAGCCATCACACCTGGCCCACAGACCAGTTTGAGTCTATCCTATCTATAGTATAGACCAGATCAGACTGACCTATGACATGTCCTAGACCATGGGTGGCCTGTGACTACTTCTGGATAAAGTATAGAATTCATCCATTTTGGGATGTTTGCTCAGAGTGAAAGGTAACCCATTAACCACTGTCAGGAATTCATCAAGATATCCACAACAGGAAGAAGCAAGCAGTAGCTAAACACTCCACAGTCTGAGGATAAAAGATAGTGAATTCTGGTTTGCATAAATCAAGGAACACCACTGGAAGGTGTCAGCAAATCAAAGCATTCACGTCTATGGCTTTTTATTACTGACAACTAACAGCATCTTAGTCACATTCCTGTTAAGTGTTCACTGTGTGTTAGGAAAGCAAAAATGAGTATGACATGATGCCTGTCCTTAAGTAGCTCCCAATTTAGTGAAGAAAATTGAAATGTTTACAGGCAACTATAATAGGTAAACCCTACAGTAGTGGTATGTGTGTTATAGAAGAACTCAGGAGAATGTGCTTACTGCTTTGGGGAAGTAAGAATGAGTTGGGGCAGTGAAGAGACTACCAAAGACAGTCGCATGTAAGCTAGCTCATGAAGGAAGAATAAGCTTTTCTAAAAGATCAACAGAAAACAGTAGCCAGGCCAGGTGCAGTGGCTCATGCCTACAGTCTCAACACTTTGAAACACAAAGGCGGGAGGATTACTTGAGCCCAGGAGTTTGAGACCTGCCTGAGTAACATGTGAGATCCCATCTATACAAAAAATTAAAGCATTAGCCGGGTATAGTGGTGCATCACTGTAGTCCCAACAACTTGGGAAGCTGAGGTGGGAGGATCACTTGAGCCTAGGAGGTGGAGGCGGCTACAGTGAACTGTTTGTTTTTTTTTTTGTTTTTTTTTTTTGAGAGAGACAGTCTCACTCTGTCACCAGGCATCAGGCTGGAGTGCAGTGGTGCGATCTCAGTTCACTGCAACCTCCCCAGGTCAAGCGATTCTCCTGCCTCAGCCTCCTGAGTAGCTGGGACTATAGATGCGTGCCACCATGCCTGGCTAATTTTTTTTGTATTTTTAGTAGAGATGGGGTTTCACTATGTGAACTGTGATTGCACCACTGCGCTCTAGCCTGAGTGACAGAACAAGACCCTGTCTCAAAAAGAAAACACCAGCCAGGGAATATGTCCAGAAGTGTGGAGGTGTAAAAAATGTATGTTATCTTCAGGGCCTAGCAGATAATCCAGTTTTACTGCAGCATAGGATGCATTATTAGGAGTAAAGGGAAAATATAGGAGGTTAGGCCCAAATAGTGGGCTCAGATAGATTTCTGGAGGGCCTGAGTAACATAACAAGGACTTTAAACTTATCCTTAAGTAGTAGGGAGGCTTAGAAAGTTTTTTTGGTTTTAGAGGATTTTTTTAAGACAGGTCTCACTCTCTCTTCCAGGCTAGCGTGCAGTGGCACAATGTCAGCTCACTGCAACCTTGACCTTTTGGGCTCAAGCAGTCCTCCTGCCTCACCCCTCCAAGTAGCTGGGACTACAGGTGTGCACCACCACACCCAGCTAATTTTTGTAATTTTTGTAGAGATGGGGTCTCACTATGTTGCCGAGGCTGGTCTCGAACTCCTGGGCTCAAGTGATCCATCCACCTCAGCCTCCCAAAGTGTGAAAGGTTTTAAAGAGGAAAGTGACAATATGGTTAGATTTTTCTAGTTTGCTTTATGGAGATGGGGGTCTCACTGTGTTGCTCAAGCACATCTTGAACTCCAGGCTTCAAGTAATGCTCCCACCTAGGCCTTCCCAAAGTGCTGGGATTACAGGTATTAGGCCTGGCCTAGATTTGTATTTTTAAAAGAGAATTTTAGTAGCAATTTAGAAAGATCAGAGGCAAATGCCAGAGGAAGTGAGAGCAGTTTGGAAGTTGTTTGCTCACTCCTAGTGAACAGTTTTTCTAAAATTTAATAAATATATGTTTTGGATTCTGTGTGAATATTCTCATTGAATAGATAATTTTATAGTTCCCATAATTTGATAGACTTTTGTTGTTACATTTTCCCTCTGTGTTTCGGTAAACCAGAATGTAAGGCCATAAAGAATTATCTTTTGTTAAATAGATTTATCTAGAAACCAGTCTATAATTTCCTTATGATTGTCTAGTTTCTTCAGTAGCTTACTGTGTTTTGTGTAGGTTGGCCTGGCAGTGGTGAATGGACAGCTCATGGCAGTAGGAGGTTTTGATGGCACAACATACTTGAAGACCATAGAAGTTTTTGATCCTGATGCCAATACCTGGAGGTAACTTTTAAGTTGTGTAGCAAATCACCTCACTACTGACTTGAAAATCATGGCTTGAGATGGCCCGTGACCATCAGAACTGGGATGGTCAGTATATTGAAGTACTTTGAAGAGGGCTGAAGTTACCCATATTTATGGTTCATTTTGACTTGATTGCTCTAAAGTGGCTGAAATATTACAAAATTCACCTTTTCAGTAACTGTCCAGTTTTATAATTAGAGATGGGGAAAATAATCTCCTTCCTAGCCCTTTCATGGTCAGCTGAGGAAAATAAAGCACTGAGAAATAAAATGATTTGCCTAAAGTGAGTTAGTGACAGAGTTAGAATTGGAACCTAGGTCTTTGGCGCCATATCTGTCCGCCATTTTTTGGTGTTCTTGTGGGAAGCCTATGCCCAGGAAAAACAAATTGCAATTACTTTCGAATAATTGATATTTTTAAAAAATATTATTTCATTTTTAAACCTATTTAACTTTTAGAGAAGAGGCTACATCTTATTTAAGAGAGTTTAACTTAAACTTCATTTCTAGGTTTAATTTTACTTTGCTTTTAAATCTTTAATGGTCTAATAAAGCTTTCCTAAGTAGTTGTTTTTATAATTTCACATAAATTAGGTGACTTGCATTTATTTTAAATATTCAGGAACCTTTAAAACTTAGCAAAATTCTCTTAACCTTTAAACTTAAAATAATAATTAAGCCTAAATCTTAACCTCAATCACATTTTATACTGGAATCACAAGACTAATCTCATAGATGCTCTAAAAAGCCAAATTCTCTTAAACACTGTATAAACTTAAAATGCCAAATATATAATTTTCAGACTTTAAAAATAATACTATGGGTTTGATATACTTCATAGCTATAGTTAATTCTGCCGGGTGCGGTGGCTCACGCCTGTAATCCCAGCACTTTGGGAGGCCGAGGCGGGTGGATCACGAGGTCAAGAGATCGAGACCATCCTGGTCAACACGGTGAAACCCCGTCTCTACTAAAGCTACAAAAAATTAGCTGGGCATGGTGGCGCGTGCCTGTAATCCCAGCTACTCAGGAGGCTGAGGCAGGAGAATTGCCTGAACCCGGGAGGCGGAGGTTGCGGTGAGCCGAGATCGCGCCATTGCACTCCAGCCTGGGTAACAAGAGCAAAACTCCGCCTCAAAAAAAAGATCACAAAAAAAAAAAAAACATAGCTATAGTTAATTCTAAATAGTAGTCTTCTAAGAAAACAGTTTTCCCTTCCAATCAATTTGGGATTTGCTTCTTAATAAAATGGGCTTACTTGCCTAAGCAAATTTAGGGTTACCATCTCAGTGGTTAAGGTTGCACA
Source organism: Sapajus apella (assembly GCF_009761245.1). Lineage (NCBI taxonomy): Eukaryota > Metazoa > Chordata > Mammalia > Primates > Cebidae > Sapajus > Sapajus apella. The sequence goes on along the minus strand of NW_022436965.1, from coordinate 16,516,523 downwards.
TCAACCAGAAATATCAGGCTGGTCATGTAAGCTGAGGCAACAGACATTCTGGGAGATTTTTCTTGTGACCATAAAGGATAAGCTGAGCTCTACTTTATTGTTACTATTCTAAAAGAGGCAGTCTTGTAGTCCATTCTTGCTGTATTCTAATACATTTCCTAATTTTAAGCCTGCAACTATACACCCAGTTTTTTCATCACCCTATTATATTCAACCATAGTCTATCTCTAGGAAAGCCACCACTCTCATGTGACATGCTTTGGATCCTGCATATTTCTCACAGCTCCATATAGCTCAGTGGTCACAAAACTAAAGTCAGGCTAATGATAGCATGGTACTTTTTGCTCCTACATCACATTTTTACAGTACTGTTCATTAAGTAAAGATCTACTGATGGCCAGGTCCAGGGACTCACACCTGTAACCCCAGCACTTTGGGAGGCTGAGGCAGGCGGATCACCCGAGGTCAGGAATTCGAGACCAGCCTGGCCAACATGGTGAAACCCCGTCTCTACTAAACATAAAAAAATTAGCCAGGCATGGTGTTGGCGCCTGTAATCCCAGCTACTTGGGAGGCTGAGGCAGGAAAATTGCTTGAACCTGGGAGACAGAGGTTGCAGTGAGTGGAGATTGCATCACTGCACTCCAGTTCTGGGTGACAAAGCGAGACTCCGTCTCAAAAGAAAAAAACGTAAGATTTACTTAGTGCTCCAAGCCCTGGGGATACAAAAGTGAATGATGACAACAACAAAAATTCCAGCTGAGCACATACCTGTAATCCCAGCTACTAGGAAGGCTGAGGCACAACAATCTCTTGAACCCAGGAGGTGGAGGTTGCAGTGAGCTGAGATCACACCACTGCACCCCAGCCTGGGTGGCAGAGCAAGCCTGTGTCTCAAAAACAAAAATTCCTTGCCCTCTTGGAGCTAGCATTGTATTGAGGGAGACAAACAGTACCATACCACAAGATGAAAGTGCTATGGCAAATATCAAAGCAGGGGAGGGGGCTAGGGAGTACAGAGAGGGGAATCTGTTTTCAAAGATGGCCAGGGAAGGCCTCGTTGGAAAAGTGGCATTTTAGCAGAACCCAGTAACAGTAAAGGATAGGTAATGGCAAGCCTTGGGCCTCTCACTTGCAGGATATTTTCTTCTACACACAGCTTTCTATTTTTACTGGGAATTTTGAATAAGCATTATTTCTGAAGACAGCCAAATTTACTGTCACTTAATCGCTATAATCTTATCTGAGGACTTGTTTTTTAGTAACTGTCACTAAATAGAATCAGTAATATATGACAAAGTAATAGTCGTGAAATTCTTAAGGATGATCTGTTGAGAGATTAATAAGTAAATATTTGCCGTTACATATCCCAGACTTCAAAACCAACTCTACCTCATAGCTGATAAGGGTCTAGTATTCTTCTCCATGGAAATCCTTAATTTTGAAGATGATCTTGTCACAAACTAGATGCTGACTTTCCTCAAATCTGGTTTTGTTTTATAAAGGACTTGAGAAGGCTTACAGAGTACATATAAGCAAAGGGATAAAAATAAAGCATTTTAGGCAAAGGCAAAATGTATGTAGGACAATAATATAGCCAGGGCAATTACAAAAATATAGAATATATAATTCTGTGTAATTGTTAGAAGTGAGGTATAAAGTTGTGAAGTTCTGATGAAAAAAGTGATTATGAGGCCGGGCGCGGTGGCTCAAGCCTGTAATCCCAGCACTTTGGGAGGCCGAGGCGGGTGGATCACAAGGTCAAGAGATCGAGACCATCCTGGTCAACATGGTGAAACCCCGTCTCTACCAAAAATACAAAAAAAAAATTAGCTGGGCATGGTGGTGCGTGCCTGTAATCCCAGCTACTCAGGAGGCTGAGGCAGGAGAATTGCCTGAACCCAGGAGGCGGAGGTTGTGGTGAGCCGAGATCGCGCCATTGCACTCCAGCCTGGGTAACATGAGTGAAACTCCGTCTCAAAAAAAAAAAAGAAAAAAGTGATTATGATGCTCTCTCATTCTTCACACAGCCTCCTATGAGTGAGAGTATGTCTGAAACAGCCCTGCTACTCACCAGTGCTCAATTGCAGCTTCTGATCCTAAGAATGAAGACAGTATTTGTGTGAAGCTGAAAATATTGGTTGTAATATAAAACACAGAAATGTGTTGTTAACATCTTATAGAAGAAATGGTGCTTTTTTTTCCAGTTAGAAAATCTCATTATGTTTCTTTCTTTGCAGGTTATATGGCGGGATGAATTACCGTCGGCTAGGGGGTGGCGTAGGAGTTATTAAAATGACACATTGTGAATCCCATATATGGTGAACACGTAGAAGACAGAGACTTGTGTATATTCCTCTCTATTCTGGGGAGCTTTGACTTTGGAGCTTTGTACAGCTTGAGAAAACATTAGAACAAATTTTATTCTTTGCTGGTGCCTCAACATATGGAAATACAAACCTGATGAAAGTACTTCTTCACCTGCAAGATGCACAATAATTTTCAGCTCTGTGAAGAAGAATATTTATTTTTTGCTTTAATTTATCATGGTTTTTTGTTGTTTTTGTTTTGAATTTATCCTTCCTCCCACAAAAACAAAACAAAAAACAGAAAATTCCAAGCAGCAAAACTTACTTTGTAAGATACTGACTTAGGTTTGAAAATACTATTTAGTAAGGTCAGAAGGGCTAATATGATTTGGTTATTATTTCTAGACACTCCGTCCACATGATTCCACTGCTTATAAGGATCACCAGGAATAAAGGTAGGTATGCAAAATGTATGAGCTAGCCATTCTTGCACTAAGCACCAGATGACTTGAAAATCTAAAAAACAAGAAAAGGCAACATCTCATTTTAAATAGTACAATTCAGAAGGAATACTAAATCAATAAAAACCAGGACTCAGACACTACAGTTTTCATCAGTGTAATTTTATGTCTTGTTTCTTTCTATATGAAATTGTTTGTTTAGTCTTTTTTCATAATATTCTCATAGAGTTTCTGCTAGATCTAGAGCTCTGCTCAGTGCCTCTTATAAAAATATATGAGTCTCATATGCTCTCTTGAGAATCCAAGAGAAGCACATGCAGCTCTACAAGAGTTTTTGCTCAAAAATGTTACCAACTAAAGCAACTGTTCTTTCCTGTTTCCTTATTGCTACCAAGGACCAGCAGGGAGAAATATCTTCTCCCAGCAGTGAATTCTGTTATGCAATTTATTCTTGATGCTCAGGCCTGGTTAAGCTGAGGCTTACCTTTAATAACAGCCTCCAAGGGAATGAATTCTTCAGTTCATGTAATAGCATACATTAAACAATGCAAAATCAATTGAGGCATTTTATTAATATCTTGGTTCTTTTATACAAACAATGTATCATTATCTTCATTCTATAAGGCCAGTGTTACTACTACTCTCAAATTGCACTTTCTGATAAAAAGTGTAAAATTTTTAAGGAAAATATAATTTCAATGGTTAAAGTTTTTTTTCTCATTATATTCATAGGCAAATTTTTTTCAATATATTTTGCAAGAAAACCTTTGAATAAAACTGACTGCATTTAAAAGGAATAACCTCCTTCTCCCTTCTCCCCCATTACAAAGATGTTTGGCAACTTTGTGTTTACATTTAAGACCATTTGCACCTTTTCAAGAAAAAAAAATAAGTATTTAGTAAACGTTTACATGTATCATTTTTGCTTTTTTCTAGCATGTATAACTTTTTTAAATAAAGGTAGTATTTACCATTAAAAAATTTTAGCTAATGCTTTTTATGCTTGTACTTTTGCTATTTAATTTGGAATTTGTTTCTATATCATTTATATTACCTGTATATAAAGTTATAAGTGCTTTCAACTTGAAGGAATAAAAGGATTGCCAGCTAGAATTATTACTAGGAATTTTCATTATATATATTTTATATGTTATATTACCTAACCAATAAACTTATTTTCTAGGTAGGACTTAGAATCATACAATTTTGACCTGGAAGGACTCTTTAATAATCATCTAATCCAAATCTATTACACTGATCCAAGTCTGAAAACCACAGAAATCTGCCTAAGAATAAATAGTCAATTAATGACAGAACCAACATTAGAAATCAGTTTCCTCAATTCCCAGTCCATTCCTCTTTCTGTACCACACGGCCACTACAGGTTTACCTGAAACCAAATATATGAAACCAGATCTACTATTTCATACATCTGAGGAAAAAGAGAGTAATGATAGCAAGAACCAAGCTAGGGATTAGACTATGCATTAGTCAGGAAGTCTCCAGTGGGAGCAATTCATAGGGCACTGATTCAAGAGTAGAGACCCAGGAATTACGCCACTGGCCAGAGTCTTCATTGGAGCCTGTTGGAGGTTTGATTTTCCCCTCCACTGAAGGCACTCCAGTTTTATTATTGATTGAAATTTATTCTATTAAAGGTATTGCTTTAAAATAGAATGTTTATTAACTTGTATGCATAGTTTTTTCCACAATTCAGTTAAGCTTGGGATGGAGGTTGGGTTGGCAGTCATTTTCATTTCATAAATAAGTCCACTGAAGCTTAGAAAGGTTAAAATGACATGGTAGTAGCTGAACCTTAAATCTGTGACCCCTGATTGCAAATCCTTTGTGCTCTGTACACATTCCCATATTCCTGTTTTTGTTTCCCAGTTTTGTTACATAATGTTTTACCTGCAGATAACCCACACTGCAGTGCAGATAAACCAGTGTAAAAGAAGAGGTCTTTCCTGAAGATGTGAGGGAGTAGGGGACGAGCCTTTCAAACTTTATGTTAACTGAGGAAACAGATGGGCAAACAAAAAAATTCAAGGAGAAAGAAATATAGGAGAGAGAGAAGCAACAGGAGGCAAAAATGGTCCACTAAACCTGAGTATGTCTGCCCAGTTGTGAGAAGTAGCTCTGTAAATTGCTTTGAGGGCCCTGCTGGAAATGATTGAAAAGAATGGTCCCAAGAAATGATAAAACTCTTCAACTAAGTTGTTGTACGTGTCCCTAACAGTGATCTTTCAATTATTTAGCTTGTAAGGTTAGGAACTTAGATTATTTTAAATGTAAAAAAGAAAGGATGGGTATTCACTGAACTATCATTAAATGTTTGGGGTTATTCCAATAACAGTAACCTACTAATACCCCTATCCTACAAGACTTTAAGCCTGAATGCCTAGGAAAAGAGGACACATATCTTCAGTGTGAATTTAGATCAATGAACCCTTGGGCTTCTAAACAGGAACAGCCTCTGCTTTCAAAAAGCTTAGTTTTAAACCTCAGTTTCATCAAGCCTCTGGATCAGTGGTTCTCAGAGTATGGTCTGTGGACTCCTGAAGTCCCCAATATCTTTCAAAGTATCCGTGAGTCGAAACTATTTTCTTAGTAAAACAGTTTTCTGCCTTTTTTTAGTGTAGAGGCATTTGCGCTAACGGTGCAAAAGCTATGGTGAGTAAAACTGCTGGTGTCTTAGCAAAACTCAAGGCAGTGGCACCAAACTGTACAACTAGCATAGTATTCACCACCACAGATTTGCAAGATTTTTTTTTACTTGTTTTTTTGTTTTTGTTGCTGTTGTTTTTGTTTGACACAGTGTCACTCTGTCACCCAGGCTTGAGTGCAGTGGTGAGATCTTGGCTTACTGCACCCTCCACCTCCTGGGGTTTAAGCAGTTCTCCTGCCTCAGCCTCCCAAGTAGCTAGGACTGACTACAGGTGCCCACTACCATGCCTGCCTAATTTTTGTATTTTTCGTAGAGACAAGGTTTCACCATGCTGGCCAGGCTGGTCTCAAACTCCTCCTGACCTCAAGTGATCTGCCCACCTCGGCCTCTCAAAGGTGCTGGGATTACAGGTGTGAGCCACCATGCCTCGCCTGGATTATTATTATTTTTAATTTGCTTAAGAATGTCCTTGAGGAAGCAACAAAAATTACTAATTTACTAAATCTCAACCTATGGACATATGTCTTTTTTTTTTTTCTTGAGACAGAGTTTCACTCTTGTTACCCAGGCTGGAGTGCAATGGCGCGATCTCGGCTCACCGCAACCTCCGCCTCCCGGGTTCAGGCAATTCTCCTGCCTCAGCCTCCTGAGTAGCTGGGATTACAGGCACGCACCACCATGCCCAGCTAATTTTTTGTAGTTTTAGTAGAGATGGGGTTTCACCGTGTTGACCAGGATGGTCTCGATCTCTTGACCTCGTGATCCACCCGCCTCGGCCTCCCAAAGTACTGGGATTACAGGCGTGAGCCACCACGCCCGGCCATATGTCTTTTTTCAATATTTTATTTGACAAAATGGGAAGTATGCATAAAACACTGCTGCAAACCAAAAATACAATGGTTGTCCCAAGAAAATCTTTTGAGACTGTTTTAAGATACAAGCTGAGGGGCCGGGCGCGGTGGCTCACGCCCATAATCCCAGCACTTTGGGAAGCCGAGGCGGGTGGATCACAAGGTCAAGAGATCCGAGACCATCCTGGTCAACATGGTGAAACCCCGTCTCTACTAAAAATACAAAAAATTAGCTGGGCATGATGGTGCGTGCCTGTAATCCCAGCTACTCAGGAGGCTGAGGCAGGAGAATTGCCTGAACCCAGGAGGCAGAGGTTGCGGTGAGCCGAGATCGTGCCATTGCACTCCAGCCTGGGTATCTGGGTAACAAGAACGAAACTCCATCTCCAAAAAAAAAAAAAAAAAAAAAAGATGCAAGCTGAAATACCTACTTTTTGGGAGAAAGACTGACACACAAGTTAAGGTCATTCAGACTTGGGTGCTGGGCAGACATCTTCTCTAAAATGAACAAAGTGAGGCTATCATTTCAAGGAACACAACCAACTACTTATTGTCAACCATATTCAAGAGAAAATTAAAATTTTGAGAAAGTTGTGTCAACTATGAACTTGACAGCTTCTTAAAAACTTTTATGATGAAATTGGTGATGACATTAATGAATGCTTTTTTAATTGCATAGTGAAGTGTGTCAACATGTGGAAGATCTGCATAACTCATGGCATCAGTTTTTCTAAATGATTAATGCACAGGTTAAGATGTATCCAAAGCACAAGATAGACCAACAGATCTTATGGGAACAATATGAAAGGTGCATTGATACGGTTTTAAATTTCAGCAATCACTTGTCAAGTTTTGATGTAATATCAAGAAAAATATCCATAATTATCAGAAAGGCTATTAAAATCCTGCCCCTTCCAATTTCATATTTGTGTAAGCTGTATTTTCTTGACATACTTTAACCAAAATATATTGCAAAAGATTGCAGAGGCAGATAAGAACTCAATTGCCTTCTAATAAGCCAGAAAGTAAAGAGTTGTACATAAAATGTTTTCAAAAACACTAAATTTTTTGATTGTGAAAAAAAAAAATTCGTTTTAAAAATGGTAGCCTGGGGTAGGCACAGTGGTTCATGACTGTAATCCCACCACCTTGGGAGGCTGAGGCAGGCAGATCACTTGAGGTCAGGAGTTTTGAGACCACCCTGGCCAGTATGGTGAAACCCTATCTCTACTAAATATACAAAAATTAGCTGGGCATGGTGGTGCACACCCATAATCTCAGCTACTTGGGAGGCTAAGGCAGGAGAATCGCTTGAACCTGTTGTGGAGGCTGCAGTGAACCAAAAAGCATGTAAATAGGTTTATTTTTGATGTACTAATTTTTCAATTTCTCCAATTTTAATTTCTAATATGGTAAATCACTAGATACAATGCATGCAAACAGAAGCTCTTTGTGTCCTCAAGTTTGTGAGACTTTAAAGGGGTCTCAAGGCAAAAATATTTGAGAACTGCTGTTCTTAATCTTCAGTTTATAGGAAATACAAAGGAACAGAGGAATGTGTTAACTTCATAGCAATTCATTGAGCAAAGTCCAAAGGTGCAAAACTTTACAAGGCAGATAGCTTCTCCAAAAACTGAATTGCAAGGAAAGAAAGTGGAGAGGGAGAAACAGAGTAAAAGGAATTTAAAACTCCTATCATCAGCCTAGAGCGGTGACTCATACCTATTAATATAATCCCCCAGCACTTTGAGGGCCAGGCAGGAGAATTGCATTAATCCAGGAATTCAAGACCAATTTAGACACAGAGAGAGACCCTGTCTCTACAAAAAAAAAAAAGTATGTGCGTGTGCGTGTGCGTGTGCGTGTGTAAAAATTAGCTGGGTATGTTGGGATTACTTGGCCCAGGAAGGTCCAGGCTGCAGTGAGCCATGATAACACCACTTGCACTACAGCTTTGTTGACAGAGCAAGACCCTGTCTCAAAAGCCAACCAGATAATGAGGGCGACATCCGTCACCCTATTGATCACCAGGGTTGATTCAGCGGATCTGGCTAGCTAGACAGGTGTCCCCTTCCTCACCACTCCATGTGCATCCCTCTTAAAGCTATGCACTCGGTGGAAGAGGACACCTATCCCCAACAGAGGAAGACTAGTCTTCAGTAAAGGGTATACCAGTAGCTGCACTCCCCTGCTAGAACCTCCAAACAAGCTCTCAAGGTCCATTTTTAAGAGAACATATGGTAGTCATGCCTCCGAGATTCCAGGCACTCCAAATGAGTTGTTGTATGTGGCAGTCTGCCTTTCTTTAAAAAAAGCACCAAATTTCAGGTAATAAGGCAGATAATGTTTCATATAATGCATTGCAGTATAAAACATGCAATGATTAATTATTTACATAGCCCAACAGAAGCGATTCAATAGTCTATCCTGATGCGGATTTTAAGAATGATTAGAAGTTATGCCTGAGAAAGGTTTGAAAGACAGTCATAGTTTTGCTAAATAGATGAGAGTAGAAAGGATATTCCAGGCAGGGCAGCATGTGCAAGATATACAAAAGGAAGACAGTGAGACAGTTATGCTGTTCAGGGAAATCAAAGCAGTCTACTTTCATGAGAATAAAGTACAAAAAAGCCAATGTCCAGAAGTAAGACTGGAGAAGCAGGTATCATCATAAGGATCTCATATGCCAGTAGTTTTCTCTCTTAGCTTTCTTTTCTGATGCTTAATTCTAGTAAGTTCGTCAAGGTGTGGTCAGGCTCTAAGAGGCCCCCAGTGATCCCTGCATTCTGATATTCACAGCCTTGTGTAACCCTCTCCCAAAATGCACCAGGGTTGGTCTGGTCTGTGTGCCTAATGGCGATGCTAGGAACTCTGGTGGGGAATGTTGATAATTGGTGACACTATGCATGTGTAGAGAAAAATGGTATATAGGAAATCTCTGTAACCTTCCACTGAATTTTGTTGTGAACCTAAAACTGCTCTAAGAAATAAACTATTAAAAAGTGGAGGGGGAATGGTATGTCACTTCCAAAATTAGGCTAAAAAGGACTCTAGCTTTTGTCTTGGGTGTTTTTCTCTCATCTTTCACGCTCTAGGAAATGCAAATACATAAAAGAATATAAGAAACCCCTGAAGCTTCATGTATCAACCATCCAGCTTCAAAAATTATCAGATTTTGCAAATCTTCTTTTATCTATCTCTTCCCACTCTTGCTTCTCCTCTCCATCACCCCTGGAGTATTTTAAAGTAGATCCCAGGCATCACCTTAAAGTCATGCACTTCATTCATAACGTTTTGGTCATTGGCAGACCACATATACGACAGTGGTCTCATAAGATTATAATACTGTATTTTTACAGTACCTTTTCTATGTTTAGATTTGTCTAGATACACAAAGCCTTACCATTATATTGCCTATAATATTCAGTACAGTAATATGCTGTACAAGTTCGTAGCCTCGGAGCAACAGGCTGTCCCATATAGCCTAGGTATGTTGTAGGCTATACTATCTAGATTTATGTAAGTACACTCCATGATGTTTATACAAAGATGAAATCACCTAAGGACATATTTCTCAGAACATACCCCTATTGTTAAGTGACGCATGACTGTATTTCACCCACATGTGAATATTTAACAGATAAGGTCTAACTATAACATTACCCACATTTGATAAAATTAACATTTCTTAACATCATCTAATACCCAGTCAATGTTAAAATTCCCCTAGTTACCACTTAATTTTCTACTATTATACTTTGAATTTTTCTTTTTTCCTGTCCTTTCTTTTGCTCACTTGGTCAAATTTCTATTTGGTTCCTTGGCCCTTTCATTTTAGAAATTCTTCTATAGTTTCTATTCTATTTGTGTGTGTGTATCTGCACTGCAACAGATATAAACATATTTCTCTATGAAGATACATTAAGAGGCTGTTAGAAATACTTCATAGTTGCTCTATAGCATCAGTCATAACATACGTGATACCTAGACAACCCGTGTTTAGAGATACTAAGGGTGGGAGGTGGCTTCGGGTGTTATCAGCTATCTCCATTATAAAATACTCCATCAATCTTTCACCTAAGGGTTTTAGCAGATACTGACTGATGCTTACATCTATTATTTCATTGAGAGTTATGAATTATGCCTTCTCTATCATTCCTTTGCGTTTATCAGCTGAAATATATCTTAAAAAACTTGCCCTGATCAGCTGTTTGATTATCTTGAAATATAAACTAGAAAGTAGAAAATGTTTGCTTCTCCCCTTTACCAGTTTTCAGAACTTGATTCTGCAGCAACCTCCAAAGGTAACTTACCAGTTTCTAAAATTCTGTTTCGTATTAGTATGAGCTCATAAATTATTTTTTACTTTAATATTTTGATGTAAATAAATTTTTATATATTTAATCAATTGCACTTTTTCCTTTTGATATTTGAATTGTCTCACCTTTGGCAAGTAGGGTCCCCCTACATTTTGGCTCCTATCCTTTTGACACAACTTTTGATAAGTTATCTTGCTTTCTGATATATGAAAGATATTTTTATACATTGCCCAAACCTGAGCCCTTCCTCAAGAAGTTCTAGCTCCTTTTAGTGGGAAATACTTACAGAACATAATCTGTATATTAATAATGTTCATTGTTAATGACTTTTTACTACTTCCAGGCATCTCCAGTAAACAAATATATGTGTTTTTTAGCAAAAGAAAACTAAATCATGAGTAACCTCAATAGATACAGAAAAAAAATTCTAACAAAGTATGCCTATTATAATAAACCCCCTCAACAAACTAGGAATAGAAAGGATCATTCTTGATAAAAGATATCTATGAAAAAACCTACAGCCAACATATTTAATGGTAAAAGATATAATGCTTTCCCACTAAAACAAGACTAAAATGTACATTCTTACCACTTCTGTTCACCATTGTACTGGAGATTCTAGCGAAGGCAATTCAGAAAAAAAAAAAAAAAAAAGATTAAAAATTAACTGTCTTTATTCACAGATATTAATCGTATATGTAGAAAATCCTAAAGAATTCAGTGAAAAAAACTACTAAAATAAACAAGTTCGCAAAGTCACAGGATACAAGAGCAATATACAAAATCACTTGTATTTCCATATGCTAGCAACAATTTGAAATGAAATTAGGAAAATGATTCCATTCTCAATAGATCTAAAAGAATAAAATATTTACAGAAGATTAAATAAATGTAAAAACATCCTGCTCATACATTAGAAGATGACGGCAACACTCCCCAAATTGCTCTATGGATTCAACACAATCATTATCAAAATCCCAGCTGGTTTGTTGTTGTTGTTTTTTTTTTTTGCAAAGATTGACAAGCTGATCCTAAAATTCTTATGGAAATGCAAAAGACTCAGCCAAACAACCTTGGAAAAAAAGCACGAAGTTGAAGGTCTCACACTTCCTGATTTCAAAACTCACTACAAAGCTATAGTAATTGAGATAGTGTCGTACTGGCATAAGAAGTGACAAGTAAATCAATGAAATAAAGTCCAGAAATAAACCCAAACATTCGTGAAATATTGATTTTTGAAAAAAGTGACAATTCAATAGGAAAAAAAGTCTGTTTCAACAAATGCTGCTGAAGCAAATTAATATCCACATGCAAAAAGATGAATTTGGACCCCCTACCTCACACCATACACAAAATTTAACTCAAAACGACATACCTAAATTTAAGACCTAAAATTAGAAAATCCTAAGGAGAAAAGAGTAAACCTTTAGGACCTCAGGTTAAGCAATGGCTTCTTAACACCAAAAGTACAAGCAATAAAAGAAAAAAAAAATTGATCGATTACACTTCATGAAAAAACTTTTGCACTTTAAGAGTTAATTCTGATATTCCCAATTAAATGTAATATTATAGTTTTTACTCACTTGATTTTATAATTGTGTATTTTTTATGCTGAAATTTTTTTTTTAATGTCACCCAGGCTGGAGTGCAGGGGCACAATATTGGTTTACTGCAACCTCTACCTCCCAGGCTCAAGTGATCCTACCACCTCAGCCTCCCAAGTAGCTGGGACTACAGGCACGTGGCACCATGCCTGGCTAATTTTTTGTAAGACAGGGTTGTGCCATGTTGCCCAGGGTGGTCTCAAACTTCTGACCTCAGATGATCCACCCACCTCAGCCTCCCAAAGTGCTAGAATTAAAGGCATGAGCCACCATGCCTGGCCTACACTGAAAATCTCAATAATTACATACACTTTACCTTATTATAAATAGTGCCAAAATAATAATAGACAACTGAATGTGATTTAAAATTTATTTACTGCTCTTCTTTTTCTAGAATGGAGCCTGCTAGAATATACAACCAAAATACCACAAATTTAAAGATACCCCAGGCCAGTGCAGTGGCTCATGCCTGCAATCCCAGCACTTTGGGAAGCCAAGAGGGAGAAGATCACTTGAGCCCAGGAGTTCAAGACTAGCCTGGGCAACACAAGAAGGCCCCAACTCTAAAAAAAAAAAAAAAAAAGGCCAGTGGCATATGCCTGTAGTCCCAACTACTCAGGAAGCTGAGGTGAGAGGATCATTTCAGCCAAGAGTTTGAGACCAGCCTAAGCAATACAGCAAGATCCCATCACTAAAATAAAATAAATAAGGTGAGGTGTGGTGGCTCACACCTATAATCCTAGCATTTTGGGAGGCCAAGGATGGAGGATTGTTTGAGCCTCGGCTGAGATGGGAGCAGTTCAAGACCAGCCTGGACAATATAGTGAAACCCCATCTCTATCAAAAATTGAAAAAATTAGCTGGGCGTGGTGGCAGGCACCTGTAGTCCCAGCTACTTGGGAAGCTGAGGAGGGAGGATGGTTTGAGCCCAGGAGATGGAAGCTGCAGTGAGATGAGATTGTGCCACTGCACTCCAGCCTGGGCCACAGAGCTAGACCCTGTCTCAAAAAATAATTAAATTTAATTTAAAAGATACAGAAAAAATTTTGTGTGGGCTGAGTGCAGTGGCTCATGCCTGTAATCCCTGAACTTTGGGAGGCCAAGGCAGGAGGATTGTTTGAGCCCAGGAGTTTGAGACCAACCTGAACAACATAGGGAGACCCCATCTCTACAAAAATTAAAAAATTAGCCAGGCATGGTGGCAATATGCCTGTGGTTTCAGCTACTTGGAAGGCTGAGGTTGGAGGATGCTTGAGCCAGGGAGGTCAAGGCTGCAGTGAACTGTGATTGTGCCACTGCACTCCAGCCTGGGGAACAGAGCAAGACCCTGTCTCAAAAAAGAACAAAAAAATTTGTGTGATTATGAACTTAATATAGTTAGGCTCATTTGTTTAAATTGCTAAGGATTGCTTTGTTTTTTCCTTTCCTTCTAATTTTGTTTCATAATTAATATAAAACACTTACATGGTTCTAAACTACCAAAAAGGAACATTCAGGTAAATTAACTTTCATTCCTGTCCCCTCTACCCTGTTCCTTCCTTCTCCCTATAAGTAAATACATTTATAAGTTTGTGGTTTATCCTTACATTGTTTTTTGAAAGCGTAAGGAAATACACACTCATATCTCTCTCATTCCTTACATAAAAAGTGGCATACTCTACATTCTGTCCACATATATTGCTCTTTCACCTAACAACATATTCTGGAGATCATACCATGGGAGTAAAGAGATATCTTCCCCAATCCTTTTTATAATTGCATAGTAGTAATTCATTTTGCAGCTATACTAGGCCTGATGAGCATTTGAGTTGTTTTTAGTCTTGCTATTACAAATACTGTTGTAATAAGTAAGCTTATACTTGCTTCATTTCATATTTTTTTGCCAGTTGCTAATCAAAAGGTGACTGCACACATAATTTTGTTCAATATTGCTAACTTCTTCTCTATTAGGGTTATATTATTTGCAATAACCTTTTAACTGTTTCCCTTCTTCCACTCTTGTCTACCTATACCCATTCTCCCTCATATCTTATAAAATCCTATAGAAATCTAATTGAATCATATTACTCTCTTAAGTGGCTTCCCATTGCATTTAGAATAAAATCCAGTCTCTTCACACCCTACAAACATAGATGATATAGCTCCTGCCTCCGTATAAAGTTAGGATTAGGTTTGACTATGACCAAGTAAGACCCAAAATGACAATAGCTAAAACAGGATAGACGCGTGTTTCTCTGACAAGTAAGTCTAGAGGAAGACTGTCTCTGGAGTTTACCTTCAAGAAAACCTCAGGGCACAAGCTCCTCCCAAGCCATGCTCTGTCATCCCTAGGACTTGCTCCTCATCCCCATGACCTAAGAGAATAGCTATAGTACTAGTCATAATATCAATATTCCAGGCAGCAAAGTTGGAAGAAGGGAAAAGTAAGAAAAGGAGTAAGGGGTACATGCCAGCTGTTTTTCATAATAGGTAAGATTCCTGGAAGCTCTACTTCAATTTGTATCCCATGGATCAGAACTTATTCATATGACTATACCTACCTACAAGGAAGGCTGGAAAATATCATCTTTATTCTGGCCAGCTAGGTGCCCTCGCCAAAAACTGGGAGATATTATGCCATGGAAGAAGGCTTTGCTGCACAGCCTATCAGTTTCATCTCATACTATGCCATACACCCTTACTCACTATGCTCTGGCCAGAAAACTTCCTTTGTTCCTCAGAACAGCCAAACTCTTACCTGTCTCAAGGTTTCTCCTGCCTAGCACACTGTTCTTCAGATCTTCACATGGCTAGTTCCATCTCATCATTCAGGACTCACTTCAAAGGTCACTTCCTCAGACAGACCTTCTTTGACTACTGTATGGAAGTAGTTATACTGCATATGCCTTTCATACTGCACTGCCTTACTTTCTTCATAGCATTTGTCTCCATCTGAAATTACTTACCTTTTGCCTTACTTCACTAGAATTTCCTCAGAACAGAAACCTTTCTTTCATTTCTTCACTGCTGTATTCCTATTACCCAATACAATTCTAAGCACATGGTAGGAGTTTAGTATTAGTTTAATGGATGAATGTCTGACTCCAAAGCCCATGCTTTCCCCATTACCTCTGCTGCTCCTAGTATATCTGAAATAATATCCCCTTCCAGTAATCTTTTTTTTTTTTTTTTTAGAATGACAGCCTATTAAAGTTATTTTCATTCAAGATTTTTTATTTATTTTTTTTTTTGAGACGGAGTTTGGCTCTTGTTACCCAGGCTGGAGTGCAATGGCATGATCTCGGCTCACCGCAACCTCCGCCTCCCGGGTTCAGGCAATTCTCCTGCCCCAGCCTCCTGAGTAGCTGGGATTACAGGCACGCGCCACCATGCCCAGCTCATTTTTTGTATTTTTAGTAGAGACGGGGTTTCACCATGTTGACCAGGATGGTCTCGATCTCTTGACCTCGTGATCCACCCGCCTCGGCCTCCCAAAGTGCTGGGATTACAGGCTTGAGCCACCGCGCCCGGCCAAGATTTTTTTAAAAATTGTTTCTAAAGTAAAAGAAAATCTTATGCTCAGTAAGTAAAAAGAGGAGATTTAGGTAAAACATCATGGGCAAGTATCTTAAGTTGCTCGATCTCAGAGTTTTCATCTGTAAAAAGAAAGAATTGATTAAAACTGATTTAATCTACAGATATTTACCAAGCATTATGCTAAACTAGGACATGAAGGTTAAATAATCCCTGACCTCAAAAGAGGCTCACAGGTAGCTTTCAACTCTGTAATTCATATGATTCTATGTTACTGTTAGTCTATACCCTCTGTGTTAACAGAAAAAGCCTACCAATTTCCACTACTGAGATATTAATTAAAAGATGTCATCGAGACATTGATAAGCACATTACTTCATTTTAAAATAAACATTTAATTCAACATTGCAACAGGAGTTGAACTGTATTTAAAACGGAAGCATATTCATGGCTAAAACAATGTGTATATTAATCTTTAGTTCCCTTTTGAGGATATTTTGATTGCCAGTTCTCTGCAGGGAAATGGCTAGGAAAATGTCTTTAGAAGACAGTTCTTTCTGAATGCAAGTCTAAAATGCTTTTTAAAGATTTCTAAAGACCCAAATCAGAAATATCCATTAGATATATCTCATTTGAATCCTAAGCGTTTAAACATAATAAACACTGTATTTATTTATTTTTTTATTTTTTGAGGCAGAATCTCACTCTGTTGTCCAGGCAGAAGTGCAGTGGCACAATCTTGGCTCATTGCAGCCTCTGTCTCCTGGGTTCAAACAATTCTCCTGCCTCAGCTGCCCCAGTAGCTGGGATTATAGGCATGCACCCCCACACCCAGCTAATTTTTGTATTTTCAGTAGAGATTTTCACCATGTTGGCCAGGCTAGTCTCAAACTCCTGACATCAAATGATCCACCCACCTCAGCCTACCAAAGTGCTGGAATTACAGGTGTGAGCCACCAAGCCCAGCCTATATAGACATATTTAAAGATGACAAGAAATTAACAACTCAGCATTTTGAGAGTGGCATGCCAGATCATCATGATTACAACATGGGCACCTGACTGTTGCTCATCTACTACCATATTCTTTGTTCTTCTAGATCCTTCTTGACTTCCATCTTGGCAACTCCAAAGGCATGGTGGGGAAAACAGATGAAGAGATAGATGCCTATTTCTCCCGCAGTCTCTTTCAGCATAGCAATTGGGCAAGTAATCAATAAGAAAAGGGTATATAATCTTTAACTTATAGTCCACATAAGGCCTCACTCAATTTGAAAAATTGCCAGTTCTGTCAAATATGCTAACACTCCAATAAGGTATTTATGACACAGAATCTGCAAAAAGAAAAAGAAGACATTTAAAGTTAGAATAGTGTTAATTATAACAAAGCAGATTGATATTTGAATAATCAATGAATATTAGTCTAGTTTCTAAATTTAATTCATTAAGTTTACCACATGCAATACACTCATTTTTGGCCAGACACAATGGATCATCCCTATAATCCCAACACTTTAAGAGGCCAAGGCAGGAAGATCACTTGAGCCCAGGAGTTCAAGGCCAGTCTGGGCATAAAAGGGAGACCTCGTCGCTACAAAAAAATGTTTTAAATTAAAAAATAGCCAGCTGTAGTGCTATACACCTATAGTCCCAGCTGCTCACAAGTCTGAGGCAGAAGGATCACTTGAGCCCAGGAGTTCAAGGTTATAGTGAGCTATAATCATTCCAGACTGGGTGAAAGAGTGAGACTATGTCTTTAAAACAAAAAACAAACCACTCATTTTTATATTTTCTATTTCTTTCCTTTTTCATTTTTTAATGTTGGTCTCTTCCCATCAAAATTATTTCCCAACCAACTGTTGCACTGTGACCTCCAGTTTGAAAAGCATGAATATAGTGCTTAAAGACACAGTACTGACTTCTTGGATCTAAGGGATAAGAGTTCAAATCGTGATTCTTCCTCTTATAAGCTATCTTGTTTGTCATTTAAACCTATTTTGGCTTCAGTTTCCTTGTGTTAAAATATGGATTAAAACACCTAACTGGCTGGGCGCAGCGGCTCACGCCTGTAATCCAGCACTTTGGGAGGTCAAAGTGGGTGGATCATGAGGTCAGGAGTTTGAGACCAGCCTGGCCAACATGGCGAAACCTCAGCTCTACTAAAAATACAAAGATTAACCAGGCCTGCTGGTGGGCGCCTATAGTCCCAGCTATTTGGAAGGCTGAGGCAGAAGAATTGCTTGAACCTGGGAGTGAGCCAAGATCGTGCCACTGCACACCAGCCTGAGCAACAGAGCAAGACTTCATCTCAAAGGAAAAAAAGAAAAAAAAACCACCCAGCTAACCGGGCATGGTGGCTTACGCCTGTAATCCCAGCATTTGGGGAGGCCAAGGCAAGTGGATCGGTTGAGGTCGGAGTTAGAGACCAGCCTGGCCAACATGGTGAAACCTTGTCTCTACTAAAAATACAAGAGTTGGGCCGGGCGCAGTGGCTCAAGCCTGTAATCCCAGCACTTTGGGAGGCCGAGGCGGGTGGATCACGAGGTCAAGAGATTGAGACCATCCTGGTCAACATGGTGAAACCCCATCTCTACTAAAAATACAAAAAATCAGCTGGGCATGGTGGCACGTGCCTGTAATCCCAGCTACTCAGGAGGCTGAGGCAGGAGAATTGCCTGAACCCAAGAGGTGGAGGTTGCGGTGAGCCGAGATCGCGCCATTGCACTCCAGCCTGGGTAACAAGAGCGAAACTCCGTCCCCCAAAAAGCTGGGATTCGAGAGATTACAAGAGTTAGCAGGGCATGGTGGCAGGTACCTGTAGTCCCAGCTACTCAAGAGGCTGAGGCAGGAGAATCACTCGAACCCAGGAGGCAGAGGTTGCAGTGAGCTGAGATCGCACCACTGCACTCCAGCCTGAGTGACAGAGAGAGACTCCACTTCAAAAAAAATAAATAAAAATAGTAGGCCGGGTGCAGTGGCTCACACCTGTAATCCCAGCACTTAAGGAGGCCAAGGCAGGTGGATCACGAGGTCAAGAGATCGAGACTGTCCTGGCCAACATGGTGAAACCCTGTCTCTACTAAAAATACAAAATTAGCCAGGTGTGGTGGCTCATGCTTTTAGTCCCAGCTACTCAGGAGGGTGAGGCACGAGAATCACTTGAACCCAGGAGGCAGAGGTTGCAGTGAACCGAGATCACACCACTACTGATGGAATAAGACTCTGTCTCAAAAAAAAATACCCACAAAAAAACACCTAACTACAGTGTTGCTCTAAAGATTAGAATTTAAGGTCTGTTAAACTCTTAGTACAGTGACAAGATCACAAAACATTTACTGAATGTATATTGTGACTGTATATTTTAATATATTTTAGAAGCCAATTCTCAGTTTATTTCTGATACTTCTTATCAGAAATGACTTTGTAGAGAATAAAACAATGTCTCTATTATTTCTTTCCCAATGAGGATAGAAAAGCCTAGAATATAAAGATGACATCTTAGTTCTATGTTTCTGGCTATATCTATATTTTTTTTGGTCTAACATACAACATTCTCTGTTACTCTGATCATTATTTCAAAATTTCACAAGAAACAATTTTGAAAGGTTCAAAGTTACTACAAAATAATAATTCATATTATTACCAAAGGCTGAAGCACACAGCATATAGTGTCCTTCCATTATAAAGCTATTATCTGCAAGGTAAAGACTTCAGTAAACCATAAAGCATAAAATAAAGGCTATTGTCTTGAATACATTCGAATGTGTTTCTTCAATGTGGACAATACAATCATCATACATTTTTAAAACCATGCAATAAGGAAAAATTACTTAACTAGATTGTTCAAACTAACCTTTATTTTTCCATCAGTATGTGCTGAAGCTACAGATGTTGAAACACGAACCAATCTTGTGGCTGATAAATGAATTTTGAAATGCCTATGGAAATGTGAATAAAGGCAGTCCATGAATAAGTCAACTTCTTCCTGGGTAACCTCCCCAGGTGTTTTGTGGACACTGTCCCATAAAGCTTTTGCATCCTCTGGATGTATTGCGTAAGAAATGTCCAGACTTTGAGGGCTACAGGGTACAGACCAAAGAAATTCAGTAGTAGCCACATAATGGTCCATTTTGCATGCAGTCCACATGGCAGCCATCCAGGAAAGATTAAATGCATTGATTGCTAAAGGACTGAAATAACAGTCAAAAGTTTTCTGAAACCAAGTTCCAATTATGGCTGTGTTAGACTCTGCTCCATTTGCAAGGAATAAGGGCAGACAGGTGAAATCTTCTGAAACAGTCTCCAGAAGACTATCTCCAAATATACAGCAGAACCAGCCAGTCCACAGCACTTTACCTTCTCTATTCTCAGATGGCAATTGAGATTTTGACAGAATCTACAAAAGAAACAGGTTCCTTAAATTCAAAAGTATATTTACTTCTAAATTACATCTTCTCAAAATTAGTTCATTAAAAATAAAACAATCCAATGTAATACTTGCAAAAAACATAAAGGATAGTCTCCCCAATGATTAAAAGGGCTTATCAAAATAACTGGCCTTTTTTTTTGAGATGGAGTCTCACTCTGCCACCCAGGCTGTAGTGCAGTGGCACAATCTCGGCTCACTGAAACCTCCACCTCCTGGGTTCAAGTGATTTTCCAGTCTCAGCCTCCTGAGTAGCTGGGATTACAGGCATGCACCACCACACCCAGCTAAATTTTCTATTTTCAGTAGAGACAGGGTTTCACTATGTTGGCCAGGCTGATCTTGAACCTCCGACCTCAGGTGATCTGCCTGCCTCGGCCTTCCAAAGTGCTAGGATTACAGGCATGAGCCACCATGCCCAGCCCCCAATATTCTTAAACAGTGGAAACATGCATGATATAAGATCTTGATGTAACCAAAATGCAAAGTAAGAGCTACCAATATGGTAATAACCAGATACAGTACCCTGAAACAAACAAACAAAAACCCTCAACTTTAGAAAGAACTGTAAAAGGTCACAAAATCCAAAGTGTTTGAATTCTTTCATTGAGGAATACTTCAATATTTCCTAAGGCAGGACTATCAACTTAAAATGTTCTTTTATATGTTAGACCCTACAGTTTCTACCCACTGGTCCTGCTTTCTTCCTTTTGGACATGTAGAATATAATCTAATCTAATCTCTCTTCTACAGGAAAAGTCCTTCAAGTATTTGATGGTCCCTATCATATATAGTACTAAGTTCAACATTTCCAGTTTCTTCAACCATTCCGCCTATGACATGCTTTCACATTTTCTCACTATTCTAGTCACTCTTCCCTGAAATTATTTTGCATAGGAATCATTCGTAAGTGAATATCATTACTTTAAATAGGTCTGATTCAGGGAGGAGGGGAAAAAAGGTCTGAGTGCAAGACCTTTTTTTAAAGGCTAAACCACCACCTTTAACCTAGATTAGACTCCTGTTAATGTAATCGCAGATTGCAGTTTTCTGGTTTTTAGTTGACAGCTTTATATAAACTAGCCCTGTATATTCATGTTTGCTGTTATTGGTAAATTTCTCCCAACTTATACTGAGGCAATAAGCTTATTCCTACTAAAATTTTAATCTCTTTTGATTTGGCTCATTGGACAATCCATGCAGATCATTTAGGATCTTTGATTACATTTTTAGCTGACTGTCTAAGCTCTCAAACTTTAAATTTTAAGTTACACAACAAATATGCCTTCCAGATACTCACAGAAGTCTGTTAAAGCATTAAGCAAACCAAGGTTAAGATCACAGCTTTGTATAATAGCCCTTCAGATAAGATCATTTACACAGTTACTTTTATCATATTTCTCCTTCTTGTTCAAGAAATTATCAAAGACTCCCAAATACCCAGAAGTTTAGATATGTTTATCATACTTTCATGACCTAAGAGTCCTGTAACCCTATCAAGAAATGAGATTTAATTTGAAAACTATTAGAACACTATACCAGGAATTCAAGAGGTCATTTCTAATTCTCATAAGGGTATATGCTTGACTGATGACATGCAAGTCACAAACTTTGTGCATCTACTGCTTCACTTGATAAAAACTGCTAATTGTCTCTCAAGTATTCATTTGTCCTTCCACAATAAAATAGTCCCTTTACAGCTGGGCGAGATGGCTCACGCCTGCAATCCCAGAACTTTGGGAGGCAGAGGCAAGTGGATCACTTGAGCTCAGGAGTTTGAGACGAGCCTGGGCAACACGGTGAAACCCTGTCTCTACAAAAATATAAAAATTAGCCTGTCATGGTAGCACATGCCTGTAGTTCTAGCTACTTGGTGGGGGCTGGGGGGGGAGGCTGAGGTGGGAGGACTGCTTGTGCCCAGGAGGCAGAGGTTGCAGTGAGCCAGGATAGTGCCACTGCACTCCAACCTGGGTGACAGAGTGAGAACTTGTCTCAAAAAGTCTCTTTACTTAAGTTGGCAGAGTACCCACTGAAAAAAATTCTTTTCTAGCTTCCCTTCCAACTAAGATATAAACAGAAGTTATTGGGTCTCAGCAAGATTTACTCTGCATCAGATTCTGTTTGTCCTTCCCATCTTTCTCCTACTTCCTGCCGGGAACTTGAATATAATGTTTACAGCTGCTGGAGACATCTTATGTTAGACCATAAGGTAACTTTTAGGATGGAAGCCATGCACCAAGGAGAAGAAAGAGCCTAGATTATTAATGATTTCATCAAGCATCATACCAGCCTTGGACAGCTTACCTCTACGAATTTAAAAAAAAGACAGTATACCACTAACTTGTTTAATTCACTCTTATTTAGGCTAAACCTAATCCTAGAACATCTTGAGATCTTTGCCAATACCATGACCTACATCGGGCTCAGCAAATTTTTTCTGCAAACGGCCAGATAGTAAGCATTTCAGACTTTGCTGGCAATATGGTCTCTGTTGCAACTTCTCAACTCAGCTGTTATAGCACAAAAGCACCCACAGACAATATATAAGTAAACAAAAGGGGCTATGTTCCAATAAAACCTTATTTACAAAAACAAGCAGCAGGTCAGATTTGGCCTACGGGCCATGGTTTACTGACCCCTAATCTATACAAACAAAAAGTCAGCCCTTTTCAACTGTTTGAGAACTTAATTTCCTTATCCAGTATTAAAATTAGTTAGCTCAAAAGAAACAGAAGCAGCAGGCATGAATAATAAACCAAATAAATCTAAGGCTGAGTGCGGTGGTTTATGCCTGTAATCCCAGCAATTTGGGAGGCCGAGGAGGGTGGATCACTTGAGCCCAGAAGTTTGAGACCAACCTAGGCAACATGGCAAGACCCTGTCTAAAAAAAAATAAAAAATTTACCCGAGTGTAGTGACATGTATCTGTAGTCCCAGCTACTTGGAAGGCTAAGGTGGAAGGATCACTTAAGCCCAGGAGGTTGCAGTAAACCAAGATCGTGCCACTACACTCCAGCCTGGGTGACAAAGTGAGACCCTGTCTCAAAAAAAAAGAAAGCAATGCAACATTTTATATTCCTTCCTATAAATAGTATATAAGAGCAACAGAACTATCTTGATTGATGAAGAAGCCAGATTTATTTATTTATTGTATTTTTTGTAGAGATGGGGTCTTGTCATGTTGCCCAGGCTGGTGCTGAACTCCTGGCTCAGGTGATCTGCCCGTCCTGGCCTCCCAAAGTGCTGGTATTACAGGAGTGAGCCACTGCACTGCACCCGGGCCTTAAAATATTACATCCCTGAGAGTAACCCAGCATGAAGTATCACAATATTTAATGATATACTATATATTTTTATACTAAAATTCTACTTCTAGAAATTTAGTCCCAGTAAAAACCACAAAAATATAGAATTCCTAATGATATGAGTAATTGTCTACAATATTAGTAAAAAAGTCATAATGCAAAAGTATGGGCAATACAACCCCAATTTCAAGACTATATATACAGATAACCAAACATATATACCAAAATGTTAAACTATAATTTTTAACTTTTTTGTACTTTTATGTATTTCCTGTTTTTAAAAATAAACATGATTTTGTACACAAACTACATATATACGAAAAAAATTTAAGTTGATTAGATCTAATTATTAGTTTAGTCAAACAAGACCCACAATACATTATAAATCACACACTTAAAATTTTTAAAACAGAAAAATGCCACAACAATTTCCAAACAAAGAAAATGCAGATTCTTTTCCCCTAGGAAGCAAGTATTGTTTACATATTATACCTGGACTAGGAATGCTTCAGGGTCCCTTTGTGTTCCCTTGATTCCTAGGACAGTAGAAAAAATCACTTTGACGTTGAAGTCTTCTCCCACTTCCACAGCAAGCCCTTTTTGCTTTTCAGCAACAATAAAAGCATTCAGAAGTCTAGAATACTCTTTGAGATTACTATAGGAGAATTTATATAAGGGAGTTAAACTATATAAAGTCCACTGTTTATGCAGAAGGAATGCAACCTTTTGAGGGTCAACATCTTCCTAAAAAAAAAAAAAAAAAAAAAAAAAAAGACAAAGTAAGTTTAAAACTAGGAAACATTGGTAAGAATTTAATATAGCATTTAAAGCATTTAATACAAATCAATTATTGGGTACCTGATTTTTGCACTCCAACCAAACGAGTTTGCAGGACTTTTTGCAGATCCTTGAAGAGATCTTTACTTTGCTGTACCTTCTCTTTTTTTTTTTTTTTTTTTTT
>NW_022436965.1:16489455-16492007 GCF_009761245.1 Sapajus apella | reverse complement strand
TCGCTCTTGTTACCCAGGCTGGAGTGCAATGGCGCGATCTCGGCTCACCACAACCTCCGCCTCCTGGGATCAGGCAATTCTCCTGCCTCAGCCTCCTGAGTAG
This sequence comes from Sapajus apella, assembly GCF_009761245.1. NCBI lineage: Eukaryota > Metazoa > Chordata > Mammalia > Primates > Cebidae > Sapajus > Sapajus apella. Next base: position 16,491,904 of record NW_022436965.1, on the reverse strand, counting down.
CTGGGATTACAGGCACGCGCCACCATGCCCAGCTAATTTTTTGTATTTTTAGTAGAGACGGGGTTTCACCGTGTTGACCGGGATGGTCTCGATCTGTTGACCTCGTGATCCACCCGCCTCGGCCTCCCAAAGTGCTGGGATTACAGGCGTGAGCCACCGCCTGTACCTTCTCTTTAGAATGCCCAAGTGTTCACATGGCATGTTTGTTCACTTCATTCAGTTCGCTGCCCAAATGTAACCCAAGAGGCCACTCTATTGAAAGTAGCACCTGCACCTATTCCAGTTTTTGTATCACCTCACCTGGCTTTATTTTTCTTCACAGCACTTACTACTACCCAACATTATATTCTTGTAATTTTTTTTTTATTTTGACTATCTGTCTTCTCTACTGGAGTATGAGCTTGATGACCGCACTGATTTTTGTCTATTTAGTTCTCTTTAGAACAATGCTATCTAGAACAAGTGTTCAATAAATATTTAACATGTTTTATTTTTAGAAACTTCAAATTATAGATTTCAAAAATAGTAACTATTCCTAAAGTATCTAATTTGATTAGCCTTAAGTAATTTAAAAAATGATTTGGGCTGGATGCCGTGGCTCACGCCTGTAATCCCAGCACTTTGGGAAGCTAAGGCGGGTGGATCACAAGGTCAGGAGTTTGAGACCAGTCTGGCCAACATGGTGAAACCCTGTCTCTACTAAAAATAGAAAAAAAAGTTGGGTGTGGTAGTGTGTGCCTATAGTCACAGCTTCTAGGGAGTCTGAGGCAGAACTGTTTGAATCCTGGAGGTAGAGGTTGCAGTGAGCCAAGATCGCGCCACTACACTCCAGCCTGAGTGGCAGAGCAAGACTCTGTCTCAAAAAAAAAAAAAAATTGTTTGGCTGTAAATCTACTCTATGACACCATGCCCAATTCAACAGATTAAATAAAAAGATACTTGGGGGCTGGTCCAAAGGTAGTTGAGTTATCTCAGCTCAATGTTCACAATCAGTTATAGATCAAACTCCTTGTTTCCAACTCCTTGTTCTACTCTTTCCCCCTCACTACTGCACTAGTCTAAAAAAAAAGAAAAAGAGATACTTGGGAATATTTTTTACCATGCTCTATTAGAACCACAAGTACCATTAAAAACAAAAATATTTCATTTGTATTGGCCCCATGACATTGTTCAGGGTCTTCATATAGGCCCCCATATAGGTTCCTAGTTTCCTTCCAAACTGAATTTTTTTATCGAGTCCATACTTCCTGTCATAGTCTTCACAGCTCCAACAACTGGACAACTCCTTAACAGAATGATCAAAATTAATGTCACCTGTGTGCCTTCAGATGTGATTCCCCAATGATACAACAGCCCCTATGCAGTACTCTAGCCAAAAATAACAATTTCAATTTAATCATGAGAAAACACCAGACAAATACAAAATGAGGAACATAATACTTAAAAAGAAAAAAGAACGCTATACTGTATTCTTTAAAAATGTCAATGTCATTAAAGACAAAGAAATACTATGGACAAACCTGACAAAAAAAAGCAAGGGGAAAGGGTTCCCTATTCAATAAACGGTGCTGGGATAACTGACTAGCCAAATGCAGAAAATTGAAACTGGACCCCTTCCTTACACCATATGCAAAAATTAACTCAAGGGGATTAAAGACACAAATGTAAAACACAAAACTATAAAAACCCTGGAAAATACCTAGGCAATACCATTCAGGACCTAAATACAGGCAAAGATTTCATGACAAACACACCAAAAGCAATTGCAATGAAAGCAAAAATTGACATATGGGATCTAATTAAATTTAAGAGCTTCTGCAGAGCAAAAGAAACTATCACTAGAGGAAACAGAAAACTTACAGAATGGGAGAAAATTTTTGCAAACCAGGCATCTGACGAAGGTCTACTATCCAGCACCAATAAGGAACTTAAATTTAAAAGAAAAAAAAAATGGGCCAGGCACAGTGGCTCACACCTATAATCCCAGCACTTTGGGAGGTCAAGGCAGGTGAATCACCTGAGGTCAAGAGTTCCAGACCAGCCTGGTCAACATGGTGAAACCCTGTCTCTACTAAAAATGCAAAAAAATTAGCCAGGCGTGGCAGTAGATGGCCTGTAATCCCAGCTACCTGGGAGGCCGAGGCAGGAGAATTGCTTGAATCCAGGAGGTGGAGATTGCAGTTAACCAAGATTGTGCCACCGCACTCCAGCCTAGGTGACACAGCGAGACTCTCTCTCAAAAAAAAAAAGGAAAAAAACAACCCCATTAAAAAGTCAGCAAAGGACATAAACAGACACTCCTCAAAAGAAGACATACATGAGGCCAAAAATCATATGAAAAAAAATTCAACAACACTGATCATTAGAGAAATGCAAATCAAAACCACAATGAGATACCATCTCACACCAGTCAGAATGGCTATTATTTTTTTTTTTTTTTTTTTTTTTT
>NW_022436965.1:16468129-16489355 GCF_009761245.1 Sapajus apella | reverse complement strand
TGTTACCCAGGCTGGAGTGCAATGGCGCAATCTCGGCTCACCGCAACCTCTGCCTCCTGGGTTCAGGCAATTCTCCTGCCTCAACCTCCTCAGTAGCTGGGATTACAGGCACGTGCCACCATGCCCAGCTAATGTTTTGTATTTTTCGTAGAGACGGGGTTTCACCATGTTGACCAGGATGGTCTCGATCTCTTGACCTCGTGATCCACCCGCCTCGGCCTCCCAAAGTGCTGGGATTACAGGCTTGAGCCACCGCGCCCAGCCCAGAATGGCTATTATTAAAAAGTAAAAAAACAACAGATGCTGGCAAGGTTGTGGAGAAAAATAAAAAGTCAAAAAATAACAGATGCTGGTGAGGTTGTGGAGAAAAAGGAATGCTTATACACTGATGGTTAGAGTGTGAATTAGTTCAACCATTGTGGAAGACTGTGTGGCAATTCCTCAAAGGCCTAGAGACAGAAATATTATCTGACTCACCAATCCCATTACTGGGTATACACCCAAAGGAATATAAATCAGTCTACATGCATGTGTATACTCACTGCAGCACTATTCACAATACCAAAGACATGGAATCAACCTAAATGCCCATCAGTGACAGACTAGATAAAGAAAATGTGGTACATATACACCATGGAATATTATGCAGCCATAAAAATGAATGAGATCATATCCTTTGCAGGGACATGGATGGAGCTGGAGGCCATTATCCTTAGCCAACTAGCAAAGGAACAGAAAACCAAATACCACATGTTCTCACTTATAAGTGGGAGCTAAATGATGAGAACACATGGACGTATAGAGGGGAACAACACGCACTGAGGCCTATCAGGGGTGGAGGGTGGGAGGAGGGAGAGAAGCAGGAAAAATAACTAACAGATACTAAGCTGAACACCTGGGTGATGAAATAATCTGTACAACCAACCCCCATGACACACATTTACCTATGTAACAAACCTGCACATCCTGCACATACAACCCTAAACTTAAAGTTAAAAAAAAGAATAGTGTGGACATGATTCCGATTAAAGGAAGTTAAAGCACATAAAAACTCCTGGTATATATGGGTTCTATGTTTGAAAATTACTTTAAAAATAAGTAAATAAATAAAAATATAAAAAATAAAAGACATAAAAGAGGTAGCAGTGATAGTTATGAAATTGTTTCTTTGCTTCTCATTTATTTTATTAGCTGAAGGGTTAAGAAGATACTAAGAATACTATAGTTAGAAAAATTGAAATGTTTTGTTCACAGATACTCTCAATTATTGACTAACACAAAGGAACACAAAAAGCATACCTGTAACTGTGAGCAATGGGGAATTTTCCTTCGAGGTGGAGTCGGGATAAATGAAGTCTGCTTCCTAACTGATTCTAATCGTTTCTGCAGAAAAGTGGCACCTATAAAGTAATCTTCAGGCCTTAAGGATGTACTTTGTCTAGGAGTTGATTCTGATGCATCATAAGAATCCATGGTCTGTCTACAAAAGAAGAAATAAAACCAGAATTCTAAGCACTAAAAAGTTAATTCATGCTCACAGTTTCACTGATTCGTCTCCTCGCTATAAAGGAATCCTTTCTCTTTCCTTCTTTCTTTTCCCTTCCCTATCCCCAGTTTTGACTTTTAAACCAAGAGGCTGAAGTAGAAAGATTGCATGAGCCCAGAAAGTCAAGGCTGCAGTGAGTTGTCATCATGCCACTCAATTCTGGCCTGGGTGACAGACAGGACAAGACCCTTTTAAGAAAAAAAAGAAACACAAACTCATTGACTAGAGCCCACTTTTATGAATATCTTACAGATACCTCAAACACAAATGTGTTCAAAACTAAATTCAAACTCCTTTTCCTCCTTCTTCCAAAAGCTTACTGATCCATTTTCAAATTCTTGTCAACTTCCTAACTTAAATTCATATAGTCCCCTCCTTCATTCTTTAACATACAGTCATTAAGCACATTCTACTGAGTTTTTCTTTCAAGAATCTGTCATCCTTTCACAAAGCTAATTCCTTAGCCACAACTAAGAATTCTCCATATGTAAGAGTAATCCATTCTTCCAGAAATAGCACTTTATTTTTATCTGAGCAAAAACCTTTACAGTAACAAGACAAATCCTAAACTCTTCTGCTGGGTATTTTGGGTCTCTAATTAAGCTTCTCCTTATCCTCATAATTCTTCTCTCCAACCTACGACATAAACATATTCTTATCTTCAGGGGTTTGCTTCTCAACTGTATTCCCTATCTTAAGTGTCCTTTTCCCATCTCACCGCCTTTAAGACCATGCTAGAAATTTGACCTCCTTTCAAACCAGGGTTTTTTTTAACCTCTTGGTCCTGAAATACCTATGAAATACATAGGTTATGACATATCTGTTACCTGTTATTAGTAGCTCATTTCTGGAAGCAGAGTGTGCGTGTGTGTGTATGCTTAATGAGCTCTCATCTCTAAATAAGTCTAAAAAAATCCCTCAAAAATGTTCTACAAAATCCTTGGAGATATACCAGTATACATAGCTTTCCTCAATCACCCAGTCTGTACCACTCATTTTAGCCCGTTTATATACTTCCTTGTACCATTTTTTAGTGTGCATTTCTTGTATCCCCAGTAAAACTAACCTACTTTCACTGAAACCATGCTTTATATTTCTCTTGTTTAATTACCCAAATACAATGCTGCATGCCCTTTAATTGTTGAAACAAGTATTGGTTCAATTAAACGGAAGTTATTTCATACAACTTCAAAATTAGGGCCAGGCATGGTAGCTCATGACTGTAATCCCAACACTTTGGGAAGCTGAGGCAGGTGAATCACTTGAGCCCAGGAGTCTGGGGTCAGCCTGAACAACCCTGTGAGACTCTATCTCTACAAAAAATAAAAAATAACCAGCCAGGTGTGGTGGTGCATGCCTGTGGTCCCAGCTACTCAGGAGGCTGAAGTAGTGGGTTGCATGAGCCCAGGAGGTCAAGGCTGCAGTGAGCTGTGATCATGCCACTGAATTACAGACCTTCTCAAGAAAAAAAAGAAACACAAAATTAAAATACAATTTGCATCAAAAGGAATTATCATTTAAAAGTTATGACTAGTCTCAACTACTACACAGTTACCCTTTTGAAAAGTTTTTTATAAATAAAGTTACATTACTGTATTTATTTATGTATTTTGAGGCGGAGTCTTGCTGTTGTTAGCCCAGGCTGGAGTGTAATGGCATGATCTCAGCTTACTGCAACCTCGGCCTCCCAGGTTCCTGCCTCGGCCTCCAAATTAGCTGAGATTACAGGCACCTGCCACCACACCCACCCAGCTGATTTGTTGTTGTTGTTGTTGTTTTTTTTTTTAGTAGAGACGGGATTTCACTATGTTGGCTAGGCTGGTCTCGAACTCCTGACCTCAGATGATCCACCTGCCTCAGCCTCCCAAAGTGTTGGGATTACAGATGTAAGCCACTGCGCCTGACCTATATTTAAATACTATTATATTTAAAATAGTACAGGTTGAGCATCCCTTATCTGAAATGCTTGGGACCAGAAACGTTTTTGGATTTTAGATTTTCACAGATTTTGGAATATTTGTATTACTCTGGTCAAGCATCCTTAATCGGAAAATCTGAAATCCAAAATGCTCCAGTGAACATTTCCTTCCAGCAACATGTTGGCACTCAAAAAGTTTCAGGTTATAGGGCATTTCAGACTTCAGATTTTCTAATTAGGGATGCTCAACCTGTATCTTCCATTTCAGTATGTCAGACTAGGATACTCTTTATATCTTGCACAAAACTCTATAAATTAAACATGTAATCCTAGCATAGACAACATAGCAAGACCCCATCTCTTAAAACAAACAAAAAAAAAAGATTTAACCTGGCCACTCCAGAGGCAGAGGCAGGAGGACAGCTTGAGCCCAGGAGTTAGAACCTGCTGAGCTTTGCACTTTAGCCTGGGCAACAGAGTAAGACCCTCTCTAATAAATAAATAAATACATAAACTAAATATGTAGCATTATTTGTCCTTAAAGTTCAAATAATGTCCAGAGCAAGTTCATATACCACACAATTTGTTTTTACAAATGTCCATAGTAGCTTTATTCATAATAGCCAAAAACTGAAAACAACTCAGTGTGCGAATGATTAAATAAACTGTGGTACATCCACACCGTGTAACAATACTCAGCAATGAAAAGAAACAAATTATTGATACATGCAACAACTTGGATGGTAAAGCCAAGCCAAAAAGATCACATATTCTAAAATTTCACAGATACAACATTTTTAAATGACAAAATTAAAGGAATGAAGAACAGATGAGTGGCTGACAGGGATTAGGGATGGGGAAGAGGGTAGGAGGGGCATAAATGTGACTATAAGAAGGCAACACAAGAATTCCTTGTGGTGATGGAACTGTACCTTGACTGTGGTGGTGAATGCACTACACCAGACACCACACAATTTTTTTTTTTTTTTGCCAGTCAAATTTAGCAGTGGGGGGTTGTATACCAACTTTAGTGACACTGTTAATTAAGTTCTGATAACCCACTACCATCGGACCAGCCACCACACAATTTAAATAACAGCTACTCTAAAGCATCCTAGCTTTAAATGCATATTGAATTACCTATTTCAAAGATAATTTTAATCAGTCCTACTTACACAGAATGTTTCCCTCAAATTTGTGACTTGGTACAATAATCACTAACACTTATTGAGCATTCATCATGTTTCAGGTACTCTTCTAAGCCCTTTATAAATATTTTCTCATTTAATCCTCAAACAACCCCATGAAGTAGATCATACTCCCAGCTGACAAATAGAAAGTCGCAGAAATTAAGTAGCTTGCCAAAGTCAACCAGTTGGAGTAGAAGAGCCAGGATCTGAATTCAGACACTCTAACTCTGCAATGAGTGCACTTAACTACATGTTGTTTCACACGCCTTTTAAATAGGGATCAATTATGAGGCAACATAAGCCCTGCTGAATTTGACTCCATAAAGAGAAATGCTATGATTTCCAAAAACATTTTAAAGTCTAGGTGACTTTACAAAATCTAGCAATAAATCTAGGTGAGAAAAAGACTATTACCACTAAGAGGGATGGTTTTGAGAAAACATATCCATTGAGTATTAAATGTTAAGGTAAAATAAAATAGCCCAATCCATGAATTAAAGATTAGTAAATGATTTATACTTATTTTGCCTTCTCAACTTACACTCAAGAATGTGTACTTTTGCCCAGCACAATAATCAAGAGGTTATAAATATATCTTAACTCAATATGTTATTGTCCCAATACTATTCCTTCTAATCGGAAAGAAAGAGGTCCTCTTACTTGTATCTCCCCTGGACACCATCTCCTATATGTACTTCAGCTCTGTTTTCTTGAAGCAGGGTCTCACTCTGTTGTCCAGGCTGGCATGCAGTGGCCCACTCTCACTGCAGTCTCGACCTCCTGGGCTTAAGCAATCCTCCCACATCAGCCTCTTGAGTAGCTGAGACTACAGGTGTGCACCACCACACCAGGCTGTACTTCACCTCTCTATTACCTCTAATCACTCCTCCACAGGATCCTTTTCTTCCACCGCCAAGCATATTCTAGTATTTCTAACATTAAAAATTTGTGTTTACAAAAGACCCTTCAAAAAAAAAAAAAAAAATCAATGAATCCAGGAGCTGGTTTTTGGAAAGATCAACAAAATACATAGACCGCTAGCCAGACTAATAAAGAAGAAAGAGAAAATCAAATAGATGCAACAAAAAATGATAAAGGGGATATCACCACCAATCCCACAGAAATACAAACTACCATCAGAGAATACTATAAATACCTGTATGCAAATAAACCAGTCAATCTAGGAGAAATGGATAAATTCCTGGACACTTACACCCTCCCAAGACTAAACCAGGAAGAAGTCAAATCCCTGAACAAACTGATAACAAGGTCTGAAATTGCGGCAGCAATTAACAGCCTACCAATCAAAAGAAGTCCAGGACACACGCATTCACAGCCAATTCTCCCAGAGGTACAAAGAGGAGCTGGTACCATTCCTTCTGAAACTATTCCAAACAATACAAAAAAGAGAGAATCCTCCCTAACTCATTTTATAAGACCAACATCATCCTGATACCAAAACCTGGCAGAGACACAACTAAAAAAGATAATTTCAGGTCAAAATCTGTGATGAACATTGATGTGAAAATCCTCAATAAAATACTGGCAAACTGAATCCAACAGCACATCAAAAAGCTTATTCATCACGATCAAGTCGGCTTCATCTCTGGGATGCAAGGCTGGTTCAACATACACAAATCTATATATGTAAAGCATCACATAAACAGAATCAAAGATAAAAACCACAAGATTATCTCAATAGATGCAGAGAAGGTCTTGAAAAAATTCAACAGCCCTTTATGCTAAAAGCTCTCAATAAACTAGTTATTGATGGAACATATCTCAAAATAATAAGAGCTATTTATGACAAACCCACAGCCAATCTCATACTGAATGGGCAAAAACTGGAAGCATTCCCTTTGAAAACTGGCACAAGACAAGGATGCCCTCTCTCACCACTCCTATTCAACATAATATTGGAAGTTCTGGCCAGGGCAATCAGGCAAGAAAAAGAAATAAAGGGTATTCAGTTAGGAAAAAGAGAAACTCAAATTGTCTCTACCTGCAGACAACATGATTGTATATTTAGAAGACCCCATCATCTCAGCCCCAAATCTCCTTAAGATGATAAGCAACTTCAGCAAAATCAATGTGCAAAAATCACAAGCATTCCTATACACCAATAACAGACAAAGAGAGCCAATCATGAGTGAACTCCCATTCAAAATTGCTACAAAGAGAATAAAATACCTAGGAATACAACTAACAAAGGATGTGACGAACCTCTTCAAGGAGAACCGCAAACCATTGCTCTAGGAAATAAGAGAGGACACAAACAGATGGAAAAACATTTCATGCTCATGGTTAAGAAGAATCAATATCATAAAAATGGCCATACTGCCCAAAGTAATTTACAGATTCAATGCTATCCCCATCAATCTACCAATTTCTTCACAGAATTGGAAAAAAACACCTTAAATTTCATAGGGAACCAAAAAAGAGCCCGCATGGCCAAAACAATCCTAAGGAAAAAGAACAAAGCTGGAGGCATTACGCTACCTGACTTCAAACTATACTACAAGTCTACAGTAATCAAAACGGCATGGTACTGGTACCAAAACAGAGATGTCAACCAACAGAACAAGACAGAGGCCTCAGAAATAACGCCATACATCTACAACCATCTGATCTTTGACAAACCTGACAAAAACAAGCAATGGGAAAAGGATTCCCTATTTAATAAACGGCATTGGGAAAACTGGCTAGCCATATGCAGAAAGCTGAAACTGGATCTCTTCCTCACGCCTTATACAAAAATTAATTCCAGATGGATTAAAGATTTAAACATAAGACCTAACACCATAAAAACTCTAGAAGAAAACCTAGGCAATATCATTCAGGACATAGGCATGGGCAAGGACTTCATGACTAAAACACAAAAAGCAATGGCAACAAAAGGCGAAATAGAAAAATGGGATCTAATTAAACTAAAGAGCTTCTGCACAGCAAAAGAAACTATCATTAGAGTAAACTGGCAACCAAGAGAATGAGAAAAAATTTTTGCAATCTACTCATCTGATAAAGGGCTAACATCCAGAATCTATGAAGAACTTAAACAAATTTACAAGAAAAAAAAAAACATCAAAAAGTGGGCGAAAGATATGAACAGATACTTCTCAAAAGAAGACATTTGGCCGGGCGCGGTGGCTCAAGCCTGTAATCCCAGCACTTTGGGAGGCCGAGGCGGGTGGATCACGAGGTCAAGAGATCGAGACCATCCTGGTCAGCACGGTGAAACCCCGTCTCTACTAAAAATGCAAAAAATTAGCTGGGCATGGTGGCATGTGCCTGTAATCCCAGCTACTCAGGAGGCTGAGGCAGGAGAATTGCCTGAACCCAGGAGGCGGAGGTTGCGGTGAGCCGAGATCGTGCCATTGCACTCCAGCCTGGGTAAAAAGAGCGAAACTCCGTCCCAAAAAAAAAAAAAAAAAAAAAAAAAAGAAGACATTTATGCAGCCAACAAACATATGAAAAAAAGCTCATCATCATTGATCATTAGAGAAACGCAAATCAAAACCATATCGAGATACCATCACCTACCAGTCAGAATGGCAATCATTAAAACAGTAGGAGACAACAGATGCTAGAGAGGATGTGGAGAATTAGGAACACTTTTACACTGTTGGTGGGAGTGTCAATTAGTTCAACCACTGTGGAAAACAATGTGGCAATTCCTTAAGGATCTAGAAATAGAAATACCACTTGACCCAGCAACCCCATTATTGGGTATATACCAAAAGTGTTATAAATCATTCTATTATAAAGACACATGCACACATATGTTTATTATGGCACTTTTCACAATAGCAAAGACTTTGGAACCAACCCAAATGCCCATCAATGATAGACTGGATAAAGAAAATGTGGCCAATATACACCATGGAATACTACGCATCCATAAAAAAGGACGAGTTCATGTCCTTTGCAGGAACACGAATAAAGCTGGAAACCATCATTCTCAGCAAACTGACCCAAGAACAGAAAACCAAACACCGCATGTTCTCACTCATAAGTTGCAGCTTACAAGGGGAACATCACACACCAGGGCCTGTCCGGGTGGGGGTCTAGAGGAGGGATAGCAGGGAGTGGGGGATAGAGGAGGGATAGCATTAGGATAAATACCTAATGTAGATGACAAGGTGATGAATGCAGCAAACTACCATGGCACATGTATACCTATGTAACAAACTCTTCATTCTGCACATGTACCCCAGAACTTAAAGTATAATAAAATAAAACTGTTTAAATCCAATTTATCTAATTCCTTCTGAGACCAATCTCCTGGAAATGTGATCTACACCTATTGCCTCCAGTTACTAATAAATATTTCAAGGATCACCTGAGGTCAGGAGGTCAAGACCAGCCTGGCCAACATTGTGAAACCCCGTCTCTACTAAAAATACAAAAATTAGGTAGGCATGGTGGCGGGTGCCTGTAATCCCAGCTACTCGGTAGGCTGAAGCAAGAGAATCGCTTGAAGCCGGGAGGCAGAGGTTGCAGTGAGCCAAGATGGCACCATTGCACTCCAGCCTGGGCAACAAGAAATTCCATTTCAAAAAACAAAACAAAAAAAACTCACTTTTGAAGATCACTGTTTTTGCCAAAACCAAAAATACTTTGTTCATCAAGTTTGTTCACCCTTACTCCTCTAAACTTTCTGTTACCTTGTTTCTTCTGGCATTCCATTTTTTAGGGGGCTTTTCTCCTCCTTACATTTTATAGTTCCAGTTCATTTGCTGATTCTTTTTTTTCCTCATATTCCAATAGTGGGTGGCCCCAGACAGTGAAAATCATTCATTCTACATAGGAAAATAATCATTGTATATGACGACCCCTAAATCTCTGTCTTCAGACCATTACAGCTGCATACCAGTCCTGCATTTCCAATTTCCTGTAAGATGTTAAACTTTCATGTTGTTGGGCTCATTAAGTTCAAAATTAATCATCACTTCACATCTCATAAACCTTTTTCTTTTTTCTTTCTTTTTTTTTTTTTTTTTTTTTCTTATCTGGTGAATCATCTGAACCTGAAATGGGATTTCTCATAAACTTTTTTTTTTTTTTGCCAACTACTATACACTGTTTTGCTCAGTAATAATTCCATTCTTCCTTTTCATTTTCTTCCCTCACTAAAAAAAACTTTCATCATCTTTTACTCTTCAACATCACCTTTACATCTAAAAGCTAACTTTATTAACTTTATCATCAAATTCACATATATTTTTTCTTTTTCTTTTTTTTTGGGGGGGAGGGAGGCAGATTCTCACTCTGTCGCCCAGGTTACAGTACAGTGGCACACAATCTTGGCTCACTGCAACCTCCACCTCCCAGGTTCAAGCAATTCTCCTGCCTCAGCCTCCTGAGTAGCTGGTACTACAGGTGTGTACCACCACGCCCGGCTAATTTTTTTATTTTTTAGTAGAGATGGGGTTTCACCATGTTGGCCAGGCTGGTCTTGAACTCCTGACCTCAGGTGATCCACCTGCCTTGGACTCCCAAAATGCTAGGATTACAGGCATGAGCCACCACGCCTGGCCTCTGACATATTTCTTTAAAAGATATACTTGTCCTCTTAGATGTGGGCTTCACTTTCATTCTCAATTATAGCTACTTATCTTGTTCCCAATTTTAGCCCCTTTCACTAATTCATCATCAGTCTTTCCATAGTCACCACTTTTATCTTATCATTACCTTGCTTGAGACGCCCTAACAGTTCCCACACGTCTATATGAAGTTGAATCAGAATTCCTCCGTCTGGCTTTCAAGGCACTACTGTATCTGTTCTTATCTAGGTTCATTTTCTACTACTTCAGTTCTTACCCCAAGATCCACGGATATTAGACTTTCCAAAATCCAGCATACTGCATACAATCCCCCTAAGGTTTTTGTATACAACACTAGGAGGTTTGGGGGGGGGGCAGGGGCGGGCAGTGGGAGTGAAGAAAGTTCCAATAGACAATTATTTAAAAGGTTAAGAGGCCGGGCGCAGTGGCTCAAGCCTGTAATCCCAGCACTTTGGGAGGCCGAGGCGGGTGGATCACGAGGTCAAGAGATCGAGACCATCCTGGTCAACATGCTGAAACCCCGTCTCTACTAAAAATACAAAAAATTAGCTGGGCATGGTGGTGCGTGCCTGTAATCCCAGCTACTCAGGAGGTTGAGGCAGGAGAATTGCCTGAACCCAGAGGCGGAGGTTGCGGTGAGCCGAGATCGCGCCATTGCACTCCAGCCTGGGTAACATGAGTGAAACTCCGTCTCAAAAAAAAAAAAAAAAAGGTTAAGAATCACTGCCCTATACCCAAACATGCACACCCCACTCTAGACAGATGATTACCCTACTGCTCCTCCTCCCTTTTTATTCACCTTATCGCTAATTAAAAACACTTCCCTACTCCCATTTGTGTGACCACATATTATCCATTTTCCAAGTGCCATCTCATCAGGAGTTTTCCAGAGCTTGGCAGAGCTAGTTCTCTTGCCAATTCCACTTGCAGTTGTGGAAGCACACAAGTAAACCTTTCTTGTTTCTCTTGTGGTTAGTCCGTGAAAGGGCTCTGACTTGATCACTTTTCTACATTGCCACCAATATCTAAATCCAACCGCCCCAGTGCCAATACTTAGCCGGGTGTTAAGCACGTAGTGTGTAAACACATCTCAACACACAAGTATTGTGAAGATAATGACCACACAACAGGGCAAATACAAAGTTTAAAGCAGCTCCTAGACCAATACAAAGCATCTTTACCAATAAAATGCCGTAATGACGCTGTCACCCATTCGGGATTCACGAATCATTCTTCAAAATCCGGCTACAAAACTATGTCGAGACTGAAATCCCCTGAAGGAGAAAAAAACAAAAAACAAACCAAAAAAAACCGCCAAAATGACAGCTAAGGGAGATGCCAGAGTAATCCCTGGCTCTCCCAAACTCCCTCTCGCTCCACAGCAAGTGAGTTCACCAGAGACACAACCGCGCCCAGGAAGACCTCCGCTCCCACAGACGCAGGGTGGGCCTTGCGACTTCACTCTGTGAGGGACATTTCCGCTCACCCAGCTCTGCGACCCTCGCTCCAGTGGAGTCAGCTTCTGCTCGCAGAGGGGGAAGGGCAAAAGGACAGTGCGTCCCAACCCGTCCCTCTCCGGATAAGCCTGTCACAGCCCAGGCCAGCTCCGAAAACACGCCATGGAGAAACGGCAATTCGGCCCTCCGCCGCCTCGACCGTTTAAAATAGTTTCCCGACTAGCTCTGCGGCCCCACGCAGGAAGCCTCCTTGGCGCCCCGCCTATTCCGTAATAGTGAAGCAACTAAAGTTGCCATTTTAACTGAGGGCAAGGCCCAGCAACTTAACGTCTATCGCCAACTTTTCCAATTCTGCTCGGCTGCTTGTCAGTTTTTCTACTGGTGCGAAGCTTTCTCTCAAATTTCCGCCCATAGTAAGCATGGCGGCGGCACCTCAGCACTGATTCGTTGAATTCCTTCCCCGTAATCCTCTGCATTAGCTCGCCGTTGGAAGGGCGCTTGGACCTCAGCGGTGATCTGTGTATGAGTTCCGGCCCTAGGAGCATTTAGCATTTTGGCTTTGTTCGCCTTCCTCTTTCAGAAGGCTCAAGATCGGACAGTAGGTCTGCGAAATTTGAAACGCGCGACTATTCTTCCTTGTTTCCCGGTTCTGGCCGCGGGAGCCTGTCGGGAAGCGTAGAAAGAAAGGAAGGGCGTGGGCCTCGTGACAGCCTCTGGGTTGTCTTGGGCTCGCGCCTGGCCCTGCTACGTGGAGTCGCTGTCTTGTCACTTTTGGCTGTCGACTTGTTGAATAGAAGTGGAAACTGATGCTTTAAGACTCGGGGGAAGGTCTTTCCCTTATCTTCACCCCATCAAGGGCCCCAAATAACTTGCAGATTTGTCTTGCTTCTAGAGACGTGTACTCGAATGTTGTGCGGAGGAGGACTTAAATATTCGAGAAGAGAGTGGGAACTCCTGGAATTTTAAGGGATTTCTGTATCTCCAAAACCGACTTTTAACTACCGACAGCGTGGGATTCGTGACTGTTTTTCGCCATCCTGTGGCTCCAACATGTACTTGCCTTCTTGGTTAAGTCAGCTGTACAGGGGTTTATCCAGACCTATTAGAAGGACCACCCAACCCATCTGGGGTTCTCTCTCCAGAAGTCTGGTGCTGAGTTCACAGAGGAGAAATCCAGGTGAAAATAGCGAAGAGATCTGTTCTATGAACAGTACTTCAGTCTGTTATCTACGGCCAGGGAGCTTTTATTTCATTCCAATTCTTAACTGGATAGCCTTATGTGTAGAAGCAGATCGTTCACTCTCTTCATTCATTATAATGCAGGGTTTTTTTTCCTTGAGTTTTTAGAAAGACCACAAACAGGTAACTACGTAATATGTAGAATACTCAGCTTTTGGTTGATGCCTTAAAAAATCCTTTTTCACAGAATTATAATAGTGTTCTAGTGTACAAGTGGCTGTTAAACGCTGGATTCATACTAAAACTAAATAGTTCCTGCACCATCCATTTCTGCAGTTTCTAAAATCCTATTTCATTTGGAGAAGAAATGTAAATACCAAGAATTGGGTAATTAGGATTTAAATCAATGCAAATGCTAGATGATCCAAAGAATTTAGATTTCCTAACACAAGACAGAAATTTACATTCAGTTATTCACTTGGCTTTTGACACATTTGCAGGTAAATTTAATAGTGAGTGAATTAAATTACATACTCTGACTTATTTTATAAATTTCACCTGTTTCCCTAACTTACCTAAGATGTATTTTGAGAATTTTTATTTTTAAACAACCTGCAAGTGATGTATTTTTAATCTTGCCTTTTAAAGCTTCTTTTCTTTTCTTTTCTTTTTTTTAAAGAATTCAGTAGCTTTGTTGTCCGGACCAACACATGTGGAGAGCTGCGTTCATCTCACTTAGGCCAAGAAGTCACCTTGTGTGGATGGATTCAGTACCGAAGGTAAATTGGGGAAGACAGTCTAAGAATGCATAGTGGTTGTTTCCCCAGGGCAATTCCAAACGTTTACTAATTTACAACCAGTCCGAAGAATAAAACATTTTGCAACTCCTGCAGGATTAAGAACTTACTGAATTTTCAACTTTGTTTTAGTTTTTGAAAGACCCAGGTGACAGAGTGTCATTCTTAGTAGGCACCAGTAACATCTATTGAAGGGTATAACAATGAAGCTTGATCCACCAGTGGACTGAAATGACACTGGGCTTACTAAGACTGAAGAGTTCCTATGACCAGTAATTAAAAATAGGCCAGCCTCCTATAAACCAGCTGTTAAACTCCAATAGCATGGGGCAAAAGCTCATTTTATTCAATTTAGGTAGAGAGCAAGCCTAGAAACATAAACAGTGATTCCTTAAGATCAGAGCCCATTTTTTGTTGTTGTTCATCTCTCTATTCCAGAACATACCTGAATAGTACATTAATTAACATAGACGAGATCCAAGATACATAGGTTATATGATCTTCTTAAAGAATATGTCCCGGCCAGGCACAGTGGCTCACGCCTGTAATCCCAGCAGTTTGGGAGACCAAGGCAAGTGGATCACAAGGTCAGCAGTTCAAGACCAGTCTGGCCAAGATGGTGAAACCCTGTCTCTTCTAAAAATACAAAAATTAGCCCGGTGTGGTGGCGGGCGCCTATAATCCAGATACTCAGGAGGCTGAGGCAGGGAATTGCTTGAACCTGGGAGGCAAAGGTTTCAGTGAGCAGAGATCACACCACTGCACTCCAGCCTGGGCTACAGAGCATCTCAAAAAAAAAAAAAAAAAAAAAAATAGAATATGTCTGAAGTAGGTGGATATATTTACCCCATAACTTTAGTGACTTCGTTTTCTGAACCCAGATCTGAAGAGGCTTTCTGTACCTGTTCCTGCTACTGAGGACAGTATGAGAAATAGAGGTTGGATGTTAAAATGTTAGCATTTCTGGGACCTTTTGATGATTCATAGAGAGATATTAAATTAGCAGTTGGAGCTCTTCCAGAAAATTTTAGATTGTATCTTTTATTAGAAAAGGACTTTATATTGCTGCATTTTAAAAATGATCCATCAGATGCTTCTATTATCCTAAAAATACTATCTTTGGATTTTACTATATGCAAAATTTCCAAATTTAATAAAATTTTCTTACAAGGACTTAAGCCAATGAAAAATTTTTTTTAATTTTCAATCTATAATACTTTTTCATTAATAAGCCATCTGTATAAGATTAATAAGCCATATAAGTAGACAATAAAAATTGAAAAAAATAAAAAACAATCATTTTTCATCAATGAGCTACATAGATAATTGCATGAAATGTAACTAATGAAAGTACATAAGTATCAGGCCGGGCACAGTGGCTCATGCCTGTAATTCCAGCACTTAGGGAGGCCAAGGCGGGCAGATCACGAGGTTAGGAGTTCGAGACACCTGGACAACATGGTGGAACCCTGTCTTTACTAAAAATATAAAAAATTAGCTGGGCATGGTGTCGCGTGCCTATAATCCCAGCTACTCTGGAGGCTGAGGCAGGAGAATTGCTTGAACCTGGGAGGCAGAGGTTGCAGGGAGGTGAGATTGCACCACTGCACTCCAGCCTGGGCAGAGTGAAACTCCGTCTCAAAAAAAAAAAATAATAATCATTAAAAAGAAACATGAGAAATTGCATGGATTTTTGTTATTTGTTTTGTGTGCTTAAACTTTAGGCTTAGAGATTTTATCTTTAAATATTCCTTTTTTTCTTTCCATTAATCAGGCAAAACACATTCTTGGTCCTAAGAGATTTCCATGGGCTTGTTCAAGTTATCATTCCCCAGGATGAGGTAATAGAAAATTTCCTGTCATTATCTAAGCCTCTTTGATGCTGTGGCTAGGGTAAGCTAAGTAGTTAAATTAATATGTTTGATGTTTTATATTCAGAAGTTTATTGTTAATGAAAACTGCAAAATATCATAAGCAATATTAAGACATGGCAAAAAGACCAGTGACTCAGTAGAATTATGAACCCAGGTTTCTCAGTGAGGAAAAAAAAAACAAAAAAATAGTAATTATGAACCCAGGATATTAACAAAAAATTTAGAGGAAAAAATACATAAAAGGCTTGTAGACAATAATGAAAGTATGCCCAGCCTCACTCATAGGTAGATAAATACGAATTAAAACTGCATGTAATTGTCATTTTTAACACATTAGATTGACAACACACTGTGTTTGGGAAAGCAGGTGTTCAGTTCCTGGAGGGAGTACAGATTGGCACTAGCTAAGGGGAGCGCAATTTGGTAATATCAAAACTATAAATGCATATATCTTTTGAGCCAATAATTCCACTTCTGGTAAATTATCTTTTTTTTTTTGAGACGCAGGCTCACTCTGTTGCCAGGCTGGAGTGCAGAGGCACAATCTCTGCTCACTGCAACCTCTGCCTCAGCCCCCCAAGTAGCTGGGACTATAGGCACGTGCCACCACGCCCAGCTAATTTTTGTATTTTTAGTAGAGATGGAGTTTCTCCATGTTGGCCAGGATGGTCATGATCTCTTGACCTCATGATTCACCTGCCTTAGCCTCCTGGGATTACAGGCATAAGCCACTGCACCCAGCCAGTAAATTATCTTATACCTAGACTTATACAGATGCAAAGCAACATATGTACAAGGATATTCACTTCAGGATTCTTTTTAATAGAAAAAATTTGGGAACAACCTAGATGTCCTCCAATAAAAGACTGACTTAAAAAATAATGTATATTCTTACAATAGGATACTCTTCTCAGCCATACCAAAAAAAATGAAGAAGTTCTATTCTAATAGGGAGAAAAAAATCCAAGGAATACTGTTAAGTGAAGAACCTTCTATTCTTGAGTACACAGAAGAGCAGCTGTTAAACTCCAGCACTCTAAGTGCTGTCATCTATATAACAAATAGGGGAAGGAAGCAGAATATATATTCAAAATGTATGTGTGTCTGTGTCTGTGTGTGTCTGTGTGTGTGTATTTGCTTGTATATATGTTATGAAATGTCTCTGGAAGGATACCTCAGTATCTGGTAACATTGAGTGCTTCCTGGGGAAGGAACTGAGGGCCTTGAAGACAAGGATAAGAGGGAAACTTTTCACTATGTCTTTTTGCACCCTTTGAATTTGAAGCCATGTGAAGGTACTACCTGCTCAGAAAAGTATTTAATTTAATTACCATCAAAATTAGATAAAATATGACACAGTGATATTCTGAAGAAAATTTTTTTTTAATTAAAAAATTCAAGGCCAGGCATGGTGGCTCACATCTGTAATCCCAGCAATCTGGGAGGCCAAGGCCAGCAGATTGCTTTCATGCAGGAGTTCAAGACCTGCCTGGGCAACATAGTGAAACCTCATTTCTGCTAAAAATACAAAAAATTAGTTGGACGTGGTGGCGTGCACCTGTAGTCCCAGCTACTTGGGAGGCTGAGTTGGGAGAATTACCTGAGCCCAGGAGGTAGAGACTGAAGTGAGCCAAAATCAAACCACTGCACTCCAGCCTGGGCAACCAGAGTGATACCCTGTCTCAAAAAAAAAAAAAAAAAAAAAAAAAAGAAATTAAAGAATTAGATAAAAAAAGAACTTCTATCAAACTTATTGGGCAAAGTTGGGTTCTATTGTAATTTTTACTTAATGCTTGCATGCCTAAGAAAAATATTATTTATTCAGCTCTTAAGTTTTGAAATGAGTAAAGAGCAATGAATTATGTTTTAGGATCAGCATCCAGAGATGAGTATAGCTGAAGAACTCCTTTGACTTTGACCCATTATTGCTATTGGATTTAACTGCCCCTAAGACTAATCCTGGAGACAATTACTTTTCAAGTATGTGGGACTTGTTTGCATTAATAATGGTCATTCTTCTCCTTATTTTCCTTTAAGAAAAGTTTTTTTTTTTTTTTTTTTGAGATGGAGTTTAGCTCTTGTTGCCCAGGCTGGGGTGCAATAGTGCGATCTCGGCTCACCGCAACCTCCGCCTTCCAGGTTCAAATGATTCTCCTGCCTCAGCCCCCCAAGTAGCTGGGATTATGCAAATGCACCACCACACCTGGCTAATTTTTTGTATTTTTAGGAGAGACAGGGTTTCTCTGTGTTGGTCAGGCTGGGCTCGAACTCCTGACCTCAGGTGATCCACCTGCCTCGGCCCCCCAAAGTGCTGAGATTACAAACGTGAGCCACCATGCCTGGCTGTAAAGTTTTTTTTAAAGTTCTTAACTAATAGTTTTACTTGCTGCATTATATAGAGTCAAAATGGGGATGCAGTTTTTACTAAATTCAGTAATAAAGTCATTAAGGGGCAGCCCCAGTCTTTATGGTAATTAAGCTATGACTATTAATTTTTTTTAAACCATAGACTTACAATTACTTAACATTCCTGTAAGTTCATATGTCTCTTGGAACTCTTTTCACCCCTTGTTGTGTAGTCGGCAGCCTCTGTGAGGAAGATTTTATGTGAAGCCCCTATGGAATCTGTGGTGCAAGTGTCTGGTACAGTCATTTCCCGTCCTGCAGGACAAGAGAATCCAGTAAGTAGTTTAGAAAATATCTATGTAAATTTTGCTTGTAGCATTTTCACTGTCTGTGTACACATTCAGGCAGCACAGACTGAGCACCTATTGGACATTAGGCACTAAAGTTTAAATCTACAAATGAACCTACAGATTTCAAAATCTTTACTACAAACATACACATCTATATAAATATGCATGCTAAGACTTGTTTTTTTTTTGTTTTTGTTTTTTTTTTTTGAGACAGGTGTCTTGCTGTATTGCCCAGGCTGGTCTTGAACTTCTGGGCTTAAGCGTTTCTCTTGTCTCAGTTTCCCAAGTATCAAACTACAAGGATGTGTCCTGACATTTGGTGATACCTGAGCACACCAGCCACAGATATGCATAAGAATGTCAAAATCTTGCACAGACATGTATGTTTTATACTTTATGCACTATAAGGACTTTGCACATATTACATATGTAAATAAATGCATATGTTCTACAAATGTGTTTTGCATGTGTCTTGATGAGTAATTTTTAAAACACTTCTCTCTCACTCTCTAAGAAAATGCCAACAGGTGAGATTGAAATCAAAGTCAAAACAGCTGAGCTTCTGAATGCCTGCAAGAAGCTGCCCTTTGAAATTAAGGACTTCATGAAGGTACCATGCTCTGTTATTAATAGAGTATCTAGAAAATGTTGATGACTAGTCAAGTATTTTCCGAGTTTTTTTAAAGAAAAGTTTAACTTCTACAAAATTAAACATTTTATTGTAGACATACTATAAATCATTCTCTTAGTTCTATGATTTCTTGACAAACTGCTGGGAAATAGTGCCAGTTCATTAAACTGTTGCAGTCCCTAAATACCTAGACTGTTTTTTCAGACAGATTAAAATGTGATTCTCTCTTTAAGACTTGAGGTGTTATATTACTTAAGATTTTTTGTTGCCATTGTTTAACATTTGAAAGGAAATTTATGTCTAGCTTAGAAATGGCCAAATGGCATAGGGATCCTATACCTATTAGGTGATAAAATGTATGCTTAGAGCAACTCTTGACTTCCCAAGCATATAAATATAAATAGGATTGCTATAATTTAGGATGTTCTTTCCAAAGTTTAAGGGGTTGTTGGAGCTATACACTCATATGATTTTCAGCCTTGTCGCAGTTTATAGACTTATATATTCCTAATTTTTAAACTGACCTATTAAGGGATTTTTAAATTCACTTCATGGCCAGTTAGTCTTACATTTAAGTTCCCAATACTTAATTCTCTAATTAGAAAGAGCAATGTAATTATACAGTTGACCTATTGTAAAAAAGAAAATACACAGTTTTCCCCAGATAATCATTCAAAAAGAGAAGTTATAGACATTTCTAAAGTTTTCAGCTCAAAGAGGGTTGCAGAGATTTACAGCCTTAAAATAAGCAAACTGTTTCTACTAGTACAGCCATGGAGATTCTAACCACTGTCCCCTTGCATTCTTTACACTTGTAGTCAGCATCCCATTCAGGTGAATCTTCTACTCTGGTGTATCTTTTTTTTTTTTTTTTTTTTAAGGAGATGGGATCTTGCTATGTTGCCCAGGCTGGCCTCACACTCCTGGGCTCAAGTGATCCTCCCACCTCAGCATCCCAAGTAGCTGGAATTATAGGCACATGCCACTATGCCCAGATACAGCATGTGGTGCTGTGGTTTTTTTTTTTTTGAGAGATCTTCAAAATCTTTAAATTTTTTTTCAAGACTCAACCATGGATTTAAATTAATGGATACGTGTTTGGTAAAGTAGGTAAATTTCAGTCAGTGAAGAGTAATGTTAATAATAATGAATAGTAAAAAATGTAAATCTGCACTAATGACAAACTTAGAAGTTGTAGGAATTAAGGATGTTATTATATACACAAATGGAAAGGGCATACAGTGAGCTACTTAATGATGGAAACTAAAGGCAGAGCTAAAGTTTTTGAAAATTCAAACTCTGTTTCTAAAGATAATACCTTTCTAATATTCAAAAATATTTAAATATAAAAATCTTTCACTTTCTTTAGAAAACAGAGGCTCTTCGGTTGCAGTATCGCTACTTAGACTTGCGTAGTTTCCAAATGCAGTATAACCTGCGACTGAGGTCCCAGATGGTCATGAAAATGCGGGACTATCTCTGTAATCTGCATGGTAAGAGAAATGCCTGGATGCTCTTTGGAGTTTTTTAGCATCACTTCTATTTTATTCAGCAGTTTTATTGTATCCTTTCCTTAGGATCATTGGATCAAATGTTGCCAGAAGTCTGGAATTCACTCAATGTGTAATGTAGTTTTTGAAGAAAAGTTAACATTATTTTAAAGATGATAAAGACGATAGTGGCTATTACATTGATTAATGTATTATAGTATTTTCCATCATTGTCAAAGGCAGGACAGCCCTTTGGCTTTTTCTATAAGATTTCTTTTCTTTTTTGAAATAGAGTTTTCACTCTTGTTGCCCAGGCTGGAGTGCAATGGCGCAATCTTGGCTCACTGTAACCTCCACTTCCTGGGTTCAAGGGATTCTCTCGCCTCAGCCTCCTGAGTAGCGGGGATTACAGGTGCCTGGCACCACACCCGGCTAAGTTTTGTATTTTTAGTAGAGACAGGGTTTCACCATGTTGGCCAGGCTGGTCTCAAACTCCTGACCTTAGGTGATTCACCCGCCTCAGCCTCACCAAGTGCTGGGATTACAGGCGTAAGCCACCCTGCGCACCCAACCTTCTGTAAGATTTCTTGGCTGAGTGCGGTGGTTCACACCTTTAATCCCAGTACTTTGTGAGACAAAGGCGGGCAGATCACCTGAGGTCAGGAGTTCAAGACCAGCCTGGCCAACATGGTAAAACCCCGTCTCTACTAAAAATACAGAAATTAGCTGGCGTGGTGGTAGGCGCCTATAATTCCAGCTCTTCAGGAGGCTGAGGCAGAAGAATGGCTTGAACCCGGGAGGCAGAGGTTGCAGTGAGCTGAGATTACACCATTGCACTGCAGCCTGGGGGACAAGAGCAAGACTTTGTCTCAAAAAAAAAAAAA
>NW_022436965.1:16462102-16467729 GCF_009761245.1 Sapajus apella | reverse complement strand
TTTTTTTTTTTTTTGGCAGAATCTCACTCTGTTGCCCAGGCTAGAGTGCAGTAGTATGACCACATCTCACTGCAGCCTCAGCCTTTCACGCTCAAGTGATCCTCCTATCACATCTTCCCAAGTAGCTAGGACCACAGATGTGCACCACCATACCCAGCTAATTTTTTAAAATTTTTTAGAGAGACAGGGTCTCACTATGTTGCCCAGGCTGGTCTCAAACTTCTGGGCTCAAGCAATCCTCTCACCTAAGCATCCCAAAATGCTGGGATTACAGGCATGAACCACCATACCCGGCCAGTCTTAATTCTTTATCATGCACATACATCATTTACTGGGAGCTCAAAAATGTCATGTGAATTAAACTAGACATCTCATTCAGTCCTGGACTTTTTCTGCTATATTTGTCTTATTTCTATACTAGCAGAATGTTTAAAAAATCAGAACAGTTCAGTAGACAAGAATCCATTAAATATTTAGAATTATTTTATGTGTACAGTATGCTTTATGAACAGAATAGTATTTATGAAAATCTTCATCTTCCTTCTTAGATTTGTAAAAACCAGCATCAGTAGGCTTGGTAGCTTATTTCAGCTAAAATTCCTAATTAAAGGGAAGCCTCAGATTTGTTGTACTATATTGTGGACATCATATATGACAAATTTTACATTCCTATCTACTAAATGATGTTTCTCTCTTTTTAGGGTTTGTGGATATAGAAACTCCAACATTGTTTAAGAGGACCCCAGGGGTATGTGTATTCCTTCAATCAGTCTGTTAATAATGTCCTGTTAGTTATAAAGCTAGACCACGTTGCTTTTATATTCACTGGATCCACTTTTATTTTATTCACTGCCTCAGGATGGTCATATTAACTAGGTTTTTCTGAAGAATTGAGAAAAGTATTTGGGTACTTTGAGTCAGAATTGTTCTATTCCACATAAGTTTTCTTTCTTTTGAGTTTTTTTTGTTTGTTTGTTTTTTGTTTTGTTTTTGGGGTTTTTTTTTGTTTGTTTTTTTTGTTTTGAGACAAGAGTCTCACT
Source organism: Sapajus apella (assembly GCF_009761245.1). Taxonomy (NCBI): domain Eukaryota; kingdom Metazoa; phylum Chordata; class Mammalia; order Primates; family Cebidae; genus Sapajus; species Sapajus apella. The sequence continues at coordinate 16,466,689 of NW_022436965.1, read as the reverse complement.
CTGTCACCCAGGCTGGAGTGCAGTGGCACGATCTCAGCTCACTGCAACCTCTGCCTCCTGGATTCAAGCGATTCTCATGTCTCAGCCTCCTGAGTAGCTAGGATTACAGGCATGCACCACCATGCTGGGCTAACTTTTGTATTTTTAGTAGACATGGAGTTTCACCATGTTGGCCAGGCTGGTCTCGAACTCCTGACCTCAAATGATCTGTCCACCTCGGCCTCCCAAAGTGCTGGGATTACACGTGTGAGACACCTCACCCTGCCTCCCTTGAGGTTTACAGATGTAAATCATGAATAAGTTGGTTCTTTGTTTTTTGTGTGGTTTTTTTTTTTTTTTTCCGAGATGGAGTTTCGCTTTGTCACCCAGGCTGGAGTGCAGTGGGGTGATAGGCTCACTGCAACCTCCACCTCCCATGTTCCAGCAATTCTCCCACCTCAGCCTCCCAAGTAGCTGGGACTACAGGTGCGTACCACCGTGACCAGCTAATTTTTGTATTTTTTTAGGAGAGATGGAGTTTTGCTGTGTTGGCCAGGCTGGTCTCGAAATCCTGACCTCAGGTAATTCACCCGCCTCAGCCTTTCAAAGTGCTGGCATTACAGGTGTGAGCCAGTGCACCTGGCCAATGAATTGATTCTTTAAGAACAAATCTCCTGGCCAGGCTCAGTGGCTCACACATGTAGTCTCAGTACTGGGAGGCTGAAGCAAGGAGGATCACTTGAGCCCAGGAGTTCAAGACCAGCTTGAGCAACATAGTGACACCCTCTTGAAATAAAAAAAAAAAATGGAAAAGAAAAAAAAAATTTTTTAAGAACAAATCTCTTGCATATTAAAAATTGACATTTCTTGGCCAGGCACTGTGGCTCATGCCTATCATCTCAGCACTTTGGGAGGCCGAGGTGGGCAGATACCCGAGGTCAGGAGTTCGAGACCAGCCTAGCCAACCATGGCCAACATGATGAAACCTTGTCTACTAAAAATATGAAAATTAGCCAGGTGCAGTGGTGGGCACCTATAACCTCACCTACTCAAGAGGCTGAGGCAGGAGAATCACTTGAATCCAGGAGGCAGAGTTTGTAGTGAACCGAGATTGTACCACTGCACTCCAGCCTAGGCAACAGAGCAAGACTGTCTCAAAAAAGAATTTTTTAAAAATAAATAAAAATGGACATTTCTGGCTGGGCACAGTGGCTTACACCTATAATCTCAGCACTTTGGGAGGCCGAGGTAGGTGGATCACAAAGTCGGGAGTTTGAGACCAGCCTGGACAACATGGTGAAACCCTGTTTCTACTAAAAATAGAAAAATTAGCCAGGCATGGTGGCAGGTGCCTGTAATCCCAGCTACTTGGGAGGCTGATGCAAGAGAAGCACTTGAACCTGGGAGGCGGAGGTTGCAGTGAACGGCGATTGTGCCACTGTACTCCAGTCTGGGCAACAAGAGCAAGACTCCATCTCAAAAAAAAAAAAAAAAATTGACATTTCTAAACATTGATATTTACTCGATTCATCCAGTCTGTGAAATTATAAAACTACAGTTTCATTTGGAAATGCAATTAGGAACTACTTGGATAAGAAATGAGACAGAAAATTCATTCAGCTTGTAATAGAATTGGAAATTCATTTCAACAAGCATAAACTCAACACCTGCCCGTGCAATGGTGTTTAAAGCCTAGTATGCGCAAGCCTTTTTAGAGACTCAAAGATAAGCGAGAAATTATCTCTGTCTTTGTAGAAACTTTGTTCTTTAGTCATTCATTGATAAACTGAAGTAACAACTTCTACTAGTCAATTATACCTTGGGTTTTTGTTTTTTTTTTCTTTTAATAAACTGTCTCCTCTCTCTCTCTCTTTGAAAGGGTGCCAAAGAGTTTTTAGTACCATCCAGGGAACCTGGAAAGTTTTACTCTCTCCCTCAGAGTCCTCAACAGTTCAAGCAACTTCTGATGGTTGGCGGTTTAGACAGGTGGGCTTTTTTTTAATGCTAGCAGTTGTCAGAAAAGGAAAAGAGAAAAACAAAGGGAAAAAAGGAAACACAAAATCCTCTCTGTTCTCAAGAGAAGGATGAGAGTTTGGAGAATACTTATAAAATACCCTCATAATTTTTAGTCATTATTTATTAAAGATTTATTGGGTAGCCAGCATGTACAAAGCTCTATGCTAGTAGATGTAAGAGGGGATTTTTTAAAAATCCCCTTTTTGCTCTCAAGGTGTTAAGGCTGGTAAGCCAGACTAGGATAATGAATAAAACCATCTGTGACATAAACCAAAATGTAAATGTATTGAGATTTGCAAATGAGGTGTTAAGAGCTTTAAAATTATATTGTTTGAGGAAATATAGAAAACTTTGTGAGTTAGGCCTTTGAGGTTAGAGCTACGCTTCAGCAGGTGAAGATAAGAGTTGGAATGACATAGCACAGAAAGTCTCAAGTGTATCCATGGCACAGTAAGTATTTCACTTTGGCCAAAGCAAAAGAGTATATGTGAAGAAGCATGGACTAAAAAAAATGTTTTCATAAAAAGAATTGGCATGGACTGATTTGCATGCCAGTCTAATATATGAATATCCAGAGGTGCCAGTGTTTATTTTGAAAACAATATATAAAATAGTTAACTTCTCATAGGTCAGCTATATATCTAATTCAATTAAATCGTCATGAAAAATAAAAGTATTTCTTATGTTTTTTAGGTATCATTATTTTATAGCCTGCATTTCCTTAAACTTTTGGGAAAAAGTGTGCATTAGTGTAAAATTAACTCAGTTAATGCTATTTCTCAATTGTAGATATTTTCAGGTTGCCCGATGTTATCGAGATGAAGGTTCAAGACCAGACAGACAGCCTGAGTTTACTCAGGTACAAAGTTATATTCACTTATTTCTTAAAATTCAGGCTATTTTGAAAATAGTATTTTCAAGACTAATGCAGTAATTTTATATATTAATGCTTTACTTCTCATTACATTTTATCCATTAGCTATTTAATTAAACTCACCTGCAGTCGAGAAACTCTTCAGTTTTTTTATCCATTTCATGTGTCCTTTTTAAAATTTTTATCTTTCCTTGGATAGCACAGGGGCCACACTGTCATTCAGATTTTAGTATATGTGCTGCCAAAGTGAGCATGTGTCCTTTCCGTAAAGAGTATAGTCAGCAACTAAGGAATGCCAGAAATTCCTAAAGCATTCTAATGTTCATGATAAGGTCCTTAAAACAAATCTCTTATATATTAAGAATGAATAGTTCTATATATTGATATTTTAATCTTTCTAATATGTGTACTTACCAAAGCTATTATGATTTGCTTTCTGTATGATAGCATTTTATTTTATTTTATGATTTTTTTTTTTTTTTTGAGAGGGAATCTCACTCTGTCGCCCAGGCTGGAGTGCAGTAGCGTGATCTCAGTTCACTGCAGCCTCTGCCTCCCAGGTTCAAGAGATTCTTCTGCCTCAGCCTCCCAAGTAGCTGGGACTACAGGCGCACACCACCATACCCGGCTAATTTTTGTATTTTTAGTAAAGGCAGTGTCATAAATAAAGCTCAGAGTTGTAAGGAAAACCAGCACTCAGAGAAAGGATTTCTCAGCAAAGCAAATTTACTTCTGCGCAGAGGTGTGCCCCTCATATTGCCACAAGAGAGCAGCACATAGAACAAAGGAGAGAGAAAGTTTTGACTCCTGACGCAAATCCTGCCCCATGCCCTTTCCCCATTGGCTGGGGTTGGACGACACAATCTGAACGAGACCTGATAGGCTAAACATTTAAACTTTTTCTCAGATAAGGTGGGCACGTAAGGGAGAGGGGAGAGGGGAAAGGGGTGGTCTGTGGCGAGCTAGAGGGCCAATCTTTTCCCAAATAAGGAATGGAATGTGAGCTGATGCTGATGGCACCATTGGTGCTGTGGTATACCTGGGCATGTAGTAAAAGCAGAAAAAAGGAAAGAAGAAGAAAGAGAGGAGTTGGGGGTACTGGGAATTAAAGGATCAGCCTGTTTGAAGAGAAACCTTGCCATGTTTTACAGACAGGGTTTCAGCATGTTGGCCAGGATGGTCTCCATCTCCTGACCTCGTGATCCACCCGCCTGGGTCTCCCCCAGTGCTGGGATTATAGGCTTGAGCTACCACCCGCCAGCTGACAGCATTTTAATCAATGTGGTAAAGTGAAAAAATTACGAGCTTTGGAGTTGGACAGACCTGGGATCAAATGTAGCTTCACTACTTAGTAATTACACATATGCAAACAAGTAATTTAGTTCTCTGAGTCTTCAGCCATGAGATAGTTGTGGGAACTAAACAAGTTAAAGTATGTAAGGGGCCGGGCGCGGTGGCTCAAGCCTGTAATCCCAGCACTTTGGGAGGCCGAGGCGGGTGGATCACGAGGTCAAGAGATCGAGACCATCCTGGTCAACATGGTGAAACCCCGTCTCTACTAAAAATACAAAAAATTAGCTGGGCATGGTGGCGCGTGCCTGTAGTCCCAGCTGCTCAGGAGGCTGAGGCAGGAGAATTGCCTGAACCCAGGAGGCGGAGGTTGCGGTGAGCCGAGATCGCGCCATTGCACTCCAGCCTGGGTAACAAGAGTGAAACTC
>NW_022436965.1:16447315-16462002 GCF_009761245.1 Sapajus apella | reverse complement strand
GTAACAAGAGTGAAACTCCGTCTCAAAAAAAAAAAAAAAAAGTATGTAAGGCCATTAGGACAGTGTCTGACATAAAAAAAAAGATGTCCAATAATATTTATACCCTCCCGATGTATTGTTTATATGCGGAATTCCATAGTAACTTGAAAACAGAAAAATACATAAATGTGTATATACTCTGGCTAAGTTAGTTTCCGTATGTTACTTTGCTTTCAGATTGACATAGAGATGTCTTTTGTAGACCAGACTGGGATCCAGAGTTTAATTGAGGGTTTGCTTCAGTATTCTTGGCCCAACGACAAAGACCCTGTGGTTGTTCCTTTTCCTTCTATGACTTTTGCTGAGGCGCTGGCCACCTATGGAACTGATAAACCTGATACTCGCTTTGGAATGAAGGTACATTTCTTCACTTTTCTAGGACTGTGTCCCCAAATACTCCTGCAGTCTTTTTAAACCACTTTGAAATTGACAAATGTTACACAAGGTTAGATGATATTTTTGTTGTTACCTTGTTACCTTTGTGGATACAGGGTTAGAGCAAGAGAGAATAATGGCATGTTAGCATTACAGTGCTTTCTTTCTATCATGTTCAAGATCCAGTTCCAAGAGCAAGATTCTTGCTATAAAGTTTTTATTACTTGCAAGTTATTGATTATATGGACATGAATGGTAACTTGGAAGAAAAAATAACTATTCTTTCCTTTTCAGTGTTTTTAAAGCCAAGCAGTTATTAAGTGTCCTTGGTCCATAAAAATCTCAAACATGACAATCTTGATTCAAATTATTAATATCTGTAAGTATTTAAGACAGGGGTAGAATTTATATAGAACAGCTTCATTACCAGGCCTCTACTTGTTTGCTCTTAAAGAGAAATAACCCTTGATCCCTGTAATGCTGGTGACATTTCTATATCTAAGTTTTCAGTGCACATTCTTTAGAAATTGAGTACTGCAGGGTGGGCGTGGTGGCTCACACCTGTAATCCCAGCACTTTGGGAGGCCAAAACGGGTGGATCACTTGATGTCAGGAGTTTGAGACCAGCCTGGCCAACACGATGAAACGCCATCTCTATCAAAAATATAAAAAATTAGCCAGGTGCGGTGGCACACACCTGTAATCCCAGCTACTCAGGAAACTGAGGCAGGAGAATTACTTGAACCCGGGAAGTGGAGGTTGCAGTGAGCTGAGATCTTGCCATTGCACTCCAGCCTGGGCAACACAGTGAGACTCCGTCTCAAAAAAAAAAGAAAGAAATTGAGTTCTGCTTGGTTTGTGAATAGTCAGTGCTCAATGCTTAGAATGAAAAAATACAATATACAAAAGATCGTAACTACCAACTTACAGCTGCCAACTCAACTACTTCTTGTTTCTTCATTTGTAATATGGAATAAGTGGTTCTTTTTTCATTTGTATTTATTTATTTATTTTGAGATGGAGTTTCGAGCTTTTTGCCCAAGCTGGAGTGCCATGGCGTGATCTCAGCTCACCACAACCTCTGCCTCCCATGTTCAAGCGATTCTCCTGCCTCAGCCTCCCAAGTAGCTGGGATTATAGGCATGCGCCACCACGCCTGTTGGTCAGGCTGGACTCGAAGTCCCAACCTCAGGTGATGTGCCCTCCTCGGCCTCCCAAAGTGCTAGGAATACAGGCGTGAGCCACTGTACCTGGCCATTTTGTGTGTGTGTGTGTGTGTTTTTTTTTTAAGATGGAGCCTCGCCCTATTGCCCAAGCTGGAATGCAGTGGTACAATCTCAGCTCGCTGCAACATCCTCCTCGTGGGTTCAAACGATTCTTCTGCTTCAGCCTCCCTAGTAGTTGGGGCTACAGGCGTGCACCACCACATTGGCTAATTTTTGTATTTTTAGTAGAGATGGGGTTTTACCATGTTGGCCAGGCTGACCTCCTGACCTCAGGTGATCTTCCCGCCTCAGCCTCCCAAAGTGCTGAGATTATAGGTGTAAGCCACTGCGCGTGGCTTGGAATAGTGGTTCTTAACTCAGACTGCTTGGGTTAAATTCTGGCTCTACCACTTACTAGCTGTGCCATCTTGGGCAAGTTCCTTATTTCTCTGTGTCTTTGTTTTATCTGTGAAATAGGGATAATAAAGAGTGCTAACCTCATAGTTTGTGCAGATGAAATGAATGAGTATGTGTAAAACATGGGTCATATTGCTTAACCCATGGTAAATACTCTTTGAATGTATTCTATAAATGTTAAATTATCAAGATCTATTCTCTTCTTTAAAAATCTTGTTTGTTAAATGTTTTCAGATAAAAATTACTTCATATTTAGTTACCTCTTTTTGTTACTCATTTTCCAGATTATAGATATCAGTGATGTGTTTAGAAACACAGAGATCAGATTTCTTCAAGATGCACTTAGTAAGCCCCATGGAACTGTCAAAGCCATATGTATCCCTGAAGGAGCAGTAAGTGAAGTACAGTTCTATGTTTCTCTAGAATGTATGCTTTGGAAGTAAATATGTTTGACACTGTCGTATTTGAACTTCAGAAAGAACAATTCTTTTTAAATAAAAATAAGTATTTTTGCCGGGTGTGGTGACTCATGCCTGAAATCCTAACACTTTGAGAGGCTGAGGCAGGTGGATCAGTTGAGGTCAGGAATTCAAGACCTCAACTTGTCTTGAGAGGTAGAAACCTTGTCTCTACTAAAAATACAAAAATTAGTTAGGCATGGTGGCAGGCGCCTGTAATCCCAGCTACTTGGGAGGCTGAGGCAGGAGAATCGCTTGAACTTGGGAGGCAGAGGTTGCAGTGAGCTGAGGTCATGCCATTGCACTCCAGCCTGGGCAGCAAGAGTGAAACTCCATGTGAAAAAAAAAATGTCTAAAAGTGTTTCTAAAACTATAAGTAGAGAACAGTAAAATCTTATGAATATGAGTTTACATTCCAGATCCAGGGTGGGGTTTTTTTGTTTTTTGTTTTTTTTTTTCCTTTTAAACAATACTATAAGCCGGGCATAGTAGCTTATGCCTGTAATGCCAACATTGTGGGAGGCCAAGGCAGAAGAATCGCTTAAGGTCAGGAGTTTGAGACCAGCCAGAGCAACATAGAGAGACATTGTCTCTACAAAAAAAAAAACAAAAATTAACCTGGTGTGGTGGCTCACACCTGTAGTCCTAGCTATTTGAGAGATTGAGGTCAGAGGATTACTTGAGGCCAAGAGTTCAAGGCTGAAGTGGGCCATGATTGTGCCATTGCATTCTAACCTGGATGACAGAGCAAGACCCTGTCTCAAAATAAATAAGTAAATAAATGATGCTATGAAGTACTCATGTACTTCATTGTGGATAGTATGTGAGCATAAAATAATACTTAGTATCTGTCTGCAGCCTCAGTTTGTCTGTCTGTCTCTTAGCCCTGTATCAGCTCCAGTATACCCATCACATGTTGATTCTTGATCTTCTGAGAGTTCTCATCTCAATTGCATTGATAACAGGGAAATAAAAGGAGATGGAGCTAATAAAGCAAAAAGGAAGGGGAGGAAGTAGGGATAGAAGAGAGAAAGAGAGAATGGTTGGACTGAGTAAGCATTGACTCTAAAACAATAGTATAAATCTCTTTTCTGTAAGTAGGATATCTGCTTTAAAAGTAATTTTATGACCGGGCATGGTTACTCATGCCTGTAATTTCAGCACTTTGTGAGACCAAGGCGGGCGGATCATGAGGTCAAGAGATCAAGACCATCCTGGCCAACATGGTGAAACCCCATCTCCACTAAAAATACAAAAAATTAGCTGGGCATGGTGGTGTGCACCTGTAGTCCCAGCTACTCAAGAGGCTGAGGCAGGAGGATCGCTTGAACCCGGGAGGCGGAGGTTGCAGTGAGCCGAGATCTTGCCACTGTACTCCAGCCTGGTGACAGAGTAAGACTCCGTCTCAAAAAAAAAAAAAAAGTAATTTCATAAGAAGCATTCCAGATATATTTTGAATAAGATTATGATTTTGAAAGTCTATACTCATTTGCATACATAAGCATATTAGTATACTCACAATGGGGTAAGAACTCAGTCTTTTTTTTTTTTTTTTGAGATGGAGTTTTCGCTCTTGTTACCCAGGCTGGAGTGCAATGGTGCGATCTCAGTTCACCACAACCTCCGCCTCCTGGGTTCAGGCAATTCTCCTGCCTCAGCCTCCTGAGTAGCTGGGATTACGGACATGCGCCACCATGCCCAGCTAATTTTTTGTATTTTTAGTAGAGACGGGGTGTCACCATGTTGACCAGGATGGTCTTGATCTCTTGACCTCGTGATCCACCTGCCTCGGCCTCCCAAAGTGCTGGGATTACAGGCGTGAGCCACCGCGCCCAGCAGAACTCAGTCTTATTACATTTTATTTACTTCATATATTCAATGAAAAGTCATTTATTGTCAGGCTGGGTGTGGTGGTTCATGTCTGTAATCCCAGCACTTTGGGAGGCCAAGGCGGGCGGATCACTTAAGATCAGAAGTTCAAGACCAGCCTGGCCAACATGGCAAAACCCCCTCTCCACTAAAAATACCAAAATCAGCTGGGCATTGTGGTGGGTGCCTGTAATCTTAGCTACTCAGGAGGCTGAGGCAGGAGAATCACGAGCCCAGTAGGCAGAGGTTGCAGTAAGTGCGAGATCATACCACTGCACTCCAGCCTGGGCGACAGAGTGAGACTCTGTCTTTAAAAAAAAAAAAAAAAAAAAAGTAATTTATTATTCATACTCTAGTCCAGACATAAGAAATATGTTCAGGCTAGGCCAGCCATGGTGGCTCACACCTGTAATCTCAGCACTTTGGGAGGCCAAGGCGGGCAGATCACCTGAGGTCGGAAGTTCAAGACTAACTTGACAAACATGGAAAAACCCTGTCTCTACTAAATATACAAAATTAGCCGGGTGTAGTGCCACATTCATGTAATCCCAAGTACTCAGGAGGCTGAGGCAGGAGAATCTCTTGAACCCCGGAGGCGGAGGTTGCAGTGAGTGGAGATCACACCATTGCACTCCAGCCTGGACAACAAAAGCAAAACTTCTCAAAAATAAAAAAGAAAGAAATATGTTCAGGTAAGCTCAGTATAATATTTTGCCTAATATTATTTACACCATTTTGAGTTTGTCCATTCTTCTTCAAGTAGATACAAGAACTGCAGGAGCATGGATCATGTTTCATCTTTTTATACCTCCCACACCTAGTTAAATGCGGCATGAATATAGCTAATGGTGCATGGTATATGGTAGAAATAAGATGGTCAAAGTATGATTTCACAAATCACATGGTTTATTGCCATACAAAGAGAATATTTTCTTAGGTTCACAATGCTTAAAAGAGAGAGAGAATAAGTGTCGGGTGCAGTGGTTCACACCTGTAATCCTAGCACTTTAGGAAGCCGTGGTGAGCGGATCACAAGATCAGGAGTTCGAGACCAGCCTGGCCAATATGGTGAAACCCTGTCTCTACTAAAAATATTTTTAAAAATTAGCTGAGTGTGGTGGTGCGCTGTAGTCCCAGCTACTCAGGAGGCTGAGGCAGAAAAATCGCTTGAACCCGGGAGGCAGAGGTTGCAGTGAGCCAAGATCATGCCACTGCACTCCAGCCTGGGTGATGAAGTGAGACTCCATCTCCAAAAAAAAAAGGAGAGAGAGAGAGAGAGAATAATATGAACAAACCTCACAGGGAATACACTAAATAGTTGAGGTGTATTAACGACATAGTGAGTGAGTTCCAAAATTATTAAAGTCCGCTTGCTCTATTAGAATGGAAGCAGGCCTCTGGGAAAAGTAAAGTCTAATTAAAGTTCGAGGTGTACTCTTATGTGAGCAGTTTTTGGGAGAAGCTGGTTTGACCGCCACAGTATAGACTACACCTAAGATCCCTCCATGCTAGAGGGTAGTGCCAGTGTGGGTGGGCAAGCCTTAGAGGTTAGCTGAAAGGCTAACAGGGTGTCACCCATCTCTTGGTTTTCAGAGAAGCAGTTGACAGAGTATAGCCAGTAACAGTGCTATCAAAGTGTCTGTGAAACTCTTAAGTTTATATGTATTTTTGAAGTCTAGTAGTTGAGGTCAGTAATTCACACAGGGGCGTTATGATAAGGTTTGAGGTAACATTCCTCAGGGGAAGAGGGAATTCACTCCAAGTTCTCACATAGGGGATCTGATAAGACATCACACTCTCGAAAGGAGGGGGAATACACCCCAAAACATCAAACTGTGTTTGGATCATTTTAAAGGTATATAACATGATAACCATAGTGTCTCACTTGAAAGACATTGAGATAATTTCAAAACAGGTAGAATTTTAAGAAACCTCAAATAATCAAATTCTGAATCCTCTTATTGGTCTGAAAGTTTTCTTTCACAGTTCAGTTGTAGACATTCATTTTGAACATTTATCCTGCTTATTATATATAAAGGATCTTCTGAGGAATACATTCACAGCCATTTCCAATAAGAGCTGCTTGCCAGGCGCAGTGGCTCACACCTGTAATCCCAGCACTTTAGGAAGCCAAGGCGGGCAGATCGCCTGAGGTCGGGAGTTCAAGACCAGCTTGGCCAACATGATGAAACCCCATCTCTACAAAAAATACAAAAAATAGCCGGGTGTGGTGGTGCGCACCTGTAGTCCCAGCTACTCAGGAGGCTTAGGCAGCAAAATCACTTGAACCCAGGAGGTGGAGGTTGCAGTGAGCTAAGATCATGCCACAGCATACCAGCCTGGGTGATAGAGCTAGATGCCATGGCAAAAAAAAAAAAAAAAAAAAAAGATCTGCATACCTGGAAAAAATAAGCACTGTAACAAGCTTTAAAAATGTGTCATTTGGCAGCAGAAATTGAATTTTGTTTTTCTTTTTTTTGAGATGGAGTGTTGCTTTGTTACCCAGGCTAGAGTGCAGTGGCACAATCTTGGCTCACTGCAACCTCCACCTCCTGAGTTCAAGTGATTCTCCTGCCTCAACCTCCTGAGTAGCTGGGATTACAGGCGCCTGCCACCAGACCCTACTAATTTTTGTATTTTTAGTAGAGACAGGTTTTCACCATGTTGGTCAGGGTGGTCTCCAAGTCCTGACCTTCAAGCAATCCACCCACCTTGGCCTCCCAAAGTGCTGGGATTATAGGCATGAGCCACGTCGCCCAGCCAAGACATTGAATTTTTATTAAATCTTATTATTGTAATAGAAGACACAAAATCTATTTGTCATTTGATAGCATAAACATGTTTATGAAGCGAAGTGTCATAATGACAAGTTTACTTTGATTTTTCTTTCATCAGAAATACTTAAAAAGGAAAGACATTGAATCCATTAGAAAATTTTCAGCTGACCATTTTGATCAGGTAAGGAGTTAATTAGAGCAGTTACTTTCCTTATAGAGATTCACTAATTTTAACTATTATTAACTAAATTATCATTATCATTAGTTTTGAACATCTTGTTATTTGAGATCATTCTTCTATTTGTTTTTTATTTTATTTGTGTATTTATTTTGGAGATGTAGTCTTAGTCTGTTGCCCAGGCTGGAGTGCAGTAAAGCCGTCGTATCTCACTGCTGCCTTGATTTCCTGGGTTCAGGCAACACTCCTGCCTCTGTCTCTCAAGCAGCTAGGACTACAGGCTCAGGCCACCATGCCGCCCAGTTGTATCCCTAGTCCCAGCTACTTAGGATGCTGAAGTGGGAGGATCACCTGAGCCTCAGGGGCCGAGGCTACAGTGAGCTGATATCCCGCCACTGCACTCCAACCTGGCATCAGAGCAAGACTCCATATCCAAAAAAAATTGGGCTGAGCACAGTGGCTTACACCTGTAATCCCAGTACTTTTAGGAGGCTGAGGCAGGCAGATCAGTTGAGGTCAGGAGTTCGAGACCAACCTGGCCAACATGGTGAAACCCCATCTCTACTAAAAATACAAAAAATTAGCTGGGAGTGGTGGCACACATTTATAATCCCAGCTACTTTGGGAGGCCAAGGCAGGAGAACCCCTTGAACCCAGAAGGCAGAGGTTGCAGTGAGCTAAGATCATGCCACCACACTCCAGCCTGGGCGAAAGAGTGATACTCGGTCTCTAAATAAATAAATATTAGCTGGGCATAGTGGCACATGTCTGCAGTCCCAGCTACTTGGGAGACTGAGGCAGGAGAATCACAAGTCCAGGAGATCAAGGCTGCAATGAGCTATGATCATGCCACTGCACTCTAGCCTGGGTGGCAGAGTGAGACCCTGTGTCTAAAAGAAATAAAGGATCCAGCCAGGCAAGGAAGTGCACAGCTGTAATCCCAGCACTTTGGGAGCCCAAAATGGGAATATCACTTGAGCCCAGAAGTTTGAGACCAGCCTAGGCAACATAGTGAGACCTCATCCCTATAAAAACTAGAAAAAAATTTAACTGGGCATGGTGGCACACACCTGTCATCCCAACTACGTGAGAGGCTGAGGTGGGTGGATCACTTGAGCCCAGGAGATCGAGGCTGCAGTGAGCTATGTTCATGCCACTGCACTCCAGCCTGGGCGATAGCATGAGACTCTGTCTCAAAAAAAAAAAAGGGAGGGAAAGAATCTTAGGTATGATAACAGGAATAAAATGAAACCATATAGGAGTAATTAAATAAATTATGATATAATCAAAGGAATATTAAAGTTCCTTTTTAAAATTTTGTTTTCTAAGACTTAATAGAGCAAAAATGCTTTTGTAATGACATGTATCAAAACGAGGCTATAGGATTATATTTATACTGATCATAACCATGTGAAAACACTGTATTTGTATACTGAAAATGGACTACCTACCTCTACCGCCACTATTTCCCAAGCCTCAAGCACAAAGAACAATAAGTAGATTTTTATATGAGAAAAAAATTGTGGCCGGGCGCGGTGGCTCAAGCCTGTAATCCCAGCACTTTGGGAGGCCGAGGCGGGTGGATCACGAGGTCAAGAGATCGAGACCATCCTGGTCAACATGGTGAAACCCCATCTCTACTAAAACTACAAAAAATTAGCTGGGCATGGTGGCGTGTGCCTGTAGTACCAGCTACTCAGGAGGCTGAGGCAGGAGAATTGCCTGAACCCAGGAGGCAGAGGTTGCAGTGAGCCGAGATCGCGCCATTGCACTCCAGCCTGGGTAACGAGCGAAACTCCGTCTCAAAGAAAAAAAAAAACAAAAAAAAATATTAAGGTAGTAGTTTCCAAAATGGGGTGAGACAAAAACAGAAAAGTCAGGGCAATATAACAAGCTTTTAATAAAGTTAAATAAATTTGAAGAACTATCCTTTATTTCTGTCTTTGCAGAGGTGTTGGGGTGGTGGAATATGGCTTTTCTTTATAAAGTTAAAAATTGGCAACGCTTTATCTTCCAATTTTGTTTATTTTTATTTTATAGTATATAAAATCTGCATCTAAGAACCACAGGACCAGAAAATAAGCCTGAAGGTTAACTTTGGCAGCCTTCAGTTGATGGGACTGTTATTACATTTTCTTCTTTCATTCTTTTCTTTCTTCTCCTGTTTTCTTTTTCCTTCCTAGTTTCCTGAATTTTTATATAAGAAATGGGTACTGGCCAGGCGCGGTGGCTCACGCCTGTAATCCCAGCACTTTGGGAGGCCGATGCAGGCAGATCACTTGAGGTCAGAAGTTTGAGACCAGCCTGGCCAACATAGTGAAACCCCATCTCTACTAAAACTACAAAAATTAGCCAGGCATGGTGGTGCACATCTGTAATCCCAGCTACTGGGAGGCTGAGGCAGGTGAATCACTTGAGCCCCGGAGGCAGAGGCTGCAGTGAGCCAAGATCAGGCAACTGTACTCCAGCCTGGGTGACAGAGACTACATCTTAAAAAAAAAAAAAAAAAAAAAAAAAGCTGGTTGGAAACCCAAGATCCGTAAAGAAGCTTTGTAAATGGTTAGGTTTAGTTTAGCATGAGCAGCAAGACTGCTGTCTGTTTTTGTTGTTGTTGTTGTTGTTGTTGTTTTTTGTTTTTTTTTTGTGGAAGAGCTATTTATTAGAGACAGAGCAAGAGACAACGAGACAGCTCCCATGCTGTTGTAGGAGGGGAATCCAGAGAGGGCTATCCCCTGCTGTCTGTTATCCTAAGCATTCAAGGCTTAAAAGTCCTGAGCCTCTCCAGAACTCTGCAGGGTAAAATCAGTTCCTTATGCTGAGGCCACTTCCATTGTTCTTTATGCCAGACCTTCCTGCACCTTGTTTCTTTAATCATTCCTGCTCAAGTCACTTGCAATCTGCCAAAAAGTCACAGAAATCGCTCATCTGCTGATATTACTCTCCATTCTTCATCCTCCTCCCACTCCTTTTTTTTTTTTTGTCTTGCTCTGTCACCCAGGCTGGAGTGCAGTGGCCCAATCTCAGCTCACTGCAGCCTCTACCTTTCAGGCTCAAGTGATTCTCATGCCTCAGCCTCCCAAGTAGCTCGGATTACAGGCGCACACAACTGGCGCAGCTAATTTTTGTATTTTTAGTAGAGATGGGGTTTCACCATGTTGGCCAAGCTGATGTTGAATTTCTGGCTTCCAGTGATCCACCCACCTCAGCCTCCCAAAGTGCTGGGATTGCAGGTATGAGTCACAATGCCAAGCCCACTTTATAAAATTCCCTTAGTATCATTTTGAAGGGGTTCAGGGAGATAATAGAGACAATATCTTTTAAATTCTCTTCGTCTAGAAAATTCTTTTCTACCAGAAATCTTTGTACTATAAGAAGATAAGCCGGGCGCGGTGGCTCAAGCCTGTAATCCCAGCACTTTGGGAGGCCGAGGTGGGTGGATCACAAGGTCAAGAGATCGAGACCATCCTGGTCAACATGGTGAAACCCCGTCTCTACTAAAACTACAAAAAATTAGCTGGGCATGGTGGTGCGTGCCTGTAATCCCAGCTACTCAGGAGGTTGAGGCAGGAGCATTGCCTGAACCCAGGAGGCGGAGGTTGCGGTGAGCCAAGATCGCGCCATTGCACTCCAGCCTGGGTAACAAGGGAAACTCCGTCTCAAAAAAAAAAAAAAAAAAAAAGAAGATAAATTAATCCCACTGTTTAAAAAAAAAAGTGTGAATAAGTCTTTTTCTTTTTCACAGGAAATCTTACCTGTATTCCTTAACACCAACAGAAACTGGAATTCTCCAGTTGCTAACTTCATAATGGAGTCGAAAAGACCAGAATTAATCAGACTAATGGAGACCCAAGAGGAAGATGTGGTCCTACTAACAGCTGGAGAGCACAATAAAGCAGTAAGAAAAATTACCTCCAAGCATCAATGCTGTTGATGGTGAACCATACCTTACTCTCCTATGTGTATAGTATATATTTGAACTATAGACTGTTAATTCATAAAATGGAGCTGCTCTGTATAAATCTTTTTTTTTTTAAGAGATGGAGTCTCGCTCTGTCGCCCAGGCTGGAGCGCAGTGGCACAATCTCAGCTCACTGCAACCTCCAACTCCTGGGTTCTAGCAATTCTCCTGCCTCAGCCTCCTGAGTAGCTGGGATTACAAGCGCACGCCACCATGCCTGGCTAATTTTTTGTATTTTTATTAGAGACAGGATTTCACATGTTGTCCAGACTGGTCTCAAACTCCTGAGCTCAGGCAATCCACCCGCCTCAGCATCCCAAACCTGCTAGGATTACAGGCATGAGCCACTGCACCCAGCCTGCATAAATCTTACAATACTTTATAATGCACTGTATGAAAACTAAGAGTGGGCCAGGCGCAGTGGCTCATGCCTGTAATCTCAGCACTTTGGGAGGCCAAGACTGGTGGATCACCTGAAATCAGGAGTTCAAGACCAGCTTGGTCAATGTGGTCATATCTACTAACAATACAAAAATTAGCCAGGCGTGGCGGCGGGCACTTGTAGTCTCAGCTACTCAACAGTCGAAGGCAAGAGAATAACTTGAACCCGGGACGCAAAGGTTGCAGTGAGCCAAGATCATGCCACTGTACTCCAGCCTGGGTCGGTCTCAAAAAAAAAAAAAAACAACTAAGGGTTGTTTTCATTAGCTACCAGCCTCCATTGACATTAATTAGACCTGACCCTAACTGGGAAATCCGGTTAGATAAAGGGGTAGTGAAATTAGTCATATGACCATGAAAAAATATTTTCAGTGTCAAGATTTTACAGATGAAGAAAATTAGGTAGTCTCAAACTTTTGTACATAATGGATTCCTGAATTGTGGAGGGACGGATCAGGCCACTGGAGAGCTGGTGGGTTCACAGACACCCCTGGACCAACTTGGTCAAAGTAGGACCCTTTTTCCTCAAAAACAGCAGCTGTAGGTGGCGGTGCCATCATGCACTAGCTGAGTCAGCATTCTTTGGGGGATACGGAAGACCGAATTAGCTTTAGGGATCTTTGTAAGATACAGAAAAGTATAGTACAAAGTCAAACATGAATATTTAAAATGTACTGTAAAGATCAAGCATGATATAAATTTATTGTTTTACTTTAGTACATAGTTTTTTCAAAATGATAGTGTGTCTGACTCATACTTCATCAAGTTTTCTTCAAATCTATATTCTCATTTATCATTGTTTCTTCCAAAGAAAAAGTTTCAGAGTCCAGCTTCAGAGCTAAATGTAATGCCCTGTCTCCCCTTCCCCTATAATAGTAGAATAAAGAAAGCTAATTTATTTCCAAATTTTATTATGAATGCATTTCTTAAAAAAGAACATAGGATTCTGTTGCAAACTTATTTGGATATTAAACGTTCTCTTGGTATGAACTAAACATGCTGGTGTTTCATTCTCGGGAAGGTATAGTTCTGATTCCTACAATGCCTTCCTTGAAAGAGAGCTAGAAACCAGACTTTCGAGGAATAACATTAGCATTCTGAAAATGTCACAATGAAGGTCCTTTATGTAGACATAAATATAAGATAGACTGGGCTACAAAATAACACCCTATCATGTCTCCAGGCATATGTCACTGTTCTAACCAACTGTCCTTTCTCAGGGAAGTTCTGCACACCATAGGTAGCACTTATTAAGCACTTACTATTTGCCAAGCCCTGTTCTAAGTACTTTGTAGACATTAACTCATTTAACCCTCATGCCAACCCTATAAGGGAAGTTCTGATACTGTTGCTATTTTAAAAATAAGTGAGGCACAGAGCTTAAAATTTTGCTCATAGTCACATAGCTAGGAAGTGGAGGAGCCAGATTTCTAACTCATGAAGTTGGGTTCCAAAATTCGCACTCGTTTTTTTTTTTGAGTCTATCTCTGTCGCCCAGACTAGAGTGCAGTGGATCTCAGCTCCCTACAACATCCGCCTCATGGGTTCAAGCGATTCTTCTGCCTCAGTTTCCCAAGTAGCCGGGATTACAGGCACATGCCACCATGCCTGGCCAATTTTTGTATTCTTAGTAGATGGAGTTTCACCATGTTGCTCAGGCTAGTCTCAAACTCCTGACCTCATGGTCCCCCCGCCTCGGCCTCCCAAAGTGCTGGGATTACAGGTGTGAGCCCCTCTGCTCAGCCACACTCTTAAATGAATCTCTAATCCACATTACCTGTAGTGATAGCCAGCCTTTACTGAACATTAACCATGTGCCAGGAACTCACCAAATCCTCACCACAACCCTTCAGGAGAAGTGAGGAAATAATCAGAATGACTGCCACTCACATACTTTGGCAGACCCTGCACCTTACGTACATTATCTCACTTAAGCTTCACTGCAGTCTTTTTGAGTTGATATTTTTAACCCCATTTTACAATGAAAAAGGTTACAGAGAAGTTAGTAATAAGCCACACTGAGATTTAGACCCAGGTCTATGAACTGCTGATCCCTGTGTTTTTAATCGCCGAGTTACTAGGTACTTACCCAGTTGGTTGAGTCTGACAATTGTTCTCAACCATGTTGCAGTCAGATTCCTCAGATCTTTGTGTTCTGAGAGGCAATGAGCATCCTATCTGTTAATTGGCTAATCCTTTCCTAGAGAATGGCCTGGCTTCAGAATCCAGGCTGTGTCATTTGCTGCCTGTTCTGTCAAGAAGTTAACTCAGTGTTTATGTCTTCTGTTTGCAGTGCTCTTTGTTGGGAAAATTACGACTGGAATGTGCTGACCTTCTAGAAACAAGAGGAGTGGTGCTCCGTGACCCCACTCTGTTCTCTTTCCTTTGGGTAGTGGATTTCCCACTCTTCCTCCCCAAGGAGGAAAATCCCAGGGAGCTGGAATCGGCCCACCACCCATTTACCGCTCCCCACCCCAGTGACATACACCTCCTTTACACTGAGCCCAAAAAGGTACTGTATCTCTACTTCCAAATCAAAAGGAAGTATGTATATAATGGCAAAGAACTTCAGACTTCAAAGTCTGATGATAGATAGGACCCAGTTCTGGACGCCTCAGAAGAAATTGTGGGGTTTGAGTTAGTAGTTAATACATTGTCTTTGGCCGGGCACGGTGGCTCAAGCCTGTAATCCCAGTACTTTGGGAGGCCGAGGCGGGTGGATCACAAGGTCAAGAGATCGAGACCATCCTGGTCAACAAGGTGAAACCCCGTCTCTACTAAAAATACAAAAAAAAAATTAGCTGGGCATGGTGGCGCGTGCCTGTAATCCCAGCTACTGAGGAGGCTGAGGCAGGAGAATTGCCTGAACCCAGGAGGCGGAGGTTGCGGTGAGCCGAGATCGCGCCATTGCACTCCAGCCTGGGTAACAAGAGCGAAACTCCATCTCAAAAAAAAAAAAAAAAAAAAATT
>NW_022436965.1:16435174-16447215 GCF_009761245.1 Sapajus apella | reverse complement strand
CCGTCTCAAAAAAAAAAAAAAAAAAAGAATCTACAGGGTCTTCAACCTGTAGAACAGAAAACCAGACATTTTCTCTAACATAAAGTCTCTGTGAATCTTCTAGGTCCGTAGCCAACACTATGACTTGGTTTTAAACGGCAATGAGATAGGAGGTGGTTCGATTCGAATTCACAATGCAGAGCTACAGCGATATATCTTGGCAACCTTACTAAAGGTAACAAACACCATCTGCTATCCTGGGCTTATTTTTTTACCAGAATATTTTTCAGTTTTGTTTTTTTCCTGTTGTTGTTGGCTTTTGTTTTTGAGACATTCTGTCACCCAGGTAGGAGTGTACTGGTACATTCACAGCTCACTACAATCTCAACCTCCTGTGCTCAAGCCATCCTCCCACGTCAGCTTCCCAAGTAACAGTGACTACAGGCACATGCCATTATGCCTGACTAATTTTTTTGTAGAGATAAGGTTTCCCTGTGTTGCTCACACTGCTCTCAAACGCCTGCTCTCAAGCAGTCCTCCCGCCTTGGCCTCCCAAAGTGCTTATGCTGGGGTTATAAGCATAAGCCACCACATCTGACTTAAATCAGCCTATTTTATTAAACATTTGTTATGAATGGAGGATTCACAAGATACAAAATAGCATCAGCTATCTCTCTACCTTTAATGTAGGACTTGGAAAAGTAATAATATTAAATACTTAAATAGTATCTGGCTCATAGCACTATTAAACAGCACTATTTAAGTACTAATTAATAGTGCATATTAAATACCCTTATAATAGTGCAGATAAATGTCTTTATTCTGCCCACTCTAAAGATGAGATTTACTGAGGCAGCTTACTTGCCAAAGTGACAGTACAAAAGTAAGCAGAGTCAGGATTTGAACCCTGCGGGGTGGCTCTAAAGCCCATGCTCCTAACCACTACACTGCTTAAGAAAACCATGCAGCTTGAAAAAAAATAAAATAAAATGAAAACCATGCAGTTGGAAGTGACTAAAATTGATAATGTTGGAGAAGAAGTTTGAAAAGATTTTATATCACTTATTAGATACTACTTTAGCTATATTTAAGGTGGGTATATAATTTTAGTGATAGTGGAGTAATCAGGATTTTTGAAAGAAAAAGAAGAGTCTGTACAGGTGCAGACCTAAGAATTTGAAGTTTGTTGGTGATGCTATAGAAGGCTTGGGTAGGTTTCAAAAGAAAAAGTCTTTCAGGACTAGAGAGTTTGGTCCTGAAAGACCATTTTGTGGGATTAACTGACAAGTGTGAGGTAGGACGGAAGAACTTCATTTGTGAGAGCAGGATTGGAGAACTCTGACTATAAGATGACTCCTTTAGCTTTAAGCCTTCAATGTCCTTAAAGTCTAAGGGTATTGTGAAATCTGTTAACTTTGTTGTTGTTGCTGAGACAGAGTCTCGCTCTGTCTCCCAGGCTAGAGTGCAGTGGCACAATCTTGGCTCCCTGCAACCTCAGCCTCCTGGGTTCAAGCAATTCTCCTGCCTCAGCCTCCCAAGTAGCTGGGATTTCAGGTGCGTGCCACCACGCCCAGCTATTTTGTATGTTTAGTAGAGAGAGGGTTTCACCATGTTGGACAGGCTGCTCTCAAACTCCTGACCTCAAGAGATCCACCCGCCTTGGCATCCCAAAGTGCTGGGATTACAGGCGTGAGCCACCACGCCCGGCCAAAATCTGTTAACTTTGCCAAGTCAAAGCCTCCAATCACCATTTGAGTTTTGTGCATTTGTTTGTTTGTTTGTTTTTAAAAAGATGGAGTCTCACTCTATCACCCAGACTAGAGTGCAATGGCATGATCATAACTCAGTGCAGCCTCAAACTCCTGGAATCAAGTGATCCTCCTGCCCAGCCCAGCTTCTAGTCACCAGTTTTCAGCCTTTTTCATTCCTCTGATTGTGAAACTTTTCAAAAGAGTCAGTAAGAATACATTACTTCTTTTTTTTTTTTTTTTTTGAGACAGTCTCACTCTGTCACCCAGACTGGATGCAGTGGCGTGATCTCAGTTCACTGCAACCTCCACCTCACGGGTTCAAGTGATTCTCCTACCTTAGCCTTCTGAGTAGCTGGGACTACAGGCACACACCACCACCCAGCTAGTGTGTGTGTGAGTGAGAGTGAGTGTGTGTGTGTGTGTGTGTGTGTGTGTGTGTGTATTTTTAGTAGAGACAGGGTTTTGCCATGTTGGCCAGGCAGGTCTTAAACTCCTGACCGCAGGTGATCTGCCTGTGTTGGCCTCCCAAAGTGCTGGGATTACAGGAGTAAGCCATTGCATCTGGCCTAGAATACATTACTTCTGTTGCTTCCCTAAACAGTGGTTCCCCCCTCCAGCTGCACCTTAAAATAAAATCACCTGGAAAGCATTAAAAAAAAAAAAAAAACAAAAAACACTGGTGCCTTGGCCACACATCAGACCAACTGCATAAAAAGTTCTGAGTATGAGGCTTTGGCATATTTGTTTGAAGCTTCCCCCTTGCTCCTGATTTATAACCTGGTTGGAGAACCATTTTCAAACTCACTTTCAACATTTCTACAAGTACTGCCCTACACGTTACTCACATGGTCACCAAATCCAGTGGCCTCTTCTTGACCCTTAAGCTCTCTTTCCTCCCAGCAGCATTTGACAAGTCGCCCACTTAGTAATGTTCTCTTCCCTTGGTCTCTGTGACAGGAGAGTTCCCTGCTTTTCATCTTCACCTCCTCATTTGGTCTCACTCTGTTTGCATTGTGAATACAGTAAAAGCTGCATTTACTGAACACTAGGCATTTTTGTACATGTTAATGTCATCTATGACTTGTCTTTTTCCCTTGCTAACTTGTAAATCACTTAAGGTAATTTTTTCTTTACACTTTTCCAATAAGTTTTTATTATTAGTTAAGTCAGGTTTGGGTGTTTTAAAACTCAACTTTGTTTTCCCTTTATCATCTAAGCCTAGATGGTGGCCCTTAGTGGACCTTCAACATATATTTAAACTGAATTATCTTTTGAATTTCAGGAAGATGTGAAATTGCTCTCCCATATACTCCAGGCTTTAGATTATGGGGCACCCCCTCATGGAGGAATTGCCTTAGGTAAATAATTTTTCCTTTTATAAGCTAAACTGAATTCCATTGCACTGTCTCAAATTCGGGCTCTCAAGTTTGTGGTGGTGGAGGTGGACGGAGAAGTCTAAGAGTTCCATGAGACTATAAGTTTCTGTTTAAATTTCAGTAATGGCAGGGGGAAGAGGGAGACAGCAATCCACCATGGCATGTATGTACCTATGCAACAATCCTGCAGGATGCAGGATGTGCACATGTACCCCAGAGCCCAAAGTATAATAAATTTCAATAATATATATTTTAAATGTATCTTAGCAGTTATAAAGATATAATTTAACTGATAATTTGCATTTGAAAGATCATGAGTAGTTTAAAACTGCAGACCTTAAGTCAATGTTGTTCAAATCCCTGTAGCCTCACAGACACACTCACTGGATCTGGAAAGCACTGCTCCATAATGTTCAGCTTGTATGAAAACAGGAATATGCCAGCATTCTTCTGTTTGCCATGGTTACTCACTTTGCTTGTTTTGTCAAAGCAAGGAAGAGTGAGACATTCTAGGAAGCTCACCTAGATTGTAGGCCCTAGCAACAGGAACTTCCTTCTGTTTATGGAGTTCCCTGCCAAGCACCAAATACATTGTTAAACCTGTTTTAGGGCCTTTAGTAAGCCCTTGCTAGGAACACTAATTGCTGTGATAACCCAAATAGCATGTGAACATTATTAGTCCTGAGTACTCTTCCAGAATTACATAGAAAAGAACCCCTCAAACAATACAAGTTCTCTAAAAAGGTAGAGAACTATGGTTGGCTACAGTTTGTTAAAGATTCTTATTTAAAAGTTCTCTACAACTTTTATAGAAAAACTTAGTTCCAACATTACATTACATTTCTCATCTGTTATCTTTGTATTTTACTCACAGGGTTAGACAGACTAATATGCCTCGTCACTGGATCTCCAAGCATCCGAGATGTCATAGCCTTCCCAAAGTCCTTCCGGGGACATGACCTCATGAGCAATACCCCAGATTCTATTCCTCCTGAGGAACTGAAGCCTTATCATATCCAAGTCTCCTGGCCAACAGACTCCAAAGCAGCAAAAGCTCATTGAATCATGCATACCATACAGAAAGTTGAGCTTTTGGGTTTTGTCCTGTTGGTTCCCCCAAAATCAGATCTAGAGTTCTGCCACAGGTCTGACAATCAAGTCTTTACATGGAAGGAATCCAGGCAGCATTCTTCATCACAATGAAGCAGAAGATACCCAATTTTGACTTGATCACATGCATCATTCAGGTTTTTTTTTTTTTTTTTTTTGGTTTTTTTTTTGAAGTTCCTTTTTACTTAGAGAGGTGTGAAAGATGGTTCTTTGTTGAAATAATATAGTGGGGTGTACTGTTTTCAAATCATGTTTTTCATACCCCAATATTAGATTATTCACTTAGGACACAGGTAATCAAATCATGTGTGAAATGTGGGAAAATGGTTACCCCTGTAAAACTAGTGAGTTGATAGAGTTTATTTCATCAGCCTCATCAGGAGAATCATATAAATCAAGCTTTATAATGACATTTCAACCATCAACATAATATAGTGAGGAGTACCATAATACAATGCAGAAAACATCACTGAAATGAGAGTCACAATTTTTTTTTTCAGTGTTTCAGCCTGAGGGAGTTACATAAACCTCTCTTAGCCTCCCTTCCTGCTAATGTTGTGTAAAATACATACTTGCCCTGGCTACCTCACAGGGCTCTTGTTGCTAGAATCAGAGGAGATAACATCTATGAGATAAAGTGAATAAAAGTACTTTGAAAAACTATAAAGCTTTTCACAAATGTGAGATATTATCCATCCATACATAGGTAGGTAGATGTATCTCTATAGCTTCAGATCAAACAAAACTGATATCAACAGTAAAAGTCATTTTATTTATCAATTTTGTTTATATTTCTATTTTTAAAGATATTGGCTAGGAGTGGTGGATCACACCTATAATTCCAGCACTTTGGGAGACCAAGGAGGGTGGATCACTTTAGGTCAGGAGTTTGACACCAGCCAGCCAAACATTGTGAAACCCTGTCTCTACTAAAAACAAAAATTAGCTGGGTGTGGTGGCACATGCCTGTAATCCCAGCTATTCGGGAGGCTGAGGCATAAGGTTTGCTTGAACCTGGGAGGCGAAGGTTGCAGTGAGCCAAGATCGTGCCACTGAACTCCAGCCTGGGTGACAAGAGTGAGACTCCATCTCAAATAAAAAACATTAAGTCTCTGAACAAAGATATTATTGACCTTAAATTAACCCCAAATGTGCGAAAAACTGAACACCAAAACTCATTGTGATATCCTTATAAATTCTAATGCAACTAAAAGTTTTAATAAACTAATAATTATGAAATAAGAACAAGGTCTTGATCAGTGATTTTGAAATTGTTTTCTTCTACTCAGTCTTCAGTTTTGTCTTGAAATTCTTGATTTATAACTTTTTTTGAGACGGGAGTTTCCATTGCCCAGGTTGGAGTGCAATGGCACAATCTCGGCTTACTGCAACTTCAGCCTCCCAGGTTCAAGTGATTCTCCTGCCTCAGCATCCCAAGTTGCTGGGATTACAGGTGTGTGCCACCATGGTCAGCTAATGTTTTTGTATTTTTAGTAGAGATGGGGTTTCTCCATGTTGGCCAGGCTGCTCTCAAACTGCTGACCTCAGATGATCTGCCCACCTCAGCCTCCCAAGGTGCTGTGATTACAGGCGTGAGACACTGCACCTGCCCTGATTTATAACTTTTTTTAATGGAGAAACAGGATCTTTGGGCCAGGTGCAGTGGCTCACGCCTGTAATCTCAGCACTGTGGGAGGCTGAGACAGGTGGATCACAAGGTCAGGCATTCGAGACCAGCCTGGCCAATAATACTGAAACTGTCTCTACTAAAATTACAAAAAATTAGCCGGTCGTGGTTGCGGGGGGGGGGGGGGGGGGGTGCCTGTAATCCCAGTTACTCAGGAGGCTGAGGCAGGAGATTCACTTGAACCATTAAAAAAAAAAAAAAAAGCAAGAAACAGGATCTTGCTATGTTGCCCAGACCGATCTCAAACTCCTAGGCTCAAACAATCCTCCCTCCTCAGCCTCTCAAATAGCTCTAACTACAGACACCCACCACATGCCTAGCAATTTATCATTTATAAACACTAAGCCCATCAGTTTTATATCCTGCCCATTTTTGTCAGTCTTCTAAGCAACAGAAACTGTAATCTTTGTTTTAAAGTAAGCTTTACCTCCAAGTGTAATTTGTGATGCCCAGTAGGCTGTAGCGTATGAGTGTCCCCTAGTGCAGGAAGCTGGTTTGCCATTAGGTGGAGCTTTTTCCTCAATTTGCCCTTTCACCTAATCTCTCATTTATGGGTGTACTTTAGACCCAGGTCTTTGCCAGCAGTGTTCTCACAGTAAAATAGGGTGTCTAACTTTACCTGCCTTTTCTTAGCAGAAGTCCTAGAGATGCCCTTTACTGGGTAGGAAAAATAAATTTTTTTTTTTTTTGAGACGGAGTTTCACTCATGTTACCCAGGCTGGAGTGCAATGGCGCCATCTCGGCTCACCGCAACCTCCGCCTCCTGTGTTCAGGCAATTCTCCTGCCTCAGCCTCCTGAGTAGCTGGGATTACAGGTACGCACCACCATGCCCAGCTAATGTTTTTGTATTTTTAGTAGAGACGGGGTTTCACCATGTTGACCAGGATGGTCTCAATCTCTTGACCTCGTGATCCACCCGCCTTGGCCTCCCAAAGTGCTGGGATTACAGGCTTGAGCCACCGCGCCCGGCCTAAAATTTTTCATCTATACCACAAGGGTGCTAATTTCTAAATATAATAGATTCACTATTATTGTTTAGAGCCTAATTCTGACCAAAATATGGTCTTTCTATCCTGGAAATGAGAGTTACAGAAGACACCAAAAAGCCAGAGATTATTTTTTAGGTTACAGATACCAAAGGCCCTATGACCCAGGAGCCAATCTTTTTGAGATGGGGTCTCACTGTCACTCAGGTTGGAGCAGTGGTGCAATCACAGCTCACTGCAGCCTCAATCTCTTGGGCTAAGGTGACCCACCTCAGCCTCCCAAGTAGTAGCTGGGAGTGTACGAGTGCACCACCATGCCTGGCTTTTTTTTTTTTTTTTTTTTTTTTGAGAGAAAAGGGGTCTTGCCATCTTACCCAGACTGGTCTCTGGGCTCCTGGACTCAAGCAATCCATGCATCTCAGCTTCCCAAAGTGCTGGGATTATAGTTGTGACCCACCACACACAGCCACAATCCTATCTTCAGTATTTCAGAGACCTAGTCACTTTAGGCATTACTTAGCTTGTCCTCGCATGTATGAGGAAGAAAAATGCTTATTTTGAAATACAGTGAAGTGTCACTCAGTGAGGTGTGTTAGGATAAATTTTGAAATGAAGTTATTTCTCAAAATTTAAGGAACTACTTAAAGTCAAAAACAGCCAGGACTTTGGAATTCATGCTAAACTGAAAGCAGAGTTTATTTCAAATTCAGTCTCCCCAAACTCCTATAAAATTAAGGTTGTATGTGGCAAATTTTTAAAAACAAGGTAAACAGTTGCCAGCTGCAACAGTAATCATTAGCTTTCAAGAAATCTTTATTGTATGAAGTTTCTCCTTGTTGAGATCTATCAATTGTTAAGTCCAACGGGATTATTTTATGCTTAGACTTTAGTTGAATAAAACATCTTTTCCCAGAATTCCCTTCTCTGAAGAAACAGAACCATCTGTGACACTGATCACATTCCTTGCTTTTTAAGCATAATTCATCCTAAAGATGCTACCTTAAATATACTTATTTTAAGGAAAGTTAATTACTTTGTAACATGAGCTAACAAAAAATAAACTATGGCCCACCCATGTGCTGTGGCTCATGCCTATAATCCCAGCACATTGGGAGGGTGAAGCAGGCGGATCACATGTCAGATCAAGACCATCCTAGCCAACACGGTGAAACCCCCATCTCTACTAAAAACACAAAAATTGGCTTGGCATGATGGGTGGGCATCTGTAATCCCAGCTACTCAGGAGGCCAAGGCAGAACTGCTTGAACCTGGGAGGTGGAGGCTGCAGTGAGCCAACAACACACCACCGCACTCCAGGATGGGTGAGATTCTCTCAAAACAAAAGAATTCATATGTCAGGCACAGTAGCTCATGCCTGTAATCCCAGCACTTTTGGAGGCCAGATCAAGAGGCAGATCACCTGAGGTCAGTTCAAGACCAGCCTGGCAAACATCTCTACTAAAAATACAAGAATTAGCCAGTCATGATGCCAGGTGCCTTTAGTCCCAGCTACTTGAGAGGCTGAGGTGTGAGAATAGCTTGAACCCAGGAGGTGGAGGTTGCAATGAGTAGATACACCATTGCACCCCTGCTCAGGGAACAGAAGTTGCACTGAGCTGAGATCAACACCACTGCACTTGAGGCTAGACTCAGTCTCAAAAAAAAATTCAGCCGGGCGCGGTGGCTCAAGCCTGTAATCCCAGTACTTTGGGAGGCCGAGGTGGGTGGATCACGAGGTCAAGAGATCGAGACCATCCTGGTCAACATGGTGAGACCCCGTCTCTACTAAAAATACAAAAAATTAGCTGGGCATGGTGGTGCGTGCCTATAATCCCAGCTACTCAGGAGGCTGAGGCAGGAGAATTGCCTGAACCCAGGAGGCGGAGGTTGCGGTGAGCCGAGATCGCGCCATTGCACTCCAGCCTGGGTAACATGAGTGAAACTCCGTCTCAAAAAATTCAGAGGGTAACCGGAAATGTATTTAAACAAGTTTTATCATTAACAGGACTAAAGTGC
Source organism: Sapajus apella (assembly GCF_009761245.1). Lineage (NCBI taxonomy): Eukaryota > Metazoa > Chordata > Mammalia > Primates > Cebidae > Sapajus > Sapajus apella. The sequence continues at coordinate 16,438,309 of NW_022436965.1, read as the reverse complement.
TTTAGCCCAGACACTCAGATTAGTAAAACCGTTATTGCTAAACGTTTCCCGACAAATATATAACCACAGCTACATTGACATTCAAATTAAAATTGTCCCACCTTGAATTTTGACTCCTTGGTCCATCTTTCCCTGATAACGTAAATTCTGGCAGATTGAAGTAACCAGTTGGCCCCTTACACCCACTACTTTTGGCATCCCTAAACACTTGTTTGCCAAAAACCTATATGGAATTATCACTAGTTGGACATGACTTTCTCAAACGGAGCTCCATCAATACTTTAAACTCAAGATCAATTGACACAAGGGCCTATTAAACCCTGACAATTTACTCATTTAGAAAATTAGGCAACATTGCACTTTAATGCAGGATACCTTATAACACCTATAAAATTTTAATTGGCTACGCTGTTAATAAAGCAAATGCCCTGGAGTTATAATAGCCTTTGAATGAGATTTATGCTTACAACTAAAAATTAACAGATGAAAAGCACTGTCCTTTTTGAAGTAATCACTCCATACTCCAGATGGATTGCAGCCATTTATTGAAATTGGAGACATTTTTTGATCTTGTTGAGACTCCGTATCAGGCTGTCTACAACGTCCACTGGGAGGCCGAGGATCATTTGAGCCCAGGAATTTGAGGCTGTGGTGAGCCTTAAAGGGCCACCGCACTACAGCCTGGGTGAGGAAAGACCCTGTCTCAGAAAAGAAGACAACTTTTAGCCACACTTCCAGACTTAAATTAAAATGCAACATGGGGAATGCAGAATATCAGATATTTTATTGTCATCAAGTAATCAGTGAGAGAGTTCAAGTTGGAGTGAGATCATCATGTATTCTGCAATTACAATAGTCCCAGTATTTCCAATCCTCACCTTTCAAGGGCCAAACTGCATGCTTGCTTGCTGTGGTCATTAAAAATTCTGAAAACAAAGACAACATGTTAATCATGGCAAAAAACTAATGTGTGTTTCTTGTTACTACAGTAACCTCAGAATCAAAATGGAACGGTTTTACAGTGATATCATTATATTTCATTTGGCAGAATCATTACATCATTGGTTACACTGAAAATTATCACATGTACCAGAAACTGACTCACCTAGTTTTTAGTTTAGCAGGTCTGCCTGTTACAAGATGAAAAATTTCATTTAAAACAGATCTGCCTGTTAGAAGATGAAAGACAATTCCATTTAAAATTTGCCCTACTCAATTTCCTTCTCAGTCACATTTTATTCAACTTCCTTTTCAGTCACATTTTAAATTTTAAACAGCTAAACACTCCCATCTACAGATTAGGGTGTATACACCACCAAAACATCCTTTGCCACCTTAAAATAGCTTCAACTAACCTGCATTTCTTCAATCATGAATTCCGCGTCCTGAAATTAAGGGACAATACACAGTAAGACAAACTTACATACAATTAAGAGTAATCCAAATCACGAAAAATTATATAGAATGGCTATATTTCCCTTTTCAAGGGTATAAACTGGAGTGTTACAGCCAGATACATCAGATAGGAGCGAAAGACTTAATACTGCTCATCAGTGTTAGTCTGCTGAACTATGTTATCATCATTGTATTGGCTTTTCAACACTTAAAAACCATACTTGAGGCAGGGCATGGTGGCTCACACCTGTAATCCCAAGCATTTTGGGAGGTCGAGGAGGGTACAAGGTCAGGAGTTCAAGACCAGCCTGGACAACATGGTGAAAACCCATCTCTACTAAAAATACAAAAATTAGTCAGGTGTGGTGGTGTGCACCTGTAGTCCCAGCTAATCGGGAGGCTGGGGCAGCGGAATCACTTGAACTCAGGAGGCGGAGGCTGCAGTGAGCTGCGATCATACCACTGCACTCCATTCTGGACAACAGAGCAAGACTGTCTCAAAAAAGAAAACAAAAAAACCATGCTTGAGACTGCTATACCTTTGCTTCTTTAAAACTTGCACCACAAATTGCTCCACACGGTGTAGTCAAACCGACTCTCCATACCTGCAGAAATTTAATCTCCTTTACCAATAGGTAGTAAAATAGGTAGATTTTTAAAAGATTTCCCAGCTACTGTTTCAGTTTAAGATTAATCTCCATTTTCTTTCAGAGAGATTCCCATCTGTTTTAATTTTAAAATCATCACTAACAGTATCTCACTCAATAAATATGTTAATATCAATAAAAAATATACCTTTAAAAGGTCTCCAACATCTGCACCTGAAAAAGTTTAACACCATTTCCTACAATGAATATCACTTACTTCTCAAAGTAAGTAATATTCAAGTATTTACTTTCAAAAATCTTATCCAATACTTTTAAATAACTGCTTTAATACAGGACTTTTCATACTACCTACTTTACAAAATTTTATAACAAGACAAATCCCTAACACAGTCAATTAGTAAGATCACATTTCAGAAGCCAGCCACAAACATGAAAGGAACTGTCTTCATGTCCTTACCCAAGCAAGCCATCCATGGATAAAAACGTTACCAGCTGCAATACAAATGAGGGCTTCCATTAAAATGCTGAACATCATTAAACTCTTCTTTTCAAAGTTGTCTGTCACAGGGTTCTTCAGTGTTAACTTTGTCTACATGCTCAATTCAGGTCAGACATTTGATCAACATCATTACACAAACCCCCGTTACAAACATGCTCAAGGAAAATACACAAACGCCATTCCAGGCAATATTTGTCAGCCAAGCCAAGCCAAGCCGTAAGCCAGTAGCTCAGCAGTAAGCATATCAGTAGAAGCATTCTCATTAAGTCCATCTACTTACCAGAATCCATAAAGCTGGTCCAGGCAAGTTGGATTCCACCTAAGAAATTAAGAGTGGTCTTAGAATAGCCACAGATGAGTTTTCTCCCCCTGCCAAAACTAACAAATGCCTTTAGTCAGTTAGAGCTAATTAAGACCTTCATGTTCAGTCAGTATTTGCTTATCATCATCCAGGCTGCATTTACAATCTTTCTTACTAATTGTAACAGGACGAGAATCTGGTATTTATTTCATGCATTCAGCACTCATGGGAAGAGTGCATAATGCACATTAAGAATTTAACTCTAGGCTGGGCGCAGTGACTCAAGCCTGTAATCCCAGCACTTTGGGAGGCCGAGGCGGGTGGATCACAAG
>NW_022436965.1:16421453-16434774 GCF_009761245.1 Sapajus apella | reverse complement strand
AGGTCAAGAGATCGAGACCATCCTGGTCAACATGGTGAAACCCCGTCTCTACTAAAAATACAGAAAAAAATCAGCTGGGCATGGTGGCGCGTGCCTGTAATCCCAGTGACTCAGGAGGCTGAGGCAGGAGAATTGCCTGAACCCAGGAGACGGAGGTTGCGGTGAGCCGAGATCGCGCCATTGCACTCCAGCCTGGGTAATAAGAGCGAAACTCCGTCACCAAAAAAAAAAAAAAAATGAGAGCAGAAACTCACATTTGAAAAGGTGAGGAATAAAAAATAAATAAACAAAATAGAAAAGGGGAGGAGAGAAACACTAATGTATATAAGCATCATTGCTCTGGCTATTTTCTAATCCCTTAAAGTGTGACAAGTATAACAAAGGTTTCTCACCTGTGTGCCAACAGCTTGAGTTAGGCTTGCTCTTTAGGACCTGGGAAGAAACAGCTTGATGTGAACTTAGGTGTGCTCTCTGTTCCCCAAATCACCATTTTGGGTGCCTCAGTTAAGATTGGTGGTTAAGACTCTCGTCATTCTAGCAGTCAAGAGTAGCAAATAAACTGTCATCATTGTGGCACATCCAGTGACTTCAATATTTTTGAGAGGGAATTTTCAACTTACTTCAGCAGCTATTCTCATCCTTTGGGACACAACTAGGAAACAAAAAGATGCAAAACAGTGAAAATGAACCTCATTACAGTCACATTAAATATCAATGCTGTTAACATTAAAGCCTCAGAATAGATTTTCAGAAATCCCTTCTGTCCACTACTCTTAAAGCATCACGGGCTAAGACCGTCTTTTAGATTTCATTTTTCCCACCATATTTTCCCCGATTCTTACCTATCCATAAGGTGCTATCGAGAGCCACATTGCATCCGCACCTAGCTCCATACCTAAAAAGAGACCGGGTACAAATTTTTACTTCATTGTTCCACGGTTCTTTATGTCGTGTTTTTAAACTAACAATGGTGGTAACATACCATTCATTATCTAGCGACAGCCAAAGGATACATTTAACCTTACAAAGGAGAATTGCACTCGCAGTTAAGAACCACTAATTGCGGGCAAGGCGCAGTGGCTCACGCCTGTAATCCCAGCACTCTGGGAGAACAAGTCTGGTGGACCACTTGAGGTCAGGGGTTCAAGACCAGTCTGGCCCCCATGGTGAAACCCCGTCTCCACCAAAAATACAGAAATTAGCCGAGTGTGGGGCGCATGCCTGCAGTCCCAGTTACTTATGAGGCTGAAGCAGCATAATTGCTTGCACCCGGGAGGCGAAGGTTGCATTGAACCGAGATCGCGCCACTGCATTCCAGCCTGGGTGAAGGAGCAAGGCTCGGTCTCAAAAAAAGAAAAAAGGACCGCTAATGTAAATATTGGTGGCACTGCGGAATGCCGCCACTTAAAGGTGGACTACCACCACCGCCAGCCTTTCCTGAGAGCGGGCGGCTGGAGGTTCGGACCACGGCCCTAACAATAGGTTACTCCGGTGACTCGGCATGTGCCACCATCAGAGCGGTTGGCATTCATCATCACTCTCAGATGTCCCTACCAACACAGGATTCATCAGAGGCAGGGCACAAGAGCCGAGGCTTCCCGCAATTCTACCGGAACAATATAGTCACAGCTTAGGTCGCGCCTACCAAATGTGCAATCCCCGACCATCCTCGGCTTGTGAGCCCTGCAAAGGCGCGCGAGTGGCTTAAGAAGTCAGTTTAGTGTGACCTTAACTGACAAGAGCTGGAGGGCCCGAAAGCCTTCGACATTCACAAAGACATTACCTACCAAATCAAAGCGGCCTCCTACCTCGAAAGGACGTAATGGTGCCTGGGCTCCCGTATATAAGAGTTTTCTTTGGTGACGTCATGACGCACGCTCCCGGCAGCGACTGCTTCGGCTCCTCCCCCTAGCCGCCCTCAATCTTCCCCTCCTCCAGCACCACCTTCTTCCTGCCCCATAAGCCCGCCCCTTTTCCCCGCCCTTCCTCGCCATTGTGGGCGGAGACATGACCAAGACACCGGGCTCCCGCCCTCCTCCCGATTTAGGAAGAAGAGCAGAGAGGGGAGGGGGCGCGAGGCAAGGGAAGCTCTGCGGGTGGGGGAATGGGGGCGGTGTAAGGCTGAGTGATTTCCTTCCGGCACGTCGCCCGCTTCGTGGGAGGGGGTGGGGGGTTTCACTTCCGGGACGGTGTTCCGGCCCATTCCGGCCCATTTCCACCCCCGGAGGTAGGTGCTGCTCCTTGACTGGACTCGGGCCCCACACCCTAGTCCCACTGCCCTGCACCGGGGTCACGTCGTCCGCTCTCCGCCGCAGCGCACTCCTGGGGCGCTCACTACTTTCCTTCACCCCGCCTCCAGGCACCGGGCGACCTTCCACCTCCTTGGCCCCCGGCCGGGCTGAGCTGCCGGACCCGCCCCCTCGCGGGGCCCCTCCCTCAGGACCCCGGGATGGGCTGCCCCCTCCCCCACCGCAGCTGGACACACCCAGATACGCACACCCACCTCCCGGCGGCTCCCCGCCCGCCGCCACCTGGAGCGGGTCCCCGGGCGCCGCCCCCTTCCTGGTTTTCACCTGAGCGCTGGCTCCCCCGCCCGACGCCTTGTCCCCCTCTTCTCCAAAGTTCCTCAGTGACATTTTGCCCTTCATCCAATTACCCTCTCCCCATGCCTCCTAACGCAGAGGAAAGCTGCTCAAGTGCTGGAGTGGCCAACCCCATGCCGTTCCCGATTCTCCCTCTTACAGCTCTCACCCCTCCAGTGCCGACGGTAGCGAAAGACTTTACTCCAGGGGCTTCCTCACTGGGGAATTGCCGGAAAGAGCAAACAAAAAAGGCGCTGGTCTAGGCTCCAAAATAAACACATCTGAATTCATGATGGCGTCGACAGAGGCTCTTATTGGATTAAAAGTTTCAAAACAAACAATAACGCTTTGGAAAAAGGTCAGATTGGCTAAAGTTGATTCTTGAAAACAGTGTATACACTTCCCTTTGTAATAAGTTTGTTGTTAATTCAGGGCAGGACTGTGAGCTTGACAGAATAAGATCCTGAAGTTTCAGATGTGGTGTAACTGTAATATAAATGTATAGATAGTGGATGTACATTGGGCTCAAGTAAGTGTCTTCCTGTTGGGATTTATACAAACTTGTACTTTCAGTAGCTGAAATTGTACTTTCAACTATTTTGTATGTAGCTTCAGGTTTAATGTTTCAGCTATTTTTTTAAAATATTGTAATGGAAAAATGTTGGCCATACTTGATAAATGCTGGTTTTTTCCATTGGATCTGGAGAACTAAATTTCAGGATCGAAGTATCATCACCACCTTGAAATTGCCAACTTCGAATTTGGCAAATTTACCCACGTTTCCTAATTCTGACAACTGAACTTCCACATTCTGTGCATCTAAGTTGAATCCTGGCACAGCTGTGGAATTTACCCTAACCTAGAGTTTGCCTCACAGCCGTATAACCAAAGTCTTTTTGTGGGGGCTCTGACTCTTAAGCTTAGAAATACTAGCCTACATTCATGTGGAATATTAGTCCCTATATAAAATAATAAACGTAATTCTTGCAGCATGTAGTAAAATACTAAGAAGAGGGATATCAAGCCATCCACATAGAACTGCATTTATTCAGAAAGCTTTCCTCCTACAGAGAAAAGTTGTAAAGTTATTATGAGATTTTATGTTCAGTCTGCAAGTACCTTATAGTTAACACTTAAAAGTGCTTTCCCCTACTTTCTGTTGAACTTTCTATTTTGATGTTATATACCTTATTAGTAAGGAAAGTATGGTCATAAGATGAATTTTTAGGAGTCTGAAGACCACTTTTTAGTTTTAACTGGATCCTCCTGTGAAACTTACAATAAACCTGTTGGTAATTCAGTTTCCACATCTAAACATAAGGAAGGTATTTCTTTTTACCTGGAGATTTTGAAATTTTACCAAATACTATGTTTAAATACTTTTGAAATGGGAAACATCCAGGGAGTAAAATTATAATTATTAATTAGAATATGGTTTCTTTTTTTAGCAGGGTTGAATGCACCCTCAGGCACGACCATGGAGAAAGGTGGGAACATACAATTGGAGATTCCTGACTTCAGCAACTCTGTCCTGAGCCATCTAAACCAGTTGCGCATGCAGGGCCGTCTCTGTGATATTGTGGTCAATGTGCAAGGACAAGCTTTTCGGGCTCACAAAGTGGTACTGGCTGCCAGCTCCCCCTATTTCCGGGATCACATGTCTTTGAATGAGATGAGTACTGTCTCCATTTCAGTCATCAAGAACCCTACTGTTTTTGAACAGCTCCTTTCTTTCTGTTACACAGGGCGGATATGCCTGCAACTGGCAGATATCATCAGCTACCTAACAGCTGCCAGTTTTCTGCAAATGCAGCATATTATAGACAAATGTACACAGATCCTGGAGGGCATTCATTTCAAAATTAATGTGGCTGAGGTCGAAGCAGAATTAAGTCAAACAAGGACAAAACATCAAGAGAGACCTCCAGAGTCTCACAGGGTTACCCCAAATCTCAGCCGCTCCCTTAGCCCACGACATAATACCCCAAAGGGAAACCGGCGAGGTCAGGTTAGTGCTGTGATGGATATCAGAGAGCTAAGTCCTCCTGAGGAGTCCACCAGCCCTCAGATCATTGAACCAAGTTCTGATGTAGAGAGCCGGGAGCCCATTCTTCGGATCAACCGAGCAGGACAGTGGTATGTGGAGACAGGAGTAGCGGATCGTGGGGGTCGGAGTGATGATGAAGTTAGAGTTCTTGGAGCAGTACACATCAAAACTGAAAATCTGGAGGAGTGGCTTGGGCCTGAGAATCAGCCTTCTGGAGAAGATGGGAGTAGTGCAGAGGAGGTCACGGCCATGGTGATTGATACCACAGGCCATGGTTCTGTAGGACAGGAAAATTACGCTTTAGGGTCTTCAGGAGCCAAGGTGGCTCGGCCAACAAGCAGTGAAGTTGACAGGTAGGTTTGGTTTGGTTTTGTTTTCCCATGTAATGGCTGCTGTGTAGACATCACTAAAGCAGGTCCTCTGTAGTACAGAGAGCATCTTCCTTACCCGATTTTCTTGGTTAAAATAGGTTGACATTGGGGAAACTGGAGGTGCGTCAAAAGACTTGCATTCTTATTTTTTTAAAACAGGAAGCTCCAAGTCTTGAAATATTCACAATGTTGTGAGAACTGTGGTAAAGTTAGGCACTTCCATGAATCAGTATGGCATTTGCAGCCACACTAGGATCAGTAATTGCCAGGGGCTTCCTTAGTATTCCAGGCAGGGAGCTGATCATCAGCTGGGAACCTGGCAGTACTGCCCTTCCTTGGTGTGTTCTCACACCCCTAGGTGGCCTCGGGAAGTCTCACTTTGCTTTGTAGCACTGCTTATTTTTCTTTGCCCCCACCTACCAAATTAGAGGAAGAATGGTACCAGCAGTAATTGTTCTTTTCAAATTAGTAAAATATTAATTCTGAAGAAAAGCTTTTTGGATATTTTTTATTTCTTTTTTCCCTTGTCATGTGATGGTATCTTCCCTGTTTTCATTCTTGGATGACTGCTGCTACCACAGGCCTGAGAATCTCCCTTTTTTCACCAGTGCTACTATGCCCTATGCCTTACTTTTCTCTTTTAGTACATTGTATTTATTAGAACATTTCTTTTTGGTGGAAATACCATGAGTTTTATTCTTAGTCAATTGCGAGAACGTCCCAGTTGAAAGAAATATTACTAATTTAGATTGGTAATATTTGTTCTTTTCCCCTCCTAAAAATAAATTTAAATTGACCATATGAGCAAAGAAGACTAAAGAACTATTACTTTGGTTTGGTCTTGAGCAACAAATGTGTCACAGAGATTCAGATAGTGTATACTGCATCCACTTCAGGTGATCTTTTTATTTTATTGTTTTTTGAGACGAAGGTTGCCCAGGCTGGAGTGCAGTGATATGATCTCAGCTCACTGCAGCCTCTGCCTCCTGGTTCAAGAGATTCTCCTGCCATAGCGCCTGGCTTCGGGTGATCTTGATTTGAGTATTGGCTTCCTGTGTCCTTATTAAAATATTCTTGAGCATAGAACTTCTTGTCCTCCTATGTTAGAACTGTATCAGAAGTTCTCAGGTGAGGGGTGCACCAAAATCTCACGAATCACCAAAGAACTTATTTATGTAACCAAACACTAACCCCATAACTTATGGAAATAAAAAAGTTAAAAAAAAATTCAGAAGTAATATCACTATCAGCATAGTCGCTCACGACTGTGATCCCAGCACTTTGGGAGGCTGAGATGGGTGGGTCACCTGAGGCCAGGAGTTTGAGACTAGCCTGGCCAACATGGTGAAACCCCGTCTCTACTAAAAATACAAAAATTAGCCGAGCATGGTGGCGCGTACCTGTAATCTCAGCTACTCGGGTGGCTGAGGCAGGAGACTTGCTTGAACCCTGGAGGCAGAGGTTGCAGTGAGCCGAGATCATGCCACTGTACTCCAGCCTGGGGAACAGAGCAAGACCCTATCTATTTTATTTATTTATTTAGAGACAGAGTCTCTCTCTCTGTTGTGCAGTATGGAGTGCAGTGGCGCAATCTCGGCTCACCACAACCTCCACCTCCCGGGTTCAAGCAATTCTGCCTCAGCCTCCCGGGTAACTGGCATTACAGGTGTGCGCCACCACGCCCGGCTGATTTTTGTATTTTTAGTAGAGACAGGGTTTCAGCATGTTGATCAGGCTGGTCTCAAACTCCTGACCTCATGATCTGCCCGCCTTGTCCACCCAAAGTGCTGGAATTACTGAGCCACCTCGCCTGGCCAACTCAATCTCAAAAAAAAAAAAAGGAAAACATGAGACCAGGCATGGTGGCTCACGCCTATAATCCTAATGCTTTGGGAGGCCAAGGAGGGTAACTGCCTGAGCTCAGGAGTTTGAGACTAACCTGGGCAACATGGCAAAACCCCATCTCTACTAAAAATACAAATAAAATTAGCAGGGCATAGTAGCTGTAGTCCCAGCTACTCAGGAGGCTGAGGCACAAGAATCACTTGAACCCAGGAGTCAGAGGCTGCTCTGAGCCCAGATTGCACCACTGCACTCCAGCCTGGGCAACAGAGCAAGATTCTGTCATACCCCCCCCCCAAAAAAAGAAGAAGTAATAGCAACTTCAATGCAAAGATTTTTTAATCTTCAGGATCTATATCAACAGTCTAAAACAAATAACAGGTTATCCTGGGACCTGGGGGAAGAAACAGCCAAAAACCTGATAATTAAATAGAAGAAACAAAATTATAGGCCTAGTTTTCATTTATTCTTTTATGGTCTCCCAGTATTTATGAAAGGAAGGAAGTTTATATTTAGCTTTGGCTTCACTAGCTCATATGGTCTGTTATGTTACTGTTATGACATTTTGTGTTTATTGAATTTACTAGGGCTAACCTATTATTTCAAATCAGATTATGTATTAATTCCACGAAACTATTTCTCAGTTATCTGTTGCTTAGTTTATTCTCCTTTCCTCAACCATAGAATAAAGAGGGTCGACATGACCATTTTTCAAGTTCTTTGACACTGCTTTTCTATTAGTCCCCTTTATGTTCCTCTTCCAACAGATTTAGCCCTTCCGGCAGTGTTGTTCCCTTGACAGAGAGACACAGAGCCAGAAGTGAGTCTCCTGGGAGAATGGATGAGCCTAAGCAACCCAGCTCCCAGGTATGGAGTTGTGGATTTAGAATTGCTGTGGTGGTTTGAGGAATTGCTACTGTGTATGAATAGAAAATAATGAAAGAGGAAAGATATAGAAGAGGTAACAGTGGCCCTGTTAAAGAAATACTGAATTTTTCTCCTGAGGGTAGCAGAATTTTATTTTTATTTATTTTTTTTTATTTTTTTTTGAGACGGAGTTTCGCTCTTGTTACCCAGGCTGGAGTGCAATGGCGCGATCTCGGCGCACCGCAACCTCCGCCTCCCGGGTTCAGGCAATTCTCCTGCCTCAGCCTCCTGAGTAGCTGGGATTACAGGCACGCACCACCATGCCCAGCTAATTTTTTTGTATTTTTAGTAGAGACGGGGTTTCACCATGTTGACCAGGATGGTCTCGATCTCTTGACCTCGTGATCCACTCGCCTTGGCCTCCCAAAGTGGTGGGATTACAGGCTTGAGCCACCGCGCCCGGCCCAGAATTTTAATATTAAAATTGTACAGAGACATCACCAGAAAAGAAAATTGCAAACTGATATTTCTCCCAAGCATAGATGCAAATATCTTCAAAAGAACATTAATAAATTAACACTGATGATATACAAAAAGTATAATACAATGTAATAAATTGCGATTTAATGTAGAAATATAAAGCTGATTTAACATTTTTAAATTAATTAATGTAATCTTCCTTAATAGGGAAAAAGTGAGAAATTACATGTGGCAACTTTGATAGATACAGAAAAGAGCAGTTGACTAAAACTCTTAGCAAACTAGAAATACAAGGGAACTTTCTTAATCTAATTGAAAGTGCCTATCTAAAAAATCTATAGAAAACATCTTTTTTTAAAAAATATATTTTATTGCGTTTTAGGTTTTGGGGTACATGTGAAGAACATGCAAGATTGTTGCATAGGTACATACATGGCAGTGTGGTTTGCTGCCTTCCTCCCCATCACCTATATCTGGCATTTGCCCCCATGTTATATCTCCCCAACTCCCCACCCCCTGCTGTCCCTAGAAAACATCTTAATGATAAATTATTGAAAACTTCCCTTGTGTAATTGGGAGTGGACAGAATGTCTGCTACCACCACTTCTACCCAGCTTTTTATATGTAGTCCTAGTCAGTGCAGTAAAGCAAGAAATTTAAATTCATAGCATAAGATAACAAAGAAAGAAATAGAACTTTTGTTACTAGTAGGCAGCCTGACATGTTATGTAAAAAATGCAAAGTGAAAAACTATATTTGATTACTTTTTTTATTTTTGCTTGTGAGTGTACAGGAAAATACACTATTGGTGTCAGCAGAATTTGGGAAGTAGAAAAAAACAACAAGATTGTGGAACTCTTTCATGATTATAATAACCACTCTGTAGACCTAAGAGTAATAAAAAATAACCCCTGAAAACTACATGCAGGTAATTTGCAGGTAATTTAGAACCTGACATGGAAAGTCTGATTTTGTACGTGTGTGTGTGTGTGTGTGTGTGTGTGTGTGTGTGTGTGTGAATATATACTATATATAGAGAATACACACAAAACACACAGTTACCAAGTTATTAATGTACAGCATTTTATTTATACATATATGTAGACATATATATGTATGTGTGTGTGTGTATATATATATATGTGTTTTTTTTTTCTTTGAGACAGAGTCTCGCTCTGTCACCCAGGCTGGAGTGCAGTGGCACAATCTCAACTTGCTGCAGCCTACGCCTCCTGGGTTCAAGCAATTCTCCTGCCTCAGCCTCCTGAGTAGCTGGGATTACAGGCACCCACCACCACACTTGGCTAATTTTTGTATTTTTACTAGAGACGAATTTTCACCATGTTGGCCAGACTGGTCTTGAACTCCTGACCTCAGGTGATCCACCCACCCACCTCAGCCTCCCAAAGTGCTGGGATTACAGGTGTGAGCCACCACGCCTGGCCTGCATGATGTATTTATAAACGAATTGCTTACACTTTTTTTTCTTTTTTGAGACAGGGTCTCACTCTGGTTGACCAGGCTGCATTGCACTGGTGCAGTCTCGGCTCTCTTTAAGCCACAGTCTCCTAGGTTCAGGTGATTCTCCCACTTCAGCCTCCTGAGCAGCTGGAACTACAAGTGTGAACTACTATGCCCAGCTAATTTTTTTTTTTTTTTTTTTTTTTTTTTTTTTTAAGTGGAAATGGCCTTTCACCAGTTTGCTCAGGCTGGTCTCAAACTCCTGGACTCAAGCAGTCTGCCTGTCACAGCCTCCCATTTTGCCGGGATTACAGGCGTGAGCCACTGTGCCTAGCTGCTTACGCATTTTTCTGTGTGTTCACTATTTCATGTACTGTATCTTGTCATTTATTTCCTTCCTGAATATTTTGTTAGACCAACACATTCTAGAAAGGGTAGGAATGATGGGTTTTTTTTTCTACTTTCTTTGCAACTCTCCTTAGCAACTAGTATGAGTAGTTGGTTGATATATATTTTTTTTCTCACAGGTCTGAGTGAATGATTTTTTTTTTTTAAAGGTAGTGAACTCACCAAGTAGAACACAATAAATCGTGAACATTTTTGTCTTTAAAATATAAAAACTTAGGCTGCGCGCAGCGGCTCATGCCTGTAATCCCAGCGCTTTGGGAGGCTAAGGTGGGCAGATCACCTGAGGTCGGGAGTTCAAGACCAGCCTGACCAACATGGAGAAACCCTGTCTCTACTAAAAATACAAAATTAGCCAGGTGTGGTGGGGCATGCTTGTAATCCCAGCTACTGGGGAGGCTGAGGCAGGAGAATAGCTTCAACCCAGGGGGCGGAGGTTGCGGTGAGCCAAGATGGCGCCATTGCACTCCAGCCTGGGCAACAAGAGTGAAATTCTGTCTTAAAAAAAAAAAGGAAAAACACTTGTAGATTAAGATTACATAGCTCATGTTTTTAGCCTCTGCATTACACTGATAGTATCTCATCTAATTTTTATGTAGACCACTGAATTTATTTATTTATTTATTTTTATTTTTTGAGACATAGTCTCGCTTTGTCACCCAGGCTGAAGTGCAGTGGTGTGATCTTGGCTCACTACAACCTCCACCTCCTGGGTTCAAGCAATTCTCCTCTCTCGGCCTCCGGAGTAGCTGGGACTACAGGGACAAACCACCATGCCCTGCTAATTTTTGTATTTTTAGTAGAGACGGGGGTTTCACCATATTGGTCAGGCTGGTCTTGAACGCCTGACCTCAGGTGATCCACCACCACCTTGGCCTCCCAAAGTGCTGGGATTACAGGCGTGAGCCACTGCGCCCAGCCTAAACCACTGAATATTTATTGTGTGCCTCATATAGTAACAGCAGTAAGATGTTGCTACAAACTATGTTTTTTAGGTTTGATAAGATGTTAGAGAAACTATTAGGAGCTTGGAGGAAAAGTAATTTCACTCATATAATTAGGGCACTTTTTCTCCTCATCTCTCAAATATGGTATGATAACAGTGCAGAGGGGGCTGTTATGCAGATACAGACATATGTCATTAATTAAGATAGTATATTCTGAGAAATGCATTGAAATGCATTGCTAGGCCATTTTGTCATTGTGCAAACATAGAGTATACTTACACAAATCTGATGATATAACCTACTACACACCTAGGTTATATGATATATCCTCTTGCTCCTAGGCTACAAACCTATATAGAATGTTACTCTACTGAATACTGTAGGCAGTTATAAAGCCATAGTAAATCTTTGTGTATCTATCTAAACATAGAAACGATAGAGTAAAAATATTGTATTATAATTTTACAAAAGCACTGTTACATATGTGGTCCGTCATTGACCAAAATGTTATGTGGTACATAATGGTAAATTCAGTAATGAGACAGACGTTACAACTAAGTGGGGGCATAAGACAGATTAGGGCTGGGCGTGGTGGCTCATGCCTATCATCCCAGCACTTTGGGAGGCCGAGGCAGGCAGATCACCTGAGGTCAGGAGTTTGAGACCAACCTGAACAGCATGGAGAAGCCTCCTGTCTACTAAAAACACAAAAAATTAGCCAGGCGTGGTGGTGCATGTCCTTAATCCCAGCTACTTGGGAGGTTGAGGCAGGAGAATCGCTTGAACCTGGGAGGCGGAGGTTGCGATGAGCAAAGATTATGCCATTGTACTCTAGCCTGGGCAACAAGAGCGAAACTCTGTCTCAAAAAAAAAAGACTAACAAATACAAAAAAAAAATATGTAAGACTATGCAGTATAGACTTCAGTAATAGTGTTGTGGGACTAGGATTGCTTAAAAGATGATGGAATCAGTGTCCACTTAAGGAAAGTGTTATCACGATTTTATTTGTCTTTTTTTTTTTTTTAGGCAGGGTCTTGCTTTGTCCCCCAGGCTGGAGTGCAGTACAATCATGGCTCACTGCAGCCTTGCCCTCCCTGGCTCAGGCAGTCCTCTCACCTGAGCTCTTAAGTAGCTGGGGCCGCAGGATGTGCCACCACATGCAGCTAACTTTTTTGTTTTTTTGTAGACAGAGGGTTTCACTGTGTTGCCCAGGCTGATCTTGAATCCCTGAGCTCAATGGTGGCTCACACCTGTAATCCCACCGCTTGGGATACCGAGATGCAGTCCTCCCAAGGGGTGGGATTATAGGCGTGAGCCATCACGTCCACCTTCAAGGAGATTTTAAATGCAGTTTTTAAATAAGTTAGGAAGGGATAATCTATTTTATTTATAGATGGGATAGGGATAAGAATTAGAATTCTGTAAGAGTATTTACCTTGCTGAAGCAAAAGGTACAGAGAGGCTGTAATGAAGTAGGAGATAAGTAAGATTGTGTGGGGATGACATTTTGGGTGATATATATGCCTTAATGGGCATGAAAGTTTAATATGGTAAGTCTTCTCACCAGTTTTTTTCTCCTACTACAGAGAACTAAAACAGGGCAAGGAGTAAGAATGAATTTTGAGGCCGGGCGCGGTGGCTCAAGCCTGTAATCCCAGCACTTTGGGAGGCCGAGGCGGGCGGATTACGAGGTTAAGAGATCGAGACCATCCTGGTCAACATGGTGAAACCCCGTCTCTACTAAAAATATAAAACATTAGCTGGGCATGGTGGCCCGTGCCTGTAATCCCAGCTACTCAGGAGGCTGAGACAGGAGAATTGCCTGAACCCAGGAGGCGGAGGTTGCGGTGAGCCGAGATCGCGCCATTGCACTCCAGCCAGGGTAACAAGAGTGAAACTCTGTCTCAAAAAAAAAAAAAAGAATGAATTTTGATAGACTTGAAGAACTTTGTGATTATGGGGGGTGATTGAACTGGAGTACACTGATAAGTTACTCCTTTACTTAAAAACATTCTGATGGCCGGGCACGGTGGCTCACGCCTATAATCCCAGCACTTTGGGAGGCCGAGGCGGGTGGATCACGAGGTCAAGAGATCGAGACCATCCTGGTCAACATGGTGAAACCCCGTCTCTACTAAAAATACAAAAAATCAGCTGGGCATGGTGGCGCGTGCCTGTAATCCCAGCTACTCAGGAGGCTGAGGCAGGAGAATTGCCTGAACCCAGGAGGCGGAGGTTGCGGTGAGCCGAGATCGCACCATTGCACTCCAGCCTGGGTAACAAGAGCAAAACTCCGTCTCAAAAAAAAATAAATAAAA
>NW_022436965.1:16391712-16421353 GCF_009761245.1 Sapajus apella | reverse complement strand
AAAAAAAATAAATAAAAAAAAATAAATAAAATAAAAAAAAATAAAAATAAAAATAAAAACATTCTGTAGCTTTTTCTATGACATGAAGTTTAATATACTTGGCCTCATTTTCCAAGTAATTTACAATCTTTTTAACCCCACTTTTCCCACCACTCATCAGCATTCACTGTCTCAAACAGGTAGACTCTCCATGTATCAGAACCACATTAAACTTATTTCTCTCTCTGCATCTAAAGTCTGGATGCCTCATTCTTTTCAGGTGTCTGGGTTCACCCAAGGCCCAGCTTCTGGTTTTATCTGCCATAACTGCTCCAGTCTTATTTTGATTTTTTTCTTCTTAGGCTGCTATTATAGCATGGTACAATACAATTTTTCCAAATTCACTAGACTCATGTATGTTGTTCCTTTTTTATTTGCATTACTTTTGTGTCTCCTGTTAAACTGAAATCTCCTTGAGAGCAGTGACCACCTTTTCTTTCCTTTTGTGTTTTTGCTTTTTTGACAGTTTTAGTACCAATAAGTCTTTGTTTATTCATTGTATTTTCCCAGGGAAAGGAGAAGGGAAGGGGAAAGAGTCAGCATGGGTTATGAATGATTAGAAAATGGGCAAGGAAGTAATGAGTACAGCAAAGTCAACCACCAAATAAACACACCCCAGCGATGGGGTCACCAAAGCCCAAAGAGGCTTTGTCTCCTGCAGTTCAGGAATGAGGGCAAGGGACTAGGAAAAGAACAGACAGGTACAGACTTTCCTACCCTCCCTCCCTCCTCATAAATTCAAGATTTCACATAAACCTTCAGTTTCTAGTGGTAAATATGAAGTTACATTTGTTCACCTCCTATTAAGCAATCTTGTGGCCACTTTGACATAAGTTTTTTACACCTGTATAAAAGTTCCTGAGTGACTTAGATATAAATTCAACATTTAGGCTAGGTGCAGTGGCTCACACCTCTAATCCCAGCACTTTGGGAGGCCGAGACGGGTGGATCACCTGAGGTCAGGAGTTCAAAACCAGCTTGGCCAACGGGGTGAAATCCCTTCTCTAATAAAAATACAAAAAATTAGCTGGGCATGGTTGTGGCCACCTGTAATCTCAGCTACTTGGGAGGCTGAGACAGGAGAATCGCTTGAACCCGGGAGGTAGAAGGCCCCCAGTTGCTTCTCTCTACTTTAGGATTAAAGATTAAATAGGTTTAGGCCAGGCACAATGGCTCACACCTGTAATCCCAGCACTTGGGGAGGCTGAGACAGGTAGATCTCCTGAAGTCAGGAGTTCAAGACCAGCCTGACTGACATGGAGAAACCTTGTCTCTACTAAAAAGAAAAAATTAGCCAAGCATGGTGGCAGGTGCCTGTAATCACACCTACTTGGGAGTCTGCAACAGGAGAATCACTTGAACCCAGGAAGCAGAGGTTGCAGTGAGCCAAGATCACTTTACTGCCTCCAGCCTGAGCAACAAAGCAAGACTCTGTCTCAAAAAAGAACATGGAGAAAGACCAGTACATTATATTTACACAAACTAGGCCACCTAGGAATCACCAACTCAGTGAAGGCCTACAAAGCCCAAATACAATAATTAGCAGGGTGCGGGGGGGAGCATTTTGGGGAAACAAGAACATAGGATCAGACACTATCCAAGTGTGTTTTATGTTTGAGAGACCAACCACATTTTCTAATCTTTGTATCTCTGAAATTATCTTCTTAGGTGCCTGATTAATAGGAGTTATTTTATCTCTAAGTAATTATAAGTAACTAAGTTTACTTAGTAGTTGCCCAATAAATAGGCACCTGCTAAATAGGGAGTTATTTAGTTACTTGTAAAATACTTAATTTTGGAGATCTTTCAAAAACAATACATCAAGTCAGATGACTTCTTAAGGCCCTTTAGTTAACTGTGAGTCTGTGGTTAGTAACTGAAAATTAGAATGGTAGAAGGCTTTGAAGTCCATGTCAAGTATCTAGTTTGATGTTTGTTTTAGAAAAGATAGAAACCTTTCATTTATATGGAATTTATTTATTATATGGAATAATTCATTCAGAAATAGCTGTTGAGCCAAACACTGATCAAATTCCTAGATATTTGGCAGTGCAGAATGTCCCTATGCTTACAACAGAGTTTACAATCTAGTAGGTAATTGCCTGGTGAGAGGAGTGAAATAATCTACTTCTTGGCAACATAGAGAACCAGGGGCAACCATTTTTGCCTTTGCTTCTTTTTAAGGTTTAAAACAATAAACTACCAAATGTGTATTGCTGCCTTTGACAAGGACCCAATCTATATTTTGTGGTATTTGTTCTTCTGTTGCAACTTCACTGCAGTAATTTTTTGGACAAGACTGATCATAATGTATGATTGTTGTGCTTACAGTTTATCACTGATTACTAAAGTGCATTTACTTTCAGCATGTGGATAATAGTAGTATGACATTACCTTCCTTAGAGTTGGGGAGATTTCTTAGGGTATTGTTACCCTCAAGATTATAAATAATATGAGTTTGTAATATTTAATAATAGCTAACATTTATTCAGCACTTTAGTGTATTAACTCATTCACAATGCTCAAAGCAACTAGTGAGCGAAATGCTATTATTATATTCACTTTACAGGTGAGGAAATTGAGGAATAGAATAGCTAACTAACTTGCTCCAAGTCACACAATAAATAGAACTCAGATTTGAACCCAGGTTTCAGCATCCTTAATTGCTATGTAATATGCATTCAAAATATAGGTCCTAAAAGTTACCATTGTTTTTAGAAAAAAAGAGTACTGTTATCAGTTCAGTTCTCATGAGAATTCTGTAAAGCTCGCAAATCATATGATAACCTTTGTACCTTATGGATGAGAAGACAGCCTTAGAGAAGTTATTCTATGTTTTGTCCTTGGTCACGCTTTAGTGGAATGATTCCTCATTCTTTATGTGAATTCAGTTTTTATTTTCCAGGGAAATGAAGCTGAAAAAAATATATAAAACAAATCAGAAAATAATCTTAAAACCTCAGTCTTAGTATTCAACCATTGACTTTACATACTGCTTCCCACACCTGTTGAGAACCACCTCTAGTGAAAATGCTGAGTAGCACCATCAGGATAGGAGGAGACAAAACACATTTTTAGAATTAAAAGGGCACAAGATTTTCTATATTGTCTCTTAGGGGAAAAATCGCAGGGACAAGATTAATTGCTAACTAGATGAATCTTGCTCTAGTTACTCCAGAGTCAACTTTGACATTTTCTTCTGTTTGCATTGGTACTTTAGCCTCTGTTAAACATGTATAATTCCTACCTACATATTTAAAAAGGAGTTTATTCTCCTAATGACTTCAGAAGTTACTTATTAAATCAGGGTAAAAAAACAAGTAATTTCTGATTGATTTTTTTTAATACAGAATTTTGAACAAAAACATTTCTAAATCCAAGGTTTTGTTTGTTTGTTTGTTTTGAGATGGAGTTTTGCTCTGTCACCCAGGCTGGAGTGCAGTGACATGATTACAGCTCACTGCAGTCTCAACTTCCCAGGCTCAAGCGATCCTCACACCTCAGCCTTCCCAAGGAGTTGGGACTGAAGGTGTGCATCACCACACCCAGCTAATTTTTTTATTTTTATTTTTTGTAGATATGGGGTCTTGCTGCACTGCCCAGGCTGGTCTCAAACTCCTGGGCTCAAGTCATTCTCCCACCTCAGCCTCCCAAAGTGCTGGGATTATAAGCATGAGCCACCTATCTGGCCTTAAATCCAAGATTTTTAAGTTATTTATTGAAAAGAATATGTTCATATTCCCTCCCAGTTTTCAGATAGGAGAAACCTATGTCCTACAATTTACTCTGAGGTCAGTTAAGCTTTTAATAGTCTTTAGAGTGAAAATAATATGTTAATATGATACTGAAATATTTTTAGATAAAAAAGAATACTGTCACCTACAAATTATATGTATTTTTATAAAGCTAGCTACTGCTAGATTATAATGTGGTATTAATGATGTCATAATTTATAATATATTTGTCATTATATATTCTATACTATCTAATATAGTAAATAGTAGTCATTTGCCACTTGTCACATGTGGCTTTTTAAATTTAAATTGCAATTGAAAGCAGTTAAAATTGTAAAAATTACTCAGTTGTATTAGCCATATTACAAATACTCAATAGCCACAGGTGACTGGTGACTACTGTAATGAATGGGGTAGGTTATAGAGCATTTTCATCATCATAGATAGTTCTGGCTGAGCGTCGTGGCTTACACCTGTAATCCCAGCGCTTTGGGAGACCAAAGCGGGTAGATTGCTTGAGTCCAGGAATTCATGGTAAAGCCCCAGCTCTGCAAAAAGCACAGAAATTATCTGGGAGTGGTGATGCCTGCTTGTGGTCCCAGCTACTCAGGAAGCTGAGGTAGGAGGATCAAACTGAGTCTGGGAAGGTTGAAACTGTAATGAGCTGTGATCATACCACTGCACTCTAGCCTGAGTGAGAGATCCTGTTTAAAAACAAAAACAGCTCTGTTAGACCAGCACTGCCTAAGTACTTGATTGTCTAGAATATAATTGTAAGATTAGGATCCAGGGTATGGTGTAAGTGGGCTCAGATTCTCAGATTACTGTATGTTCAGCTGGGGTTTAATAAGCATCCAACTGGTCAGACAGAAAGTAACTTTACTGTGTTGTTCTTTTATATAGTAATAGAACAGAGTATTCTCAAATCTTTTAAAATTATTGTGGCAATATCTTCACTTTTTGGTAGTAATTAATTTTATGTTTGGTTCTCCACTAAAAATGTACGTATATCTTAGTAACAAGTAAAAATAGATTTGATTGCTTTTGATATGTATGCTTAATAATATATGTTCTTTCTTGGTTATTTTCCTTACCTGCTGCAGGTAGAAGAGTCAGCAATGATGGGAGTAAGTGGCTATGTGGAATATCTCCGAGAGCAGGAAGTATCTGAGCGGTGGTTCCGGTACAACCCTCGTCTCACCTGCATCTACTGCGCCAAATCTTTCAACCAGAAGGGAAGCCTGGACCGCCACATGCGCCTACACATGGGGATCACACCATTCGTCTGCCGCATGTGTGGCAAGAAGTATACCCGGAAAGATCAGCTGGAGTATCATATCCGAAAGCACACAGGCAATAAGCCCTTTCACTGTCATGTTTGTGGCAAAAGTTTCCCCTTCCAGGCCATCTTGAATCAGCACTTTCGCAAAAACCACCCTGGCTGTATACCCCTGGAGGGGCCTCACAGCATCTCCCCTGAAACAACTGTCACATCTCGAGGACAAGCTGAGGAAGAGTCACCTTCACAGGAAGAGACAGTTGCTCCTGGGGAAGCTGCCCAGGGCTCTGTGTCCACCACTGGGCCAGATTGAAACATGGAGGGGGAGGGGGCTGATCCTCTTCCCCTTTGAGCCGTAAGCAGCCAGCATCAGGGCCGTGGGCTGTTACTTTAGATTTACAAAATACCATGTCACTAGGCCAGAAGGCACTCCCAAGATGTTGCCAAACTGGAGGATTAGCAACATACACAAAAGCACTAAAGGCTCTTCCCTTCTTATTTCCCGCTCATACTTTGGAAAATAATCAAGCAAATCAACTTTCTAATTCAGGGATCAACAGCCTTGGTTTGTTAACTTTATAAGAGAAAAAGCTTTTTTAACAAAACGATGATAAATGGTCATTTATCTACCAGTCATGTTTGAACACTGTATTTTGGTCCATATCATCTTTGTGGCTATCATTGCCCATATCTAAAAAATGCAGCAGGAGCCTCGACCATCGGAAGCAGCCATCCAGAAGAGAAGGAGGTAGTCATGATGGTGATGAAGACTGCCATAACATGCATTTTTGTGTTTCAAGAAAAAAACGAATGCTGGTGGTTCTTATTTTGAAAGGTTAGACTTTATCTTTGCCCTGACTAGGCATCTAATACTTTGCCTAGTTATTTCATATATTCAGCCATCTTGAAAGCAGTATTCTAGTGGACAGCATCACCTGAAGCACTTGGCAACTGGAAGTGAAATGAGCAGCAAAGCATATGCAATAGGTACTGCTACATTTGGGGACTTTATTGTTGTGTTGAGAAAGAGAAGAGCAGGGAGGGAAGTGTTTTTATGTTTTGCAAATATCAAACAGCACAGAGCCGTACTGCTAATTCCTGACTGGTATTTGTAAACCATAGTGCTACACATCCTTGAGTAATGGCTCTAGTTCAGGTGAAGTAATGTGTTAGGCTGACTACCAAAGTTTCATCCAGTCTCTTTGGCTCCTATTTTCACATTCAGCAATATTGTACATCAAAAATGTCACTTTCCAGTGAAATGAGCCTGGATTGTATTTTTAAATCTACAGGTCTCCATTATTTGATATCTTTTATATGAAGTTTTAAACATGTTTTTTCTGCAGTATTGTGGTTGAAGAAATTCAACACTATGGTTCTTATTACAACCACAATTTCATTTCCTTATACATATGTAATAGTTTATATTTTCAGGCATATAGAAGAACCTCACTTAAACCTATGTCTCGGGTCTGCAAACCTAGTAATTCATAAACCAACCATCAGCAAATAGCTGGTGACTCTAAGAGCTTTGCTTTTTAATAATATACTACAGGGCACTTATCAGAAAACATCATGCAGAATCATGTTGCAATAAATGATCAATGGATCAGTTTTGATCAGGTTTAGTTACTTAGTCATTCCTAAGATTTTTAAAACTTCAAGGGACCTTTTTAGTAATTCTGGGTATTTCTAAGATTCTTAATCCAGCACTGAAAGAACTTACCGAACATGTAGAACTTTACATACCTTGTCTTGCATGCAGTAAGAGAAGGAGGAATATTAAGGGATGCAGGCAAATAGATGCTTACAACTTACAGTGCAAGTTGAAAAACCTCTAGCTTCTCTTGACGGAGCACTAACTGTTGGGATTCTTTTAAGTATTTAAGTATGTAATGGTTTAAGAAATTGTTTCAATGCAGAGGCATAGATGATTGTAAAAGAGCTTTGGGAGAGGGGCAGGTCGTACCTGCACTAGTGAACCATTTGTGAGAATGTTAGTCATGTGCTCTTTTCCTGAGATTGCTTTGTGGTATGTGAAAAGGTGTGGTATGTGAAAAGAATGAAATTTCTTTGTGATAAGAAATTAGAATGCAAAAGATAGATCTTAAGCAATCTGAGAATTGTACATGTACATAAAGCTGCACCCTCTCTCAAGAGAAAGGTTATTTTCTCTTCTGAAAAAGCATAGAAATGCATCTTTTATGGGAAGATAATGATGCTACCATTTAATAAGAGCCTACCCTTAAAGGCAGCATTGAAACTGTATTTCGTCTTTAGAAGACATTGGTGCATCCTCCTCTTTAGTTGGGCAACAGCATGATAGGGTAAAATCTGTCTTCTAAAGCCGTCTTTAGGGACTGGCTATGCTCTGTGGCATAGAAAAGGTAAAATTGAATTAGACTAAAATCCTTAGGGAAACAACTGGTAATAAGGTTTTCAGTGGACAGAGTTTGCCATTACTAAATAGGCAGTGAGGTAAGAAGTACAGATTATGCTGCTTTGGATGGAGCTTTTAAGCTTACCAAAAAAAACTTCAAGTCCATCCTACTTTTGAGAAATAGTATGCTAGAAAGTTCTTTTTTTCTTTTTTGTATTTTTTTGACAGTGTCTCACTTTTAATCTCCCAAACCGGAGTGCAGTGGTGCAATCATAGCTCACTGTAATCTTGAACTCCTGGGCTCAAGCGATTCACCTGCCTCAGCCCCCAGGTAGCTAGGACTATAGGCATGCACCACCATGTCCAGGCTAATTTTTAAATTTTTTTATAGAGACAAGTGTCTCTACAAAATTTGCCTAGGCTGGTCTTGAACTCCTGGCCTCAAGTAATCCTCCCAAAGTGCTAGGATTACAGGCATGAGCCAGTGAACTTGGCCTGGAAAGTTCTTTGTTGCTTTGTTAGTTTCTTAGATTATATGTGAGAAATGGAGCTTTTTAAACTATTACCAAATTTTAAAGGTGAAGTGCAGTAATTTATGTAAAGAGAAACTTTGCAACATTTGTCAATTATCCATCAAGGGTTAGCAACAAACAAATGAGGTAGGGACTGTCTCATTCATGTGGAAATGCTATGAATGTTTGGTGGGTTTCCCCTCCCTTTTCATTCACTTTAAATGGCTTTTTCCTATATTGATACTGTGAATAGGGTGCTTCCTGGTCATCTAGGACCACATCAGCACAATCATGTTTGCTGGTTCTCTCCTAATTAGCCTAGCCAGAGCCATGAAATTCATGAAATTTAAGGCAGCCTAGGTTTTAAACAAATTAAAACTTCTGAAGACAATTTCCCCATTTTAGTTAGAAGAGATATCATTATTCTAAATAACTGTCCAAGATTCTTACCCAGGTTCACTGTGACATTGTCCTAGTTCTTAGCTAGCAACACTGATGGATCAGTCATAGGAGTTACTGATGTTCTGTCTACATTAATGAACACCTATATTGGTGTGTATACAGAGGATACCTCTTTAGGATGTTCTAAATGGACTTTGGCTGATGCTGAAAATTCATTACCAAATCTTAACTTGCACGTGTTACCTTGTGAAGGGAACTACATTAGCAATGAGAGCTAAATCATCCATAAGTACTTTAATGCCATGAAACTGCAAACACTGGGACTGTTTTCATTTATTGAGTGGCACTTAAGTAGCAAAGGAACTATCCAGTATTCTCAGCAAAGAAGAGAGATAGAAGTATATTAATCTGTTTTCATTATAAGACGTACCTTTATTCTCTCTAAACTCTAATACCAGTATAAAATATAGCATTGGCATGAACAGTTAATGCTGTACTTAGGCAGAAAGGCTCTTTCTAATGACTTGTTCTCTCTTTACTCAGAACCGTATTTACCTCTGAACCAAGTTGAATTTTATTTTATTCAAGTTGCAAACAACTCCATGCCATGTTTATTATACTAGAAGGTTAAATCCAATCTCAACTACATAAAAGTAAATTAGTTCCTAAAGGAAAATTTTTATTTTTGTCGTTTTTATAAATGTTTCCAGTTCTCTCTATATCAGTGAAACAGGATTTTTCAAAGATGGTATGAAGGTAGGAAAAACTTTTTCCTCACAGCTTAATAGTTGACATCTGGCATTGGTTGGAATTGGTCTGGTGGCAGGGTGAAATAGAGAACTTCATTTTTTTTCCCCTCTTTAAAGACAAGGTCTCACTGTGTTGCCCAGGCTGGTCTCAAATTCCTGGGCTCAGGTGGTCCTCCTGCCTCAGCCTCCCGAGGGACTATAGGCAGATGACTACACCTGGGTGTAAATGTCATTCTTAATAGCTGAATAATCTTTGGTCAAGAAATAACTTTTCTAGAGTTTTAGCTGTTACTTGAAATTAACTGTGTTTTTTTGTTTTTGTTTTTGTTTTTTTTTGAGATGGAGTCTCACTCTACCACCCAGGCTGGAGTGCAGTGGCATGATCTCAATCTTGGCTCACTGCAACCTCCGCCCTTCTGGGTTCAAGCAGTTCTCCTGCCTCAGCCTCTCAAATAGCTGGGATTGCATGTGCTTGCCACTGTGTCCGGCTAATTTTTGCATTTTTAATAGAGACGGGGTTTCACCATCTTGGCCAGGCTGGTCTTGAACTCCTGACCCCATGATCCACTCACCTTGGCCTCCCAAAGTGCTGAGTGTACTTAGGCAGAAAGGCTCTTTCTAATGACTTGTTCTCTCTTTACTCAGAACCGTACTTACCTCTGAACCAAGTTGAATTTTATTTTATTCAAGTTGCAAACAACTCCATGCCATGTTTATTATACTAGAAGGTTAAATCCAATCTCAACTACATAAAAGTAAATTAGTTCCTAAAGGAAAATTTACAGGTGTGAGCCACCACGCCCAGCCAGTTGTGTTTCTTTTTGACTGGTGAAAACTAGATATATTTGTTTGACTAGATGATCTAACGTAAATGAAAGCAATAGATAATGGAAAGGAAATTGAACAAAGACAAAAGTCTTCTTCATCATGGTGGAAAGGCATTTAATCAGGAAGAAGGTAGAATCCTGGAAGTTTTTTTTTTTTTTTTTCAGGTACAGCAGGCAGGGATTTTTCTCTTCCTCAAATGTTCTTCCCCTTATCTGTGTACTTATTTGTTCAAGGAATAACAAATGAGTCTTTATTGAACTCAGTCTTTGGAAATTGAGCTCTTTATTTAGGCTATATGTGAAAGAGTTTAAAATATTGAAATATTTTGGTTGCTAAGCATGTTTAGAAAAGAAGCAATTGTCAGGCAAATCCCTAAGTCTGAGAAGATACCCTCAGCAAAATATACCCCTAGGACTTACAGAATTAGATCAGGGGTCAGCAAACAATAGTTTCTAGGCCAAATGCTGAGGCTACTTGCTTGTGTTAAGAAAATTTTAATGGAATAGGGCCACACTTACTCATTTAGGTATTGTTTATGGCTTCTTTCTAATGGCAAAGCTGAGTACTTGTGACAAAGATCCCATGACCTGCAAAGCTGGAAAATACTTGCTGTCTGGTACTTGTGAGAAAAAATTTGCCAACTCCCAAGAAACAATTACCTCCTAAATTTGTCACTCCTGACGTTCTGCCTTTTTAATCATTTGGTTGAGGTTTTAAATTCATGTTGTCACGTATGCATGTTTCTTGAAAAAGTTTGCCAACTTTTTCTAGATCCTCTTCTCATAACTCTTTTTGTGCTCCTTCATAGTTCCTATTGCTTAAAAGCATTTAGAATTGGACTTATGGTTTGTTCTTGCCTTAATGGTGCAGGTATTTTAAAGTTGAGTTATAAGTAAGTTTTGCCATTCCTTTGAGTTAACTAGAACTGGTTTGCATAATGGTGGCAAGAATGAATTTTTCCCCAAATGGATTAAAAATTAATTTCTTTTTTTTTTTTTTTTTTTTGAGACGGAGTTTGGCTGTTGTTACCCAGGCTGGAGTGCAATGGCGCGATCTCGGCTCACCGCAACCTCCGCCTCCTGGGTTCAGGCAATTCTCCTGTCTCAGCCTCCTGAGTAGCTGGGATTACAGGCACGTGCCACCATGCCCAGCTAATGTTTTCTATTTTTAGTAGAGACGGGGTTTCACCATGTTGACCAGGATGGTCTCGATCTCTTGACCTCGTGATCCACCCGCCTTGGCCTCCCAAAGTGCTAGGATTACAGGCTTGAGCCACCGCGCCCGGCAAAAATTAAGTTCATTAAGAATAAGTATTTTGATTCGTATCCAAAGTACTGTTTTTCTAAATTAGAACCCCCTACCTTTTCCCTTTACGATGTATCTTAATTTTAACTTCTTTAAATTTACTCTCTCCTATGTAGAATAGTAAAAAGCCAAGTTTTTCTCCCTTTTTGCCTGGATGTTTTAAAACATAATGAAACATCTGAAGATTTCAAATTATTTTTAGACCTATCTTCCCATTTATGTTACTGTCTATAATTCTTCTGAATATGTATTGGAACATTACATATTTGATTTATGAATGTTCATTCTTAGTGTTCAGATAGCCTACTTATACTCGATGTGGGAAAAATGGGAACTGTTAGGGTGTTGATAAACAGAAATCCTTGCAGGAAGCTGAGTGAGATGGCAGATACCTGTAATCCCAGCTACTCGGGAGACTGAGTTGAGAGGACCACTTGAGGCCAGGATTTTGAGCACCAGCCTGGGCAACATAGACCTCATCTCTAAAACGAAAAAACAAATCATTGCAATATGAGAGAATAATTGCTTCCCATTTGGAAATGATCTATGGGCTTTTGAATTAAATCTATCTCAACAAAGTTTTCTAGGCCATGCTGATACAGTATAGAGAGTTTGATTCTCTGTTGTGAGCACTATCAACATAGACAAAGTTCAGGTGAGTGGCTTTCTATAGGAAATCTCTTCACTAGGTATTTTAAAGTTGTCTTCTTCTAATTGGATATTAGTTTTATATTATATATCCTCTGAGTAATAGGTAATCCTCATCTATAAGGTTCTAGAATATTTGCCTAGGGTAGACCTGCCTTGGCTTAGAGCATTTATACCTATAGTAACAGTAGGTTTTTGAGATTTGGGAGTATTACTTTTCTGATTAACCTGGGATTCTGATTAATCTGGAATGTAGGACTTGTGAAAGAAATTGAATTTTGTTAGCCCACAGAATCATCTGCATCCTACTCTATTTGAGGTCCTGGTAATAGATATCAATTTAAATACGAATCTATTGAAAGCAGTGGAGTTTTCCAAGCATTATGACTTCCTTGATAATTTTCAGTCTTTTTTCTTATTTTCTAGTCTCTTTCCCTATTTTTTGTCTTCTTCCTCTTAAATGGTGCTTTTCCCAGGGCCAGTCTTTTTACTTCTAGGCAAGCAGGCTTTTTTGTTCAGGATAAGCCAGAGTTAAATATTATGAATTTTTTTTTTACCGATCTCGGATGAGACGGAGTTTCACTCATGTTACCCAGGCTGGAGTGCAATGGCGCGATCTCGGCTCACCGCAACCTCCGCCTCCTGGGTTCAGGCAATTCTCCTGCCTCAGCCTCCTGAGTAGCTGGGATTACAGGCACGCACCACCATGCCCAGCTAATTTTTTGTATTTTTAGTAGAGACGGGGTTTCACCATGTTGACCAGGATGGTCTCGATCTCTTGACCTTGTGATCCACCCGCCTCGGCCTCCCAAAGTGCTGGGATTACAGGCTTGAGCCACCGCGCCCGGCCTATTATGAATATTTTGAAACATCTGAATATGTTACATTCCAAAGTATTTAATTATTGATAAAAGTAGTTATATCAAAACCTGAAAGATATTGGTGCAGATTATCCAGTTTTGTTGTGTAGACAGACTATCTTTCTCCTCAACTGTGACACACAGCAGTGACTTGAGAACACAAATATTACTTGAAATCCACATTATCTTTACAGAGGGTACATATATAAATAAAATTCCTACCTGACATTTTTCCCATTATCAATATATCAGTACCTTGCATCTTAACATAGATGAAGCCCATTAGCTCAAATACTGGCAGCTTCAAACAACAAAAGAAGTTACAAAGGCAAAGCAGTTAATAAAAAGACTTGTCTATTGCCTGCTTCTTTTATATCCACTCAATAGGTCCTGTCCTGTTCAGGGGGCTAGAGTATACCATCCTGTTAAGACAGTTGTTTTTTGTTGTTTTGTTTTGTTTGAGACAGAGTCTTTCTCTGTCTCCCTGGCTGGAGTGCAGTGGCGCAATCTCTACTTCCTTGGTTCAAGCAATTCTCGTGCCACAGCCTCCTGAGTAGCTGGAATTACAGGTGTGTGCCACCAGGCCTGGCTAATTTTTATGTTTTTTGTAGAGATGGGGTTTCGCCATGTTGGCCACACTGATCTCAAACTCCTGGCCTCAAGTGATTCTCCCGCCTCAGCCTCCCAGAGTCCTGCACTTACAGACATGAGCCAGTTAAGAGAGTTTTATGTTCAGGATCTCATATGGCCTATACCACAATTTAATATACTGTGAATCTTAGGATCTCAGTTAATCCATAATGCCAGGAGTTAAAGTATTTCATAGGAACATGTTTCCTCTTCTATGAAATCACCTCTCTGCAGTGATAGGTAATGTATAGGAGAATCTGTTTCATTAAGTAAATATTAAATACTTTTTGATACCAGACAACAAGCTTGGAATTTGTATAATAAAACTGACTTTATATATAGTTTAGACATGATGTGTCTTCCTGCACTTAAGAGTCCTAAATCCATTTGGTTGGCGTCTGAGATGTATTGCTTTTGAAAAGCCTGCACTTTTTACTATAAAGATAAAAGATCAAAAAGGGGACAGAATTAGCTGTATTAAGTGCTTTACTGTCATAACTGCAGTTAATACAATAATACTATGAGATAATAACAGTAGTGTTAAAAATATTTTTTTTTGAATGCTTACTATGTGCCAGGCACAGTTCTATGTGCTTCACGTTGATTAACTCATCTAATCCTTATGACAATCCCATGAGGGTAGATAACTTATTATCCTCATTTTAGAGGGAAAGAAACAGACACAACTTGACTCAGGCAGTCTAACACTAGAGTTGCCTCTAGTAGGTATAATTGTATCACATTTTATAGATGAGGAAACTGATGAACCCAAGGTTACATAACTGGTAAATTACAGAGCTGGTATTTACCAATCTGATTCCAAAGCCCAAACTATCTGCATGATGTCATGTTGACTCCATTTACTTATAAAGAATTGAGGTTGACTGGAATATGCAGTAGCCAGAAACACTACTGCTTTTAGTGAATGTGTAATTCAAGAGTAAGTGTTTGGAAGATTCTTCAAAAGCTGATGCATTTGATCTTTGAGCAGAGTTAAATAGTGAATATTTTCTGTGGATATTGCCCACTGATTCAGAGGAGTCACCAATGTGGTTAGGTCTAATAGTGAGTGAGATACTATCAAGGCAAAAATTGAAAGAGTTCCAGTTACCTATTGCTGGTAACAAAATTAAAATTAAGTAATTTTAATTACTTAAGACCAACCATTTTCTATATCATGATTTTGTGAATCAGAAAATTCAGGAAGGGCTTGTCTGGGCAATTCTGCTCCCTGTGGCAATGACTCAGATCACCTGATGGTATTCAGCAGGTAATTAGACAAGTCTTGAGTGTCCAAGATGATCTTACTTACATACCTGACACCTGGGTTGGGGGACTAGAGGGATGAGCTCAGCAGGGCTCCTCTTTCTCTCCATGAAGTCTAAGGACTCTATGGGTTCTCTTCATCCAGGTAGTCAGACTTATTACAAGGAAACCTCAGGCCTCTGAAAGGCTGGGCAGAAGATGCCAGTCAACTTAAAGGCCAGGCCTAGAACTATCATAGAGTCACCACTATACTCTTCATCAAAGAACTTAATGGTAAGATGACAGCAAGAATGAGGGGGGAAGAAAGATAATTCAATGGTCAGCCCAAATTTAAGGAGCGAGGAACTACCCTACCACTTTACAGAAGGCATGTCCAGGACTTGGGGCTATTTCTAATGTGTTATGGGGTAGCATCAGGGTTTTTCTTTTTTTTGGTCTTGACTCTTTGCTATTTATTCATCAATTGTTTGTGCTGTAGAAACTATTTATTATGTCTACCATGGGTCACTAAAGGAGCTAGAAGGAGAATGAGACAAATACCTGGAGCATATTTCCTTAGCTGCCCTCTCCTCACAAGTTTTGTTTATCTTATAGCAAAATTTTCATTTTGTACTGTGTTCCAAGTTGTGAACATTCACCTGTTTTTGCTGTGAAGCCACAGTAACTAAACGCTGAGCCAGAAATACTCTAGAAGGAGTAAAAAACTTACCCCTTTTTTTTTTTTTTTTTTTTTTTAAGTGGGGTTTCACCATGATGGCCAGGCTGGTCTTGAACTCCTGACCTTATGTGATCCACCCACCTCGGCCTCCCAAAGTGCTAGGATTACAGGCGTGAGCCACAGCGTCCGGCCTTTTTTCTTTTTTTTTTTTTTTGAGACAGCGCTTCACCCTGTCACCTAGGCTGGAATGCAGTGGTACAGTCACAGCTCACTGCAGCCTCAACCTCCTGGACTCAAGCAATCCTCCCATCATAGCCTCCTGAATAGCTGGGACTACAGACGTGTGCCACTATACCTGGCTAATTTTTGTATATTTTTAGAGACAGGATCTCATCATGTTGCCCAGGCTGGTCTTGAACTCCTGGACTCAAGAGATCCACCCACCTTAGCCTCCCAAAGTGCTGGGATTGCAGGCATGAGCCAATGTGCCTGGCCCCAAAAGCTTACTGTTAAATAATTTGATTTATTAGCGATATCAGTTGTATTTTAAGTTTACAAATACAGGGTGAATACTCATGTGGTATGGAAAAGTTACGTGGCTTCTGAATCTCTTCCAACAGGAGTTTCTATTGGGTGGCTACATGAATCATATTCTTGAGATAGTGAAAAGTTTTACCTTCTTATCTTAATCCCATCTCTACCTCTGCCATACCTCCTTCAGCATGCTTTTGTGCTAGAAATGAATCCGTTCCTTTCATTCTTATTACCTATCATACAGGAACATTTATCGCCGCATTTTATATGTTGTTTATCTTTTAAAATTAGCAATTGCTACCAGCCTCTCTCATTGAAATAACAGATCATTGACGTTTTTTGATTTTTGGTTAGATATGTCAGATTTAGGATGCCTTATTTAAACTTGTGCTGATTTATTAGACTGTTCCTGCTCTGAGAAGAAATATGGACAGAGAATGAATTTCATTGTCCATATTGATGAACCCCAAATCAATAAACTTAAGAAAGATTTGAGATTATCCCATCCATGTGCAATGAATTCTTGGAGCATTAGCTGTATGGGCTTCCTACTGATCATCTGCAGTTATCACAGTAAAGAGATCTCTGTTCCTAGGTCAGGCCTCAGAAATGCAAATAGAGGAAATAAAGGGGTACTCAATCCTGAAGACTTAATTTGGGGTACCTACAAAACTCTAGGAAGGGAAAAAGAAGACTTTGGCATTTGTAGTTGAATAACCAGAGATGGACTGTTTGAGGCTTTTAGGCATAAAGATTTTTTTTTTTTTGAGACGGAGTTTCGCTCTTGTTACCCAGGCTGGAGTGCAATGGCGCGATCTCGGCTCACCGCAACCTCCGCCTCCTGGGTTCAGGCAATTCTCCTGCCTCAGCCTCCTGAGTAGCTGGGATTACAGGCACGTGCCACCAAGGCATAAAGATTAATTAGATTTTATCATATAAAGATTAGGGCAAATTATTTTTTTTCCCCAGTTCATTCTTAACATGTTAAGGGGCAAATTTTAATGAATAAAAATTTAAAGGCCTTAAAACTTTCTTTTGGATTCACATTTCCACTCTGTTATAATCTACTTTGGTATAGTCTGCCCTTTATGACAGAGAAAGCCTTTGAAAATATTGTTCTAGGGAATGAAAAATCGTACGATGATCTATGGAAATATCTCTCATTCTCTATTATAGCCCTTTGGGCCCTTCTGTAGATTCTCTGTGAATCTAAGTTTGAAATCATTTGGTGTTTGCATGAGAAATAATTCTTACTATTGATTTAAATAATTCATAAATGTGGTCTTAAATTGCAAGCAAGAACAAAGCCTGAAAAAAGGGAATCTTATAGACTGACCAAATATGTATTACTTATTTTCAACACACAAGTCTAAACCATTTCAAGCTGCTGCAACAACCTGAGTGAGCAGAAATTCCTTAATGTTAAGATTTCTGCTTTTAGTCACATCTGAGGCAGATGTTTATGACATATTTGAAGATGATCCACTGAGTTTCCTATAAAGTAATAGAATCCTAACTATTGTGGTTCTTTAAGAACCGCTGAAAAAAAGAATTGTAGTGCAGGGAACATAACTTAAAATGTGTTTCCTCTGGAAGCCAAGA
This sequence comes from Sapajus apella, assembly GCF_009761245.1. Taxonomy (NCBI): domain Eukaryota; kingdom Metazoa; phylum Chordata; class Mammalia; order Primates; family Cebidae; genus Sapajus; species Sapajus apella. Next base: position 16,403,927 of record NW_022436965.1, on the reverse strand, counting down.
TGCTAAAACAGGGGTCACTAAAAGTGTGACTGAAGTCCACCTCTAGAATAGCTATCAGTCAGATAGCAGAAATATTTAGAATGTATATGGCATTTCTAATATTTTTACAAAAATAATTTTAAATCATGTAACTTGAATTTAAAAAAAAAAGTCTGTTTTCTTTTTGGAAAACTGGCACAATAAAAATAACACTAATATAATTCAATTGTATATGCATGTGCATTGAACCCAGAGTGGTATACTAAAGATAGTTCATGCAAATAACTTGTGTAAGTTTGGCTATTTTTTCATAAATGTATGTTTATAAATATATTTACTCATCCACTGTGACCTTGGTAGCACAGAAGCATTTTGTTAGCTGTTTCATTAATTCTAAAAATCAAATTATTGGCATAGTAGGCTATGAGAGCTTTTAGTTACTTTGTGTTTTGGCTAAGAAAATTATTTGTTGCACTTTCTATTTATAAAGATGTTATAACACAATGCATCCACTTAGTGCAGCTTTTCTTTAGAGAAAAAAGATGTAGGTGTAAAAGTGAAATGTATGTTTTAAAACCTGGCAAAAGGAGGGACCTCAAAAAAATAAATTTGGCTTGCCATCTACCTGAATAGGGTTAGGGATTAATATAAAACTTAGGTTGAAAGTAGCTTTTGGGATAGGTATACTATTGTGAATTGCAATATTGCTGTGAGTTGCCAGCTATGTATATGTAAGTTTTTGTGCGTATGTGAGAAAAAGATATTTCATGAAGACATAAAAAAGTCAGTGTAGAATATCCTACCTCCCACTAGAGACTGAGCATATTCAAGATTGCTCTGTAGCCCCTTGGGCAGGAAGCTGGATTCCTCAGCCACTGTCTACCCCATTCTTTTCTATACTCACTTCAGCCCCTCTACCTCTGAGCATTTGGCTGAAGAAAAGAGTATAGCTTTCTGTAGCAAGCAAAGGAAAGCCAGACCCAAAATACAGAGGCTGCAGTATCTGAAATTCTTGTCATGTTCAGATATTAATGTTTGGTTTTGTTGCCCAAATCAAACAATATCAGAACACTTGGGTTTAGTGGGGTGTTTTTCTCTCTCCCACAAACTTCACCCAGTTTAGTGCTTTTATCCACTAGCTTCTGTTTGGCAGGAGTAGCCAGTGGAGGCCAAGTGTGTTTTTAAAGACTAAAACACCTAACTCCTTTTAATGATGTGAAATATTTGTTTGAATCCCAGCTTCTTTTTTTTTGAGACGGAGTTTTGCCCTTGTTGCCTAGGCTAGAGTGCAATGGTGCGATCTCGGCTCACTGCAACCTCCACCTCCCTGGTTCAAGTGATTCTCCTGCCTCAGCCTCTTGAGTAGCTGGGGTTACAGGCATGTGCTACCACACCCAGCTAATTTTGTATTTTTAGTAGAGATAGGGTCTCACCATATTCGTCAGGTTAGTCTCAAACTCCTGACCTCAAATGATCTGCCCGCCTCGGCCTCCCAAAGTACTGGGATTACAAGTGTGAGCCACTGCGCCCAGCCCCAGCTTCTTTTTAATTGCTATTTGCAGTCCACTTTTATAAATGATATATTATCCATATTTTCCTGATAAAGAGCCTTCTGCCAATCGTATATGGAGATATGCATGGTGGATTTTTTTTTTTTTTTTTAAGAAACAGGGTTTCACTCTGTCACCCAGGCTGGAGTGCAGTGGTTCTATCACAGTTTACTTCAGCCTCAGCCTCCCAAGGTCAAGAGATCCTCCTGCCTCAGCCTCCGTAGTAGCTGGGACCACAGACATGTGCCACACCAGCTAATTTTTTTTTTTTAATAGAGGTGGAGTCTCCCTATGTTGTTCCAGTCTCATCTTAAACATCTGGGCTCAGCCCAGTATGGTTGCTCATGCCTGTAATCCCAGCACTTTGGGAGGCCAAGGCGGGTGGGTCACCTGAGGTCAGGAGTTTGAGACCAGCCTGGCCAACGTGTTGAAACCAAAAATTAGCTGGGTGTGGTGGCGGGTCCCTGTAATCCCAGCTACTCCAGAGGCTGAGGCTTGAACTCAGGAGACAGAGGTTGCAGTGAGCTGAGACTGCGCTTTTGCACTCCAGCCTGAGCAACAAGATTAGATTCCATCTCAAAAAAAAAAAAAAAAAAAGTCTGGACTCAAGCGATCCTACCACGTCAGCCTCCCAAAGTGGGATTCAGGTGCCAGTCACCACACCTGGCCCATGAAGGATTTTCAAATGTCCTCTTTTGCTTTTAATGTCTCCAAAGAGAGATAGTCTTTTTTTTAATGTCAATATTATAATAGTCAAGATGGCCTCACCTGAATGTTGTAGGTGTCAGAAAGTTGTTTCACTAGTAATATGCCACTAGGCAGACCACCTAATCTATAAATCCAGTTGTAGCACTTAACTTATTTTCTGTTTGGTGCACTGAGCCAAGTGAGCTTGCCCACTTTTTGAATATTTCTTACAGCTGAGGAGGAACTGTTGGTGCTTTGATATCCTAGAATGCTTCCTACCTTGTGGAAATGCTTTTCGCCCTAATACACTGATTATATTATCTAAATGTCTAAACAGAGATTCTCTGGTTAGAAGTGAAATGAGAGAGTGATCCATTTTCAGACTTTTTAGAGGTTGGCTCCCATATTTTAGGTACTAGCTGATAAGTATTAACTTTCCTGGTGACTTTGGATAGGGGAAGTGGAGATACAGAGAATGTGAAATTCCAAATAATAAGACAAACATTACTCACAAATGACAACTGATACAGTAATTTCTGCCCAATACAGTAAGACTCTTATCAGGAGATGAAGTGGTAAAATTATTTGAATCTTTTCACCACGACTATTTATTTTTTTCCTATCTGTAGCATAATTCTCTGCCTATAAGCCATGTATCCTAGACTCAGGAATTAATTCCTGCTTAGGAAATTTTTTCCTTCTGGCTTATCTTTTGCTTGTGCCCAGAGTTTTGTTTTAGGCCTATCCCCTGATCTTTTGTTATATTAAGGTGCAGCCTTCTTACCTAAATCAATAGTTTACTGTTGGTGTTGCTGCCTATTACAGCCAGTTATTTATTTAAAAAGAAAGTGAATAAATGCCTAGGTAGTTTCATGGCAGCATGTTAAATCCATAAATCTGGACAGAAGCCATGGAGTTTTACCTTTGGTTTCTCTGGCTTGGATGAACACTGGCCTTGTGCTTTCTATTACAGGACTAGTTGACCTAGTTCTTCATATTGGTTGCACATTAGAATTGCATAGGACCTTCTGTAGACATTTATGTTTTATTGGTCTGTTGTGCCTGGGCTTTAGGTGATTTTAATAAGCAGCCAAGGTTGAAAATCACTCCCTATGTAATCTCTAATGGCCTTAGGCAGGATAACCTCAATCTGGTTCTCTTTGACCGGAAATTATCTTTATTGATATTCCATGCATGGCCCTCAGTTCAAAGTGTACAGTGGGCCAAGGCTTAGGTAGTAAAACAGATCATCCATTTGTCCTTAGAGTAATTCTGGAGGGAGATACTGTCATCCATCCAGTTTCCTCTCTATACCAAATACAAAGTACACATAAGTAAGCAAAACAAATTTTCAAAGTTCCTTCTCTAGAATCCTCTTTCCTTTGCATATGTAATTTCAGTGGAGATTTCTCAATTAGCAGAAATACAGCACTTGAATTTATTAAAAGAGCCCAAACTGACTACAGCAATTTCTATTTGTAAAATAAACAGGTAGCATTGTTAATGGAGAAGAGGAAGGATCCTGCATGCGTTGATGGTGATATATTTTACTATTTGTCTCTTAGCCTGTCTTCTGAGTGGGATTTCACTGTCAGTTGACTTTCACTTTTCTTGTTTTTTGTGAATGAAATGAACTAGCTAAGGCTTAAATATTTCTGAATAATATATGAAATGTGAAATCAGTCATTTTAGAATCTTTGTTCTGGGATGTCAGAGACCTAACCAAGTAACTCCCCAATGAGGTTCCAGATTCATTCTTCTCATCCCAGGTAGTAAAGGTGTTTTAATGGGTTTGTTACTTGCCCATGGCAACCTCACACATGGGAGAATTGCTTTATTACCCTAAAAAAAGTGAGAACCACTTTCAAACTAGCTACCAAGTGACTTCTAACTCATGAAGAAAATTTGTATTTAAGAGCAAGTTCAAATGTAGCAGTCTCTCTTCTGAGAGTATTCTGGATACCACAGAAAGTTTCATTTATATATTGCCTATAAGTAACTGGTAATTTGAACTGCAGTAGGTGATATGTGCAAGGAGAAAAAGTAGGTCAAGGAGAAAGTTGGTTAGTGCAGAGGACTGAATTAGCATCATGCTGTGAAATTTCATTAAAGTAGCACTGAGGCCTAGCTGTTTGCTTAGCATGTAAATGCTTCAGTGTCAGAGAAAATGCCTCCTATGCCTTAGGAAATGTGTTGAAGGCTTCCTGTTTACTGGGTGGAATAGAAAAGCAATAGCCTTTTAGACTCCAAAGAGAGTAGCCCCCTTAGGGTTTCATACTGAAGAACTTTGTGGAGTACTGTGAAACATTGTTGAACTTTATGCAAATTATACTGCACTGGATTTTAAGATTTTATGTGGGGAGAATAGAGGAGAGTGGGGAAGTAATGATAAAGGATAAATACATAAACTTATACTATATTTTAAGCAAGGAGTGAAACAAATTCTCTAACAGGAATTCCCTGTCAGCACTGTGAAGTTTGGGCAAGTTCTTCTGCCTCATGGGTTGGCTTGCTGATTTCTCTTAAACCTCTAGGAAATCCTTTCGGAAACAGCAAAACAAACATTAGTTTGAGTACAGTTTCACCACCCATCTCCCTCAACAAAAGAAAAGCATTCCCAAACTATAGGCAAAAGAAATGTGTTCTCAGTCCATTAATTTTTCATCTGCTATGATCGCTGTTCACAGTTTTAGCCCATAGCATTATTTTGTGATCTGATAGTGGAACATAGATGGAACTACCACTTTAATCAGGAACCAATGGCTTCCTTCCCTTTAAGAAACCTTAAAGTTAGAACTTTTTTATTTTATTTTATTTTTGAGACAGGGTCTTGATTGTCACCCAGGCTGGAGTGCAGCGGTGCAGGTGGAGGTGTAGCCTCCACCTCCTGCACTGTATCCTCCTGCCTCAGCCTCCTGAGTAGCTGGAGCTACAGGCATGTACCACCACACCACCACACCCAGCTAAATTTTCTTTTTTTTTTTTTTTTTTGTTTTTTTTTTTTTTTTTTTTTTTAGAGACAGAGTCTCACTATGTTGCCCAGACTGGTCTCAAGCTCCTGGGCTCAACTGATCCTCCCACCTAGGCCTCACAAAGTTATAGGTGTAAGCCACTGTGCTCGGCCTAGAACTCTCTATTTTTGGCATTTCATTCTAAATGAGTACGTTGGAAGAGCATTTAGGTTTCTAGGCTCCTCATAATTTCTGAATGGGACCCACTCTGCTCTGCCTCTGAAAGGAGAAGAAAAGGCTGAGGGTTCAAAGATAGAAAAGTCAATGTAGCAGAAATTTGATTTTCTTCAGATGGACATAGTCTGAAAGAAATCTGTCCAGCTGTTCTCTATGGTGCTTATATGATGGGTGACAGCTGTCCCCATCTAACTGTCCCTGGCACTGTGCCTTCCCACTGGTCACTGTGAAAAGCAGATCACACTGGACTCAGAGGCCAGAATCCAGGACAAGATCCCCTTCTCATCTTGAGCCCATCACATTTTTATATAGCTGTTAATGTAGCATTTACTTCTCTATGGGAAACTCTTGGGTTTTTAACCCCAGAAGAAATTGTAAAGCAGTTAAAGAAAACTAGCCAGAAAATAAGATTCTGGTGGTAGCGATCAAATAATGATATCCTAGGAAAATTTCACTTCCTCTCAGTTGATATTGATTGATAGCAAGGATCAACTATGCCCACCTCTTCCTAAGTTTTTAAAGGCTACCATAATATTTGTAAGCAACAAATTTATCTAACTTTTTTTACAACTTGCTAATCAAGGAAGATTCATATTAAAACAGACAATCAGTTTCTAAAATGTTATCCCTGAAAGGGAATGAAATAGAGTATTTTTAGCTGTAAGAACCTACCAGTCTGTTTTTTCCCTTTAAAAAATTAATGTTTGAGATTTGTGTCTTTCATCTGAAGCAGTTACTCCATTAATAATAAAGATGCCTCAGAAAAGTCAGTGAACCAGGATAGTGCTCTTGCACCACTGAGGGTGCTAGACTGGCTTTGTGCATCTTATTTCCCAAGAACATCAGTTTTGTTATGACCTTAATTATAAATAACTATATGTAGGAATAGGATTTTCTCTCACCCCACCCTACTTTAATCATTATCACTTAAGTGTAAACCACCACCTCCCCCTCTTTCCCTTTACTGAAAAAAAAAATGCACTTTAATTCCTAAGGAGAGTGGCTATTCCTGGCCCTGAAGCCAGATTACTTCAGGAGGAGACTTAAAGAGGGAGAACTCTTGCCAGACCCTGTGAAATTAACCAAATTTCTTAATGTAAACACACAAGTAATATCCATTTTTAAGCGGCCCCTCACTCCATGCCAAAGGGAAAAAGAACCACCAAATTGAAAAAGAGTTCTAAATACCTGCCCTGATTTTGCAAGTTTCACTGGGGAAAAAATAACCAAGATGACTTTTTCTGCTACCAATTTGTCAGAAACTTTGGTGGTGTTTTGTGGGAGGCCGAAATTTTTTAAATTAAAAATCAAGTGAAAGTACAAAGACTCTAAGATATGGTCCTGATTTGTGTCATTTCTAAGTATCAGATTTGTTCTCCCTTCATTTGACAGGTGTTCTCAGTCTCTCCTCCTGTAAGATTCTGTCCTCCCCCTGATGACAAGCCAATAGTTCTTGGTGGGGTTGCATGTCCCCTAGAGCCCCAGGAGCCCAGTCATGTCGAGGAAGAGGGGAGGGCAGGAGGGTGGGCAGAGACTCGGGTTGGGGGAGGGAGATTCAAAGAAAGAGTGAAAATATGGGTTTATATAAACATATTTAAAGCAGTTTAGCAAAAGCTTTCTCGTTGAACAGCTTTAAGAACAATGTGAATGAAATCTTAGCAACTTGGTTAGTAATCTGAAAAGTCTATTAATGTATACTTGAAATTGTATAAAAATGCATTTTCCTCTTTATTTTAACACTGTGTAAAAGAACATTATGCATGTGAGTGGTTTGAGAATTAAATGGTTTAATACGCAGATTTGAATCTGTCTTTTCTGTATATAGAAACTAATGTGTTTAAATTTTTGGATATTTTTTAGTGTGATGAAAATACTGAGAATTCACTCTCCTTTCCCTTTCTGGCTATCTACCATTTTTCATTGCTCTCTCTCATTTTTTTGACCCAGATGTGGTTACTGGGTAAAGAACAACTGAAAGCATCATTTTACCAAATGTCCCAATAGCATGTTTCCCCCTTTCTTTGTCTTCATTTCAGATGCAGAGTCCATTTATAATGTGAGATGGGAGTAGTTGTATTTATTTTTACTTCTATTCACAACCCAAAATAGGAAGAGGTGCAAAGAATAAGAACACTTTAGTTAACACAAGGATTGGCTACTCTGCCCATGAAGATAATAGCATTCAGAGGAACTTCTCTTATAAAAACCAGGAAGGGCCTGTTGGCCTTGAAGGTCACCCTATTGGGGTTTAGCGAACGGCCAGAAATCCCAACGGCGGTACTTGCAGCTGCTTCACTGCCTTCTTCATTTACCTGCAGGTCACATGGAAATAAAACTGCTACATTAGCCACTCTGCAGTTCATTATTGGCAGGTAAATCATACAGAGACACAGCAATTCCTCAAAATGCTTTTGTTTTCCAGTAAAAAGTACATTTGGATCAGGTTGAATTCCCTCCAGAATCCTACTTCTACTCATTCTTTCCTGCAGAGAATGTAAGGTACTTGTGTTTGTCCAAGCCTTGTGCTAGGTAATAAGAGTTCCATTCAGGTAACCCAGAAATCTGAATGTACACAAGTCATCACATTTCTGGCTGGTACCATTGTAAATGGTTTTACAGTGGATTTTTGGTGCTAGCTGCCGAAAGATTTTTGGCTCAAGATCTGAACTGCATAGTTGAAACAGTTTCACTCTTGGAGCATCAAGATTCAAGATATAGCCACTCCAAAGAGCCACTCAGGACCTACGGTCTATGAAAAGAGGTGGGTTCTCTGGCTGGACGAGATGCCTTTTTCTTGGAGGAATAGACTGAAACAATGGTATTTGAACATAGCTGATAAAGCCTTAGGTCTAGAGGGAAACATCTTCAGAGACTTTTGCCTCAGGACCCAGAATATCACTAAAACTCTGTTTCTGGGCTTAATGAAAGCACGTGATTAACCGGCTCCCTGAGTTTTGTGGAGCTGGTTAATGATGTCTCCTTGCCTCTTGCTCTTCCTTCCCCTTCCTTTTTTCCTCCCTTCCCTACCCTCTATCTCCCATATTATCTATTTCATGCACATTCTAGGACTAAATTTATTAGCAGACTAGAGTGTTTGCATGAAGAGGATCCTTTTATTCAGATCAGGTTCTTGTTTTTAATTGCTTCTCAAATCTACAATTAGTTGGGTCCTGTTTATTAAGGGTTCCCAAGGTTTTCAAAGAAAATGGCTTTGTTCTAAGAACCACAGAAGAATCTTAACCTCATTATGTAGTGGGCTTAGGTGGATAAAATGAATCCAGATCTCTGCTTCTTCCTAATAGTAACTCAAACCCCTCAAGGAGGTCTGAGTTGACCACTTCTAATTGCAGTCCTTACAAGAGGATATTCAATAAGAGTTAAAAGCCTGAGGACTCAATTTCCCTTGTGGTCTTCCTAAGTGTTCTTTCTTCCAAAAATCCATATGAAAAAGAGTGTGGGCAGTGTCATCTTAACTTCCAAAACCAGTAATACAGCACTCTTGTAAAATCCCTTGTTCTGACCTCAATACCTCTATTCTTGCTATTGTCTTAAAGATCATTGATGTCCATTGTCCTATAGATTATATCACCATACTGATGATTTTTGCACTTAGCCTTTCTGTCCACCCCACCTCATGCTATCATTTGAGACAAAGTATCTCAGTAGGTCAGGTTTGGTGGCTCACACCTGTAATCCCAGCACTTTGGGAGGCTGAGTCGGGTGGATCACTGGAGGTCAGGAGTTTGAGACTAGCCTGGCCAACATGGTGAAACCCCTTCTTTACTAAAAATATAAAAATTAGCTGAGCATGGTGGCAGGTGCCTGTAGTCCCAGCTACTTGGAAGGCCGAGGTTGAGAGGACCGCTTGAACCTAGGAGGCAGAGGTTGCAATGAGCTGAGATCATGCCACTGCACTCCAGCCTGGGTGACAGAACAAGACTCCATCTCAGTGAAAAGAAAAGGAAAAAAAAAAAAATCTCCATAGGAGACCCGTTCAACACCTAACCTCCCATTTCTTTCATTTCATCAAACCCGATGAGCATTACCTTCATTCCACTTAAGCAAACATGTCCATGGCTACACCTTGGACTTGCCATCTCTGAACTGCTCTATCTTTGAAATTATATTAATAGCATCCTTTTCTCAGACTATAACCTTGTGTTCTTTCAAGCTGTCACATTTCCTCACTCCCGTTAAAATTCCACTTTCCTCTGAACCAGGCATTTTACACTAAGCTTGGGCCCTGGATCTGTATTTACTAGCACCATGCTCTAAAACGTTTCTCTTTAACTACAACCTTCTTTCTTTTTGATGTCTTCAATTCTAGGAACTTTTCTACCACTGGCCCATCTCATTTCCCTCACAGCCTGGCTCCTGCAAAGAATAGTCTATACCAGTGGTTCCCAAATGTCACTGTGCATAAGAATCCCCTGAGGAGCTTAGTACTTACACAGATTATCAGGGCCCATCCCAGAATCTCCAAAGACAAAGCTCCCTAGATGACTACTGCTGTTGGTCCATAGGTTAGTGTTTGCTTGAGAACCAGAAGTTCCACAGGCTGTACACAGCTCTTACTCTAACAAAGGTTCTTGGGGGAACACGAGGTTAAATGATATTCAACCGTTCTCTTTACTGTGAGACTTCTCAGACCTCAGCATGCCAGTGTGTACTGTTCATCTCCCACGAGAGAATATGTGTTTATTTGACCACTGTTTCGTTTCCTGCAGTGTAATCTAGTGCTGTAATTGTCTGAGCACATTTTAAGACACTGATGCATACCAGCTTCCCTTTCTTACCTTCCATTTGCTCTTCATCCATCACAATTAGGTATGTGCCTATGCTATTCTGTCCTTAGGGAAAGGTAAACCATGGCAGTCTCCAATCTTTTTTTTAATTATTATTTTAAAAATTTTTGGTAGAGATAGGGTCTCACTATGTTGTCCAGGATGGTTGTGAACTCCTGCGCTCAAGTGATCCTTCCATCTCAGCTTCCCAAGGTGCTGGGATTACAGGCATGAACCACCATGCCCGGCCCCCTGGAGTCTTCTTACTAGATGCTTTCCTTTTTTTTTTTTTTTTTTTGGGAGATTTTGGCTCTGTTGCCGAGGCTGGAGTATAGTGGTGCCATCTCAGCTCACTGCAACCTCTGTCTCCCAGGTACAAGCAATTCTCCTACCTCAGCTTCCCAAGCAGCTGGGACTACAAGTGTGTGTTACCACGGCCGGCTAATTTTTTGTATTTTTAGTGGAGACAGGGTTTCACTGTGTTAGCCAAGATGGTCTCCATCTTCTGACCTCGTGATCTGCCTGCCTCGGCCTCCCAAAGTGTTGGGATTACAAACATGAGCCACTGCGCCCAGCCTGATGCTTTCCATTTTCTTAAAACTTCTCCCTAGGTTTCTGCAACCCCATACTCTACTGGTTCTCCTCCTCATCCTGTAATTTCCTTCTTGGTGGCCTTTGCTGGCCTATTTTCTTGTACCACCCTCCCTATATGTTTGTGTTCCCACTTGACCTGCTACAGAAGTGGTAGTGGGAGGGAAGGCAGAACAATCACACCATGAGGGTTTTGGGGAGGGCTGTATTATAGCAGGCCTTGTGGAGGCCTTTTGCATGCATTAACACTGGAAACAGGCCTTTTCCACATGTGTCTCCTGTTATTCATGCATCTCCTGTCTGTACCCTAAGAGTTAGTGGAGCAAGAACTCCAGAGTTATAAATCATATGAAACCCTGAATAATAAAGTGGCAGAAAAGTAGCATAGGAAGAGAGAGTGGGGGAGGTGTAAGGTGTACTCACCTCAAGAAATGCCTTATGGAATGCGTCTGAGACATAGAGGTCGTCCCGGCTTTCTGCAACAATACCTGGAAGGAAGACCAGAGAAGGCTTTGTGAGACAGCAGAAAGTTGCCGTCAACCAACAGATGGGAATTCAATTTGAATTAAAAGATCCTCAGCTGGACGCGGTGGCTTACATCTGTAATCATAGCACTTTAGGAGGCTGAGGCAGGCGGATCACCTGACATCAGGAGCTCCAGACCAGGCTGACCAACATGGAGAAACCCCATATCTACTAAAAATACAAAAATTAGCCGGGTGTGGTGGTGCATGCCTGTAATCTCAGCTATTCGGGAGGCTGAGGTGGGATAATCATTTGAACCTGGGAGGTGGAAGTTGCAGTAGAGCCAAGATCTCGCCATTGCACTCCAGCCTGGGCAACAAGAGCAAAACTCCATCTCAAAAAAAACAAAAAAGAGATCTTTGGAGCTTTTTGAAATGTAAGAAGAAATCCTAAATTGTCACCTAATCATACTCTCACAGTGAAAATGTGTTAAAATACTTTGGGGCCAGGTGCAGTGGCTCACACCTGTAATCGCAGCACTTTGGAAGGCCAAGGTGGACAGATCACCTGAGGTCAAGAGTTCCAAACCAGTCTGACTAATATGGTGAAACCCTGTCTCTACTATAAAAATACAAAAATTAGCCAGGTGTGATGGCACATGTCTGTAATCCCAGCTACTTGGGAGACTGAGGCAGGAGAATCACTTGAATCTGGGAGGCGGACGTTGCAGTGAGCCAAGATCGCTCCACTGCACTCCAGCCTGGACAACAAGAGCAAAACGCTGTCTCAGCAATAATAATAATAATATAAAGTAGTTCACTGTGGCTCCTGAGAATTCAGTCTCAGGCTTCAGCTCTTTGTGGGAGAAGGAAAGGGCAAGACTCTGTTCTTACAGAAAAAACTCATTTCATCTAGAAGAAACATCTTTCTTTCCAGTCTGGCAACATTTTTAGTTTTTTTTTTTTTTTTTT
>NW_022436965.1:16388656-16391312 GCF_009761245.1 Sapajus apella | reverse complement strand
CCCAGCACTTAGGGAAGCCGAGATGGGAGGATCATTTGAGCCCACAAGTTCGAGACCAGCCTGAGCAACATAGTGAAACTGTCTCTACAAAAACATAAAAAATTTAGCTAGGTACAGTGGTGCATGCCTGTAGTCCTAGCCTCTTGGGAGGTAGAGCTGGGAGGATTGCCTGAATCCAGGAGGTCAACGCTGTAGCGTACTGTGATCACACCGCTGAACTCCAGTCTGAATGACAGAGTGAGACCCTATTGCTAAATAAGCGTTAAAATACATTTTTTTTTTTTTTTCCAAGACAGAGTCTTGCTCTGTCGTCCAGTCTGAAGTGCAGTGGTACAATCTTGGCTCACTGCAACCTCTGCCTCCTGGGTTCAAGCGATTCTCCTGCCTCAGCCTCCTGAGTAGCTGGGATTACAGGCATGCACCATCTCGCCCGGCTAATTTTTGTGTTCTTAGTAGAGATGGGGTTTCACCATGTTGGCCAGGCTGGTCTCTAACGCTTGACCTGGTGATCCACATTAAAATATCTTTTAAAGAGGCTGAGCACGGTGGCTCATGCCTGTAATCCCAGCACTTTGGGAGGCTGAGGCAGGTGGATCACCTGAGGTCAGGAGTTTGAGGCCAACCTGACCAACATGAGAAAACCCGTCTCTACTAAAAATACAAAAATTAGCCAGGCGCGGTGGTGGGTGCTTGTAATCTCAGCTACTCAGGAGGCTGAGACATAAGAATAGCTTGAACCCAGGAGGCAGAGGTTGCAGCGAGCCGAGATCTCACCACTGCACTCCAGCCTGGGTGACTGAGCAAGACTCCTTTTCAAAAGTAAAAACAAAAACCAAATACAAAAATTAGCTGGGTGCCACAGGAGGTGCCTGTAATCCCAGGTACTCAGGATTACAGTCACTTGAACCCTGGGGGTGGAGTTTGCAGTGAGCTGAGATCCAGCCTGGGCGACAGAGTGAAACCTGTTTAATGGGAACCAAATTTCCCCAGCTCTTACTATCTTTCTCTTTGAATTCCAATGCCCTTTCAAATTCCTCACCACCTGGTCCTGTCTCCTCTAGCTGATACAGACCCACAGGGTACCAGTGCTGGCTGGGCCCATGGAGATCCAAGAACAAACTTCCCTTTTACGGGAGAGGAAACTGAGGCTTCAAAAGGAAAAGAGATTTCCACAAGTTAGCAGTAGAAACTGGGATCAGAATCCTGGTGTCCTGACTTGTTGCTCCTTTCTGTGCTTTCTCCAACTCCTCCACCTTTGGTCAGACTACCCTGTGGGTAGAGAGAGGAGGAAACTCCTTCCTAGACAAACCTGGGAGTTTGGATTTTTCAGGGCTGAACAGATCGACAAGGCCCATGTCTTGCAGCTGCTCCTTCAAACTGAAGCCGTCCTCAATGCGGAAGCGGGGCATGTGGACCACAAGCATTGTCTCCTCCAACTCATCCAGCCACTCCTGCAGCACCTCTGGGGTGAGTTCCTGCTCCACCTTGGCCAGGCTTTTCTCAGGCTTGGGTAGGATGAGCACCATGGTGATGTCATCACCCTTGAAGGGCAACTCAAGCACCTGGGTGCCTTCAGCCACGCGCCGATAACGGAACTTGCCTTCCTGGTACATCATAGACACTGAACATGACTCTTCATCAGCCTTGTAGAACAGTTCCTTCCTTGTGTTCTCAGGGCTGAACTTTGACTTCCACAGGCCCTGGAAGAGAACACCAGGTCAGAGAATCACAAAGCGACAACAAGAACATCTGTAGGAGGATATTTATTGATACAAGGCATTCGTATTATAGTATTACATTAATAGATAAGTATAATTATTAGGAAAAAAGACTGGAGGGATATGCGCAAAAAGGTTAATAATGACTATGTCAGAATGATGGAATTATGAGTAGGTTTTTCTCTGTGTCCTTTTCTGTATTTCCCCAGATTTTCAGCCATATTTGCTTCTATAATAAGAAAAATAAAAACCAAAACCAAGAACAATGTACAAGCCTCTCTGCAAATCTCTTCTTGAGTTTAAATCTAATTGCCTTGTGCTGTCTGCCTTCCACCAACCTCTTTTCCTTTTCTTTTCTCTTTTTTTTTTTTTGAGACCGAGTTTTGCTCTTGTTGCCCAGGCTGCAGTGCAATGGCACAATCTCAGCTCACTGCAACCTCCACCTACCAGGTTCAAGCAATTCTCCTACCTCAGCTCCCAAGTTGCTTGGATTACAGGCACCCGCCACCATGCCTGGCTAATTTTTGTATTTGTAGAGACGGGGTTTCGCCATGTGGGCCAGGCTGGTCTCGAACTCCTGACTTCAGGTGATCTACCTGCCTCGGCCTCTCAAAGTGCTGGGATTACAGGCGTGAGTCCCCAGACCTCTTTTCTAAGGGCCAACTTCAAAAGTCCTAGGCTCTGCCAAACACAGACATAGATAACAAGCAGAGGATGCGTCCTGACTGACTTCCTCTTCAAACTGGGAGGGATCCTGAGATAGAAGACACACTTTTGAAAACTGCGATGCTTAGCCGGGTGTGGTGGCTCACACCTGTAATCCTAGCACTTTGGGAGGCTGAGGTGGGTGGATCACCTGAGGTCAGGAGTTCAAGACCAGCCTGGCCATCATGGTGAAACCCCATCTTAAAAAAAAAAAAAAAAAAAAAAAAAAATTG
>NW_022436965.1:16356173-16388556 GCF_009761245.1 Sapajus apella | reverse complement strand
TAGTAAGCCCCAAAAACAAAAAAAAAAAAAAAAAGAAAGAAAGAAAGAAAAAGAAAACTGCGATTCTTATCGCTTTCTAGCTGTTTGATTTGGAGACAGGCCATTTAACTCTTCTTTTTTGGTGGAGGACAAGGTCTCACTCTGTGTCCCAAGTTGGAGTGATGCAATGGCAAGCTCATGGTTCATTGCAGCCTCAACCTCCCAGGCTCAAGCTATCCTCCCACCTCAGCTTCCCAGGTGGCTAGGACTACAGGAGTGCACCACCATGCCTGGCTAACTTTCATTTTTTGTAAATACTGATCTCCCTGTGCTGCCTAGGCTGGTCTTGAACTTCTGTGCTTGAGTGATCCTCCTGCCTCAGCTTCCCAAAGTTGTGGGATCACAAGTGTAAGTCGCCCTGCCTGGCCCATTTAACTCTTCTGAGTGGTGGTTTCTCATCTGTAAACTAGGAGCTGGTGATAGCTGATATTTATAGAATGCTTACTGTATGCCAGGTACTGTTCTAAGCATTATGCATGCATTAACTTACAGCTTATTTACTTGCAATAACTACCTCACTACCCCTATATGGTAACTGTATCATTATTACCATATTATAGATGCAGAAACTAGGGCATAGAAAGGTCTCAGGTAGGCCAGGCACGGTGGCTCACACCTGTAATCCCAGCACTTTGGGAAGCCAAGGTGGATGGGTCGTGAGGTCAAGAGATCGAGGCCATCCTGGTCAACATGGTGAAACCCCGTCTCTACTAAAAATACAAAAATTAGCTGGGCGTGGTGGCACACACCTGTAATCCCAGCTACTCGGGAGGCTGAGGCAGGAGAATCGCTTGACCCCAGGAGGCAGAGGTTGCAGTGAGCTGAGATTGCGCCATTGCACTCCAGACTGGGTGACAAAGTAAGGCTCTGTCTCAAAAAAAAAAAAGGTCTCAGGTAACTCACCCGAGTTCACACAGTCAGAAATGGAAGTCAAGATTTAAAGTTAAGTAATCTGTTCAAGTGGCCCTGGTTTTATTTGTGATGTGAGGACCAAGAGGGCTAA
Source organism: Sapajus apella (assembly GCF_009761245.1). Classification (NCBI taxonomy): domain Eukaryota; kingdom Metazoa; phylum Chordata; class Mammalia; order Primates; family Cebidae; genus Sapajus; species Sapajus apella. Next base: position 16,387,514 of record NW_022436965.1, on the reverse strand, counting down.
TAAATGGCAAATTGTTCTGCAAACTGTAAAGGGCAAATACATATGGTAGAAATACAATCTGCTCTATCTTTGGGGAGAGAGAAACCGTAAGAGACAGAGTAACTAACAGCAGCAGGGACTGGCTAATCCCCTAGGCCCCATGGGAGGGAAAGATGTACCTGGAGCACATCCCAGGATGGGCAAAATATGCCATAATTCCACCTGCCTTAAGCTGGTGGTCTCCTGAGCATCAGCAATCTGCTTATTACCACTCCTCTCTTCCTTTTCCTTTTTAAATGTAGTCAGGTTGACACAGTCTTCAGAACACTACTCTGAGGAAAACAAGGCCTTCTGCATCAGTAAGTAACAGCACCTCCACCAAATCTGAGGTGAGCCTGGCACCTGGAAGCTCAGAAGATTTAGGCTAAAACTGGGTTTTACAGGAAAGAAAATAATTTTTAAAAAGATAAGGCCGGGCGCGGTGGCTCACGCCTGTAATCCCAGCACTTTGGGAGGCTGAGGTGGGTGGATCACGAGGTCAAGAGATCGAGACCATCCTGGTCAACATGGTGAAACCCCGTCTCTACTAAAAACTACAAAAAAATTAGCTGGGCATGGTGGCGCATGCCTGTAATCCCAGCTACTCAGGAGGCTGAGGCAGGAGAATTGCCTGAACCCAGGAGGCGGAGGTTGCGGTGAGCCGAGATCGCGCCATTGCACTCCAGCCTGGGTAACAAGAGCGAAACTCCATCTCAAAAAAAAAATTTTAATAAATAAATAAATAAAAAGATAAAGAATATAGGCCAGGCATGGTAGCTCACGCCTGTGATCCCAGCACTTTGGGAGGCCGAGGTGGGTGGATCACAAGGTCAGGCGTTCAAGACCAGCCTGACCAACATGGTGAAACCCTGTCTCTACTAAAAATACAAAAATTAGCCAGGTGTGGTGGCCTGCGCCTGTAATCCCAGCTACCTGGGAGGCTGAGGCAGGAGAATCGCTTGAACCTGGAAGGCAGAGGTTGCAGTGAGCGAGATTACGCCACTGTACTCCAGCCTGGACAACAGAGCGAGACTCTGTCTGAAAAAAAGAAAAAAAAAGCAAAGAATATAAAAATAGCTGGGCGAGGTAGCTCATGCCTGTAATCCCAGCACTTTGGAAGGCCAAGGTGGGCAGATCATGCGGTCAGGAGTTCAAGACTGGACAACATAGTGAAACCCCATCTTTACTAAAAATACAAAAAATTAGACAGGTGTGGTGGTGTGCGCCTGTAATCTCAGCTACTCCGGAGGCTGAGGCAGGAGAATCAACCTCCTCGTGAACACGGGAAGCAGAGGTTGCAGCGAGCTGAGATCACACCATTGCACTCCAGCCTGGGTGGCAGTGCAAGACTCCATCTCAAAAATAATAAAAAAGGAATATAAAACTAAATTTTCAAAAATAAGATTTAGGCAAAGGGAACTTTGAGTCATTGTAGAAGCTGCTTCAGATGATAGGGAAAAATCGTAGCACTGAAGACTGTTAACACATTGACTCTGTCATTTTCTTCCAGATTTCAAAATGGAGTTAACTAGACAGCAGAATCACATATATATGAGAGTTTGTCACTGTGCACACCTTGCAGTGGGGTGTGATGGGTTTGTTTGTGTGCCCACTCTGCCATCAGCCTGGCGACACTACCACACCTCTCTGTAAGGTAGCCCAGCAGCCATGGTTCAAAAGATTCTGGGCTCTCAGCAAATGCATTTGTCTTCCCAGATCATGCATGGACCATTTCTCAGAAAGGATCTACGGACACATGCCCAGTAGTGTGAAAAAGGGTAAGCCGGCCACGTGTGATGGTTCATGCCTGTAATCCCAGCACTTTGGGACGCCAAGGCAGGAGGACTGCTCGAGCCCACGAGTTCAGGACCAGCCTGGGCAACATACAAAAAAATTAAAAATTAGCCTGGTATGGTGGTGTGCACCTGTAGTCCCAGCTACTTGGGAGGCTGAGGTGGGAGGGTTGTTGGAGCCTGGGAGCTCAAAGCTGCAGTGAGCTGTGACTGTGCCACTGCACTCCAGCCTGGGTGACAGAGTGGGAATCTGTATTAAAAAATAAAAATGAGACCGGGCGCGGTGGCTCACGCCTGTAATCCCAGCACTTTGGGAGGCCGAGGCGGGTGGATCACGAGGTCAAGAGATCGAGACCATCCTGGTCAACACGGTGAAACCCCGTCTCTACTAAAAATACAAAAAATTAGCTGGGCATGGTGGCGCGTGCCTGTAATCCCAGCTACTCAGGAGGCTGAGGCAGGAGAATTGCCTGAACCCGGGAGGCGGAGGTTGCGGTGAGCCGAGATCGCGCCATTGCACGCCAGCCTGGGTAACAAGAGCGAAACTCCGTCTCAAAAAAATTTAAAAAATAAATAAAAATGAAAATAAATGGAGGCAAGGAGGAAATAAGGGTAGGGACAAGGAGGCAGAGGCAGGACCTTTGGAGAAGTTGGTTCAGCTCTGCCTTCTACTGTCGGAATCTTTTCACTCAGCCCTTAAGCTTTTTTTGCCCATTTAGATTGACTTGCCCTGCTGACCTGTGTAGCTTTAGGCAGTTCATTTGCCCTTTCAGGGATTCAGTATCACCATTAAAGAAAAAGACAAAAGAAGGAAGGTAAGCTGAAGAGCAAGAGGAAGTCCCTGGGGTTTCTCCAGGGCCATTCTGAGTACCTTGAAGTAAATGGTGTTAACCAGCACAAGAACAGTGAGTTCATTGATGGCTTCCGGGGGAATGACGTCGGCAATTCGGCCTTCGGTCTTATTGGATACCCATTTGTTGATGGCCACTCTGGATTTCTCTGCATTTTCCTGAGAACAGGAAAGAAACCAGATCATCTGTGCTATTCAACCGGCTTTTCCATTTTCCCGGGCAGCATTTTATTTCTCTCACCATCCCTCTGCCTTTCCCACCACTTGGCTAAGAAGCTACTGCTCTAACCTACATTGGGGAAACTTCACATACCTAATGTAGTGCTATGAATCTTTCCCATAGCTAATAAATATTATCAGAAGAAAAAGAACAAAAAGAAACAGGAAAAAATAAAGGAAATCAAAAGAAGGAAGGAGAAAATAGTCTGGGAAAAAGAAGATAAAATATTGTTTTCTCTGACTTTGGAAACACTGAACTCACAAAAGTAGAGTTTCCAAGACATGTTCCAGGGGAAGCAATGAATGATGGCAGGTTATATGGGGTTGGCAGGTTATATGGAGGAGAGAGATGCCCATGTGGTCAAATAAGGTTGAGGAATGCTGATTGAATTAAGCCAAAAGATTTCTTGGTTGTAGTTTCTCAGGCCTTCATAGGCCCATGTGCTTCATGAATCTTCAAGAAGAGAATATACAACATTCACCATGTACCAACTTTATTTGACCATGATAAGTTTTCAAATTAAATAAGATATCTTGTAGGACTGGCATCTTCAAAACACTCTTTGGCATGTATTTGAAGTTGGTGGATGGAATGAAAAATTGATTATTTATTCACATTTTCTGGGCAGTCACTAAAATCTAAGCATGGATACCATTGATTTCTCAGGTTTCAAGTCAGAATAACTGTTCCAGGGGTTCTGACTCGTAGTCAGCCTGCCAGCAGTCTTCAGCAGCAAAGCAGTGTGAATTTGGATGCTGTTTCTCCACCTCCTCAATCTCTGAGTGGAGAGGAAGAACTCGGATGTCAGGGGTAACATCTGCAACTCACCTTGAAGTCCAGGGGCTGGAGTTTGGCTCCATATACCAACTCACTGATGTCCTGGTAGGTCTCATTGAAGGTAAGGGATTTGTCTCCAAAAAGGCGATTGGCTGATACCAACTTGGAGGACTTATTGGCTTTTCGATAGAGTCGGCAGTTCAGTTTGGCAAAGAAGAAGTGGATCTGATCAGATGTTTTCTCAGATATGGTGTCAAACTTAAATACCTAGAGAAGTCAAAAGAAAATAGTGTGGGTTTGGTGGGCAGCCTAGCTAACACGGGTGGTGAGCACATGCTGCTGTCTCAGCCTCTTCGGTTGTGAACTTCTTCAAGCACAGTGCCTGGCACAGCATAAATGCTCAACTCATGTGTGTTCTGATGAATAAAGGGATAAAAGAAGAATGAAGGGTAGGAAGAATAAAGGGAAAAAGAGAGACGGGGTTGCTACCTAAAGTCTCTAAAGGGCTCTAGATCAACACACAGGTGTTTTCTTGCTAGAATGGGAGAAGTCCTTTTGGTGATTCTGGACAGAAAAGAGAATCAGAACAGTGTCCCTTCTTGTAAGAAACACTTTTGTGGCATCTACTGGGGCTAGCTGCTCATGGAGGCTCTGGGATACTGTGGTAGGGGTGAAAAAGGAAAAGTGAATCTATTAGCAAGGTGTTAAACAGGCCCAGAATCAAAAAGTCTCAGGGTTGAAAAGGACTTAGAAGTCACCCATGCCTGTCATAGCCATTGCAGCTGGAATGCCCAACGCCCACCTTCACCATCCCCAAGGCAAAATGGGTGAGGCTGATCCCCTCTGCCCTTTCCATGCTCTCTCCTTAGTCTACAGAAAGCCTTTTGGATTTTATCTGTTATCTGCCTTTGGTTTTCCTGATTTTGTTCCAGTAGGTACTGTTTTGGGGGCGGATTTTGCTTTTGATCAAAAGCTTGGTGCTGAGTTTCTCTTTTCTCCAGGGAGATTCAGTCTTACCCTGCTTTCCCAACACACGGCATTTGTGTAAAGGGGAGGACCCGAGGAACATGCTTGGTTTGGAAACAGTCTTCTGTTCTTACAGGAAGGGTTATATTTAAGGTCTTACTTGGGGACAGAGACATGAGGGATATGGAAGTGCTTTGAGACTAGTACCAATGTACACAGAAATGACTGAGAGCCCGGAGAAGGCAGTATTAAGTGTTTTAAGAGTTTTTAAACCTACAGTTTCTTTTGGGGAGTGAAGAGTTGGGTTAACTCACCCCAGAAGCCTGAGCAAAGGTGATGAAGTTCCCTGGAAACTGACCACTAGAATAGAAGGAACCCTCCTAAGACCCACAGACTTTAGCGTCCAAGGTTCAAACAAGCACCGTATACCATCTTGAAGGGCCTCGTGCCTCCCTATCGATGATCTCTGCTTCCAAAGTGAGATTCATCCTGAAGAAAGACTGTCAGGTAGCCAAGCCAAGCACAGATTAAAGATCTAGTGTTTCCATCCATGACTTACCATAGCCCCAGAGGCCAATAGTGATCAATCAATTTATGACATTTCTTATTTCTTCTTCCCTCCCACAAAAGGGGGGGGGGGGGGGGAATGGGGGTGGGGGGGAACTAAGTCACTGATCTGAAATGATCCTTACTTTCTAGAGCCAGAAAACGCTTTCACGTCCTTGAGGCTTTTCCTGGCTTTCCTGGGCCTCAGGTCTCAATATACATCCTCGGCCGGGTGCAGTGGCTCACGTGTGTAATCCCAGCACTTTGGGAGACCGAGGCAGGCAGATCCCTGGAGGTCAAGAGTTTGAGACCAACCTGGCCAACATGGTGAAACCCTGTCTCTACTAAAAATACAAAAATTAGCCGGGTGTGGTTGTGCATGCCTGTAATTCCAGCTATGCAGGAGGCTGAGGTGGGAGAATTGCTTGAACCCGGGAGGTGGAAGTTGCAGTGAACTGAGATCGTGTCACTGCACTCCAGACTGGGTGACAGAGTGAGACTCCATCTAAAAAAAAAAAAAAAAAAAAAAAATTATCCTAGAATTTTTTCCACAAGAGCCCATATGCCTGACATCACCAGATGGTAAAGCTCCTCTTCTCCCGCCAGGGGAGGGGCTGGGAATCTCCACCTCCCAACACAGCACCTGGCACAGAAGAAGTGCTGAATAAATAAATAGATAAATGATCAAATTAGTGAATAAACATACAGATGAAAGAACTACTAAAAAGAGAAGTTAAAAGAGACACAAGTCTTCCCCCATTTTAAGGTAGCTCAAAAGAGGAAACCCGGATTTACCAGGCAGATATCCAAGTGGTTAATTCCTTGCCTAATTAAAAAAAATTATTTTCAAAGGGAATTATAACACATGAAGCAGTGATTCAAAGGGAATTATAACGCATAATGAGCGCCCCTAGTGGCCTGCAGAGTTGGTGTAGGAGTCATTGGACGTAGGGAAGCCCCAAAGGTGCTCCTAGCAAGGTGGCTGGGCAGAAGGTCTGTGGGTCATACCTCCATCAGTTGCTTGAGGGTGTCGTTACAGGCACCCAGCTTGGTCATAGCAAAAGCCGTGGAGATACTCAGGGGTGACAGGAAAATGTTGTCATTGTCATTCTTGGAATCTGCCAGGTGCTGATAGAAGGTGGTAGCAAAGCGCGAATTGGCCTTGGACAGTTCCCAGACGCGCGGGTTGGTGGCCTCGGGGATCTTCTGTTCTGAGCCCTCATCCTCAGTTGCCTTTTTCTCTGGGGAGCGGTAAATGCACATGGGATTCATGGGAATGTCCCGGGGCTTGGCTATGCAGATGTCTTTAGGGCTCTCCTGACAGGTCACACAGCCCCAGAGGCCAATGAGCAGCAAGGACAGAAGATGTGCCTTCCTGCAAGGGGACAAAATACTGAGTTAAGCTAAGCTGCAACCCCACTGCCCACCACAGAGTTGCCCCAGGAAAGCAGAGGATGCCAGCCCACCTGGTGTGGCCAAGAGAAGGGCTAAAGCCTTTGAACCGGATACAAGGCCCAGGACAGGTTCAGTCCTAGACTTCTTGCCAGGGGATAGTTCACTTGCCTGGACATGGTCATATTGGAATTAGAATTAACTGATGGTTATTTGAAGTATTATGTGCTCAAGGCCTCATGCTGAAAGAAGAAAGAATGAGAAGCTTCCTGTTCGTGAGGTGGAATGCGCATGCCTAAAAATCCTGCCGGGAACTTCCGTGCCCAATGAAGAGCCAGGGCAGTAGGGGGAGCCGTCTGCAGAAACTGGGGAAGGACCCTGATGGATGCAGCAGAGAGATTTCAGCAACACAAGAGAGGTAAGAGGAAATGGATGGAGCAAAGGCAATATCTGGCCGGGCGCGGTGGCTCACGCCTGTAATCCCAACGCTTTGGGAAGCTGAGGTGGGTAGCTCACTTGAGGTCAAGTGTTCAAGATCAGCTAGACAACCTGGTGAAACGCCGTCTCTACTAAAAATACAAAAATTAGCTGGGTGTGATGGTGCACACCTGTGTTCCCAGCTACTCGGGAGGCTGAGGCAGAATTGCTTGCACCTGGGAGGCGGAGGTTGCAGTGAGCCGAGATTGCGCCACTGCACTCCAACCTGGGTGACAAGAACGAGACTCGGTCTCAAAAAACAACAACAACAAAAAACACAGGCGACATCTGTGTGTTGAAGATTCCCGCATTTCCAGCTCCGCCCTCACCCTTCCACTGAACTGCAGACCGACTGTTTGCTGGACAATTCCATTAGAAACTCCGACAAGTTCTTTGGGGAAATAGGACCAAACTGAACTGGCAATTAATTCTCCCCCAAGCGCCTGCTCCATGTGTTCTCCAGCTCAGTGAATGGGCTTAGGGAATGCAGTCCGGAAACCTGAGAGTCACCCTGGATTCCTCCCTCTCTCGCTCCTCATTTAGTCAGACCCCAGAGTCAGTGAGTTCTGTTTCTTTGCTCTTTCACGAGTTATTGCCACTGCTTTAGTTCAGGCTCTCATCCATTTTTATTGCCTGGAATTTTTAATATCTCCAACATGGATTCAATAAAGGTAAACGAAGCTAATATCACATTTTTTAAAAAGTGAGGTAGTTGGGACACCCGATGAAGCAAACCAAGAGAAAAAGTCTCTTGTAATATTTTTTGTTGATAAGACACAGTGGGCCAGGGGCCGCCTCCAGCTGGTCGAGGGTCCCTGGGTGCAGAGAAGGGAGTCTCTCTGTGGGTGCTAGGTCTTCCCACCTTCTCTTGGGAGAGAAAGACAGGCGCCCAGTGCAGATTCACGGACGTGGTCTGGTGGGCAAGCGTGGGGCTGTCTGGAAGCTGGGGCAGATGAGGGGGACTTGCCTTCTGGCCTGCTCTGAGGCCGGTCCTGCAGCCCTTTCAAGAACAGAGGCGCAAAGTGGGAGAGAAGCCGAGGCACCAAGGGAGACGCGTAAAGCAGGCTGAAGCAGCAGAGGGAGAGGGAGGACCCCGCATTCATCTTCCCGTCTCCCCTGCCTTCGGTTCCCCACTCTGCCCGGCTACGTTTGGAGGCGCAGCTCGAGGCCGAGGGGCCCGGGGAGGGCTGTGAAGCACAAGTTAAAACCAGGACGGCTGCGCCACCGGTGACAACTGGGATGAAGAAGGAAGTATGTGTGGCGCTGAGGGAGGGACCGCTCTCACTGTGGGAAGAGGAAGCAGGGCTTCGGCCCTTTAGTCAGAGGTCACCGGGATCTTGGGTGCGGGTGGGTGGGGGGATCTGAGTGGAAGAAGGAGCGGAAAGGGAGTGAGGAGGTCCTCGCTGGTAGCGTCTGCCCCGTCCCCGGCGCATGGCAGGCCCTGGGGGTTCCGCGTGGAGCGCCCCCTGGATTTCCGTGAGCGCTGGCGCCCTGCACGGCCTCTACACCAGGGACGACGTCCTCTCGTTTCCTAGGCTAGGGACCCCCGGTGTGGCCTAGGAAAGGCCTGGCCCCAAGAGCGGAGTGAGAGGGGGAGGAGGAGGGCGCTTGAAATGACGTCTTCCAAGCGGGCCTTTGACGGGAACTACCAGGGAGAGGGCCCGGTCTTCCCAAAGGCGTTGAGGTCATTCCTGCGAGTCCTTCGGCGGCCAGACACCCCGTGGGGGCGGGCAACGGGAAAGCGCGCCCCTCTTACCTTTTTCCTGAGCCTCCGGCTCCGGTCGCGTTGGAATGCATGGCCGCGAACGTTCCGCGGGGCTGGGCGAGTGCAGATGCTGTGGTCTGAGGCAATCCGTCTGAAAACTGGTTCTTGCCTCTAAATCTCACAGAGGTTCCAGAGGCCAGGGTGAAGCAAGGAGCTGGTCGGGAGGAGAGAGCTGAGGTCAAAGGCTGATGACCAGTTCCCAGGGTTAAGCAAAGTGTAGAGCCCGGGTGTTGTTTAATTAGCAGAGAAGTTTTAAAGTTCAGTCAGGGCCAGGGAAAGCGCGAGCCGCCTCTCTGCCCGCACTGCCTCACTCTCCTCACCTTCATGGCAAAGAAAAGGCGAGCGCGCTCATACCCTCAGACTTGGTCAGGAAGTACCTGACCGAGGAGAAATCTGTCTGCAGGGTTTTCTCTTTCTGGTTAACCAGATCAGAAGAAATAGTTAATGTCCAAAAGCTTCTAGCCCTCTGCCTGTAATTTCCTCTCATAGTTTTCTTTATGGAGAGAGAGAGAGAGATACAGAGAGAGAGAAAAAGAGAGAGAGAAAAAAAAATCTAATTAGAGGAGGCGAAAAGGGACAAGCTGCTACCTTCAGGCATCTGAGCGCCAAGGAACACACAATGGTTACACGGTGGCCCCCAGAGAGACCCATTCCCCAGCAGCCCTGAGGTGGTGGGACAGGAACAGAAGAGCAGGGCCCTCGGGGTGTAGCCAAGCATGTTTCTAAGGGGTGTGAGCAGCTGGGAGATATTTAGCAAAACGCTATCGGGGGGTCAGGAGACGGAGTGTGGGGCAGGTAAAAAACCCACATGCAACTGCTGAAATAAAAACAAACGCAATCATATTTATATGTATTGTTAGTTGTACTAGTTATTGGGGAGATTGGGTAAATTCAAACTAATGGAGATAAAGGGCAAGTTTGTTGACATTTTCCTCTTCTGAAATAGCCAGAAGCACTATCACAAGGATTGTGGCCGCCCAGTTCACAGGGCACCTGTGCCTCCCACTGTGGGATCAGGGTCTCCTTGAAGTTGTTGTTGCAGTCATAGGAATCTGAGAGAGCGCTTCAGTTATGAGAGAGGACATCTCTGCTGGGTTGAAGCTGTGTCTGAGTTCTTGGCTGATTCCGACCCTGGAACCTTTGAGGCCCTCCATCAGCAGTGTGAACAGTTACCAAGAACGGTCCCAAAGGGTCTCAGAATGCCCAGAGGCTCATCTGTCGCCCCGGATTAAAGACGACGGAAAAGGGTCCTGTTCTGTACAATATTCAATAGTCTATAACCATTACTTCAGTGTTAGACATTAGCTTAGGTCAGTCTCTTTAAATATTTGAATGATTTATGATCATATAGGTGCCTTTTTTTTTTGAGACAGGCTCTCACTCTGTCGCCAGGCTGGAGTGCTGTGCAACCTCCACCTCCTGGGTTCAAACAATTCTCTGCCTCGACCTCCTGAGTAGCTGGGACTACAGGCGCATGTGACAGGGTTTCACTGTGTTAGCCAGGATAATCTCGATCTCCTGGCCTGGTGATCTACCTGCCTCAGCCTTCCAAAGTGCTAGGATTACAGGCGTGAGCCAGAGGTGCCATCTTAATAGGTGCTATTTAAAAACACTATATACCAGGGTCTGTGCTAAATGCTTCACAGGCATTAGCTTATATAATTCTCTCATCAGCTCTACCAGAAAGGTTCTAATTATGCCCAGTTTACAGATGAGAACACTGCTATTCACAAGGGTGAAGTATTTGCCCCAAATTGCAAACTAGCAGAGCTGAGATTCAAACCTCTCTCTGTCTCTCTCAGAGCTCTTGTGTCCTAACACGACAGACACGAAAAAAATGTCCAGCACTTCCCATGTTACAACCCACAGTGTCCAATTGTTTTCCATCTGGCTCTCCTCAGGATAGTCTCTGTCAAACTTATTCATAATTCCCTCCAAATCCAGTGCCCAGAAATGAACCTAGGGACTACAGGTATTGATCGACTTACGACCTATGCAACTTACGAACATTCGACTTTATGACCACAATCGCTAGCCACGACTGCTCCGTGTCTGGCAGCGTGAACGTTGCCCAGCTGGGCATATGACAGTGCGGACCAGCTTCCGGCAGCACTACCATCTCCGCGTGCATATAGCCTACTCAATTTACAACCAAATCGTGTTATGACCGGTCTGTCGGAACCATTCGTGGTCATAAGTCGAGCACTAGCTGTACCAGCTTTTCCTTTGTCTCTATCTAACTATCTATCTACATCAAATATGTATACAGCCTCCCCACCTGGGACTACCACATGCTGCACCACACATAGCTAATTTGTTTTTTGTAGACTTGATATCACAACGTTGACCAGGGTGGTCTCAAACTCCTGGTCTCAAGTGTTCTTCCTGCCTGAGCCTCCTAAAGTGCTGGGATTAAAGGCATCAGACACCACACCACACCACACGCACCACACTCGACCCGTCTATCCTTATTTTATTTGATGCACATTCCAAATAAGCATAGCCACAGCTCAGCCTGGGCATTTGATGCACTAGCTCTTTCTTTTTCCATGGGTCAGTCCATAAGCCACATGACGAAGATGAGGCTGATCCTAAGCCCTGGAAGTTGGCAGCCCAAGTATTCCCTGCCGCTTACCTCTTGGACCCCGCACATTTGGAAAACTGAGATCCTATGCCCTGGAATGAAAGAAATGGACCTATCATCATGTGTCCCGACCGAGAAGCAATGTGCCTCACTCTGTCCTATCCCACATTGCCATCAGAGGTTTAAAGGAAGACACATTCAGGAAACTGTCCCAGGAGAGTGGGTGCAGCAATCATCTGCTGGACCCTGGGCTGCTCCGCCCCCTCCACTACCTGCTCCAGCAGCTCTCCCAAGAGTTCTTGTTGGTCTCTGGGACTCACTGCACACAGCTCCCCTTGGCTTTTAATTATACTATCAAGATTTGAATGATCCCAGATCCTTTTCCTCTTGGTTCATCTTAGACCGTTTCGACTGGGAAAGAAAAGAGCTGTTTGCTGGGCAAACTAATTTGTGAGCGTGTGTGTTTACACACACATAGGTATTCTGAAAAGTATTTTAGTAGTGTGTATATTTAAATATAATAAAGATATTTTAGGTTGGGCATTGTGGTTCGTGCTGGTAATGATTTGGGGGCTGAGGCTAGAGAATTGCTTGAGGCCAGGAATTCAAGACTAGCCTGAGCAGCATAGAGACATCCTATTTACAAACAAAAAATTAGCTGGGTGTGGTGGTGTGTACCTGTAGCCATAGCTACTCCTTTAAGTCCAGGATTTCAAGGCTGCAGTGAGCTACAATCACACTAGTGCACTCCAGCCTGGGCAACAGAACAAGGCCCTGTTTCTAAAGAAGAGAGAAAAATAATTTATATTTTTTAAAATTAATGTTTTCATGGAAATTTCTAATATTTCTAGAACTGGAAATATTAGAAAGAGATAGACATCTTAAGAACGTTTATCACATAAAAATTAGCTTTTGCAAAGGACTCCCTGCTTCTGTGTGGCACTGTTTTTCTCAATTCTGAGCGAAAACAAGATTGGAAGGCTTATGCTTTGCTGTGTTAGGAGTAGGCTCGAGGAACCATAAAGAGGAGAGAATTTGGCATTTGATTCCTCTCTCTTTTTTCAGTCCTTCCTTCAAGATCAGTGATAAAATTCCTCTTTCCCTAACCCTGCTTACAGTCTTGGTAGTAACTCTATGAGCAGGTAATTCAGCAGGTCCATGTCCATTGCTTCATAACCTGGGCTGTTCTGTTCTTTTCTTTGGACTCAAGAGTAAGACCTTGGCAGGGAACAGATAGGAACCAGCTCCTGCTGTGGTTATTGAGTAACTCCAAGCTTAACGCTTCCGTGGAAATTTGACAAAACATCTAGCACAAAAAGCAGTCTCCAACTCCCTTGGGTTCCCAGTTTATTAGGTGAACATGACATTTTAATTAAGGTGAAATTCAACTTACCAAAATAAATCCTACATTATCACTTGGCAGCATTTAGCTGAGGCTCTCAAGGCATCTCACTGGAATTTGCCCAGATCCTCCTGTTAGAAAGTTCAGTTTTGGCTTCAGAGAAACCAAATCAAAACAGCAAATATTTATTGAACATGTCCTGTGCACACGGCATGGAGCCCTGGATGTACCAGGCACTCGATAAACATTCGTGTTTGAAAAAATCCAGGTCCAGAGTAGTTCTGCTAACTTAATAACAGGAAATACAACACTTTATTTATTTATTTATTTATTTATTTATTTTGAGACGGAGTTTCACTCATGTTACCCAGGCTGGAGTGCAATGGTGCGATCTCGGCTCACCGCAACCTCCGCCTCCTGGGTTCAGGCAATTCTCCTGCCTCAGCCTCCTGAGTAGCTGGGATTACAGGCACGCACCACCATGCCCAGCTCATTTTTTGTATTTTTAGTAGAGACGGGGTTTCACCATGTTGACCAGGATGGTCTCAATCTCTTGACCTCGTGATCCACCTGCCTCGGCCTCCCAAAGTGCTGGGATTACAGGCTTGAGCCACCGCGCCCGGCAATACAGCACTTTAAATTCCTCCCAAATAGAAAGTTTAGATAATCAAGTAAGGTAAAAAATGCTTACTTATCCAGAGGAATTGACACCTCATATGAACAGAAACATTGGGCAAGGATATTCTTCGGAGGTTGAGCAAGAGAGTTGTGTGGGGTCAAAGCTTGTAGCTTTAGCCGGGCGTGGTGGCTCACGCCTGTAATCCAGTCACTTTGGAGGCCAAGGCGGGCAGATCACCTGAGGTCGGGAGTTCAAGATCAGCCTGACCAACACGGTGAAACCCTGTCTTAAAAAAAAAAAAGAAGGCCGGGCGCGGTGGCTCAAGCCTGTAATCCCGGCACTTTGGGAGGCCGAGGCGGGTGGATCACGAGGTCAAGAGATCGAGACCATCCTGGTCAACATGGTGAAACCCCGTCTCTATTAAAACTACAAAAAATTAGCTGGGCATGGTGGCACGTGCCTGTAATCCCAGCTACTCAGGAGGCTGAGGCAGGAGAATTGCCTGAACCCAGGAGGCGGAGGTTGCGGTGAGCCGAGATCGCGCCATTGCACTCCAGCCTGGGTAACAAGAGTGAAACTCCGTCTCAAAAAAAAAAAGAAAGAAAAGAAAAAAGCTTGTAACTTTTACATTAGTTTGGGATGTTGTAGGCGGTGAAAGAGAAACAGCAAAGGGAGGCTGGGGGTGGTGGCTCACACCTGTAATTCCAGCACTTTGGGAGGCTGCTGGATTGCTTGAACTCAGGAGTTCAAGACCAGCCTGGCCAACATGGCCAAAACCCATCTCTACAAAAAATTAGCCAGGCATGGTGGTGTGTGCCTGTAGTCCCAGCTATTTCAGGAGGCTGATTTGGGAGGATTACTTGAGCCTGGGAAGTCGAGGCTGCAGTGAGCTGTGATCCCACCACTGTACCCCAGTCTAGGCAACAAAGTGAGACCCTATCTCAAATTAAAAAAAAATAATAATAATAAAAAGAAATAGCAAAGGGAGACAGAGCACAGAGGTGGAGATGTAAGAGAAAGTTCTCTGGAGAAATAGGGTACAGTTCATACAGATCTAGAAAGAAACTCATGGTGAAGCTAGAATCAACATTTTTTTTTTTTTTGAAATGAAGTCTCACTTTGTTGCCAGGCTGGAGTGCAGTGGTGTGATCTCAGCTCACTGCAAACTCCAACTCCCTGGTTCAAGCGATTCTCGTGTCTCAGCCTCCGGAGTAGCTAGGATTACAGGCACGTGCCACCACACCCGGCTAAATTTCTTGTATTTTTAGTAGAGATGGGGTTTCACCATGTTGGCCAGGTTGGTCTCGAACTCCTGACCTCAGGTGATCCACCTGCCTTGGCCTCCCAAAGTGCTGGGATTACAGGTGTATGTTTTTATTAAGTCCAGATGAATTATGTGACTGGTGCCTCTTACCCATGTCTTCGAAAGGCTGCTCTAGCAAAATAGGACCAAATTCATTTGAGGGGTGAGGTGGAAATGGGTTTGGACTATAATCCTGAGGACACAATGCAAAATGCTATAATCCCAAATGTTGTAGACCCTAAAGATCAAAATGCCTGAAGTCTAAAATCCATAACATCTAAAATCCTGAAAATCACAATCACAGGATAGTTGCATTATGTTAGGTGGAACTATTACTTCCTTACTGGCTTTATTTGGAAATTAAGTATGGTTTAAAGAGATGCGCCGTGGGTTCGAGGCTGACAATAGGCAGACTTGTGGACTTAATTTAGGTATCACCTTGACTGGATTAAGGAATACCTAGAAACCTGATCAAGCATTATTTTGGGTGTGTCTGGGAGGGTGTTTCCCAAGGACATTTGTGAGTGAGTGTGAGTGGACTAGGTGTGGAAGTCTCTGAGAGCTGTGTAAAAATGTAAAAATGTTGAAACGTCTTCGATAAAGAGGTTTTTTTGTACATCTATGTTTATGAAAGGTAAGATCTCACAAGATCTCAGCTTTTGGGGTGACTTTGTATGCAGTGGTGACCCATTGTGTGTGTATGTTTGAAGCAGGGTCCCACTTTGTCAGCCAGGCTGGAGTGCAGTGGCACGACCATGGCTCACTGTAGTCTCGATCTCCTGGACTCAAGCTATCCTCCTGTGTCAGCCTCCCCAGTAGCTGGGACTCCAGGCGGGCATCACCACAACCAGCTAATTTTTCCATCTTTTGTAAAGACGAGGTCTCCCTATGTTGCTCACACTGGTCTCTAACTCCTGGGCTCAAGTGATTTAGCTGCCTCAGCCTCCCAAAGTGCTGGGATTACAGATGCGAGCTACTGCACCCAGTTCATTATAGTTTTTGATTGATCTCCTCAACTCAGAGTCGTCTGCCACCATTTCATATGACTGCAATTAAAATGCTGGGTACAATAACTAACCATAGTGAAATGCATTTATACATTTTGCTTTTTTTTTTTTTTTTTTTTTGTGACGAAGTCTTGCACTGTCACCTGGGCTGGAGTGCAATGGGATGATCTCCGCTCACTGCAACCTCTGGCTCCTGGGTTCACATGATTCTTCTGCCTCAGCCTCCTGAGTAGCTGGGATTACAGGCACACACCACCACATTCGGCTAGTGTTTTGTATTTTAAGTAGAGGCAGGGTTTCCATATATTGGTGCACACCTCTGCCCCCTAAAGTGCTGGGATTACAGGCATGGGCCACCACGCCCGGCCACATTTTGCTTTTTGACCTACTTATGAATATGGTTCGTCTGCTCTTAACTGTTACACCTATGTGACTGCTGTTAGTATACCCGTGTTTGTTAAATAAAAATATATCATTGTCTATTTTATTATGCAAATTTGCCTATGAAGTATTATCTTTTTTTTTTTTCTTTTTGAGACAGGGTCTCAGTCTGTTTCCCAGACTGGTGTGCAGTGGTGTGATGGTGTGATGAGAGCTCACTGCAGCTTCCATCTCCAGGGCTCAAGTGGTCCTCTCATCTCCGCCATCTGAGTAGCTGGGCTACAGGCATGCACCACATTGTTTTAGTAGAGACAGGTGTTGCTGCTGCCCAGGCTGTCGTGTTTTCCTGTTTCTTAAATAAATCTCCTCTGAAAAATGTAAATAAATGTCTTTTAAGTAATTTAAATTTTTTCCCCAAAATATCTTTGGAATTTTATCTTTCAGAATTTTAACATTTGGGCTTGTCTTTTGGGACTATGATCAGCTCCAAAGAGGCACAAATCTGGTCCCTTCATCCTGCTGCTTACTATCCTTCTTCGCATTCCCTTTACTTTCAGAATTAAATCCAAACACTTAAGCATGGTCCACAGGCCTCCATGATCTATCTGGCTGTGCATCTCAAGCCACTGTCCCACTCCTTTTCCTCTAGCCGTTTTTTTTTGTTTTTTTTTTAAGATGGAGTTTTGCTTTTGTTGTCCAGGCTGGAGTGCAATGGTGCAGTCTCGGCTTACCACAACCTCCGCCTCCTGGGTTCAAGCGATTCTCCTACCTCAGCCTCCTGAGTAGCTGAGATTACAGGCATGCCCCCACCACACCTGGCTAATTTTGTATTTTTAGTAGAGATGGGGTTTCTCCATGTTGATCAGGCTGGTCTTGAACTCCTGACTTCAAGTGATCCAACCGCCTTGCCTCGGCCTCCCAAAGTACTGGGATTACAGGCGTAAGAGGTTCCCCGCCCGACTTCCTCTAGTTTTAATGAACTCCTTCCAGTTTCCACACCAAAGGCTCTTTCTTCCCTTAGAGAGTTCTGTTTTCTCTGACCAGGAGTCTCATCTCCCACACATCTTTATCCCCCTCCCCATGATTTTTCAAGTTTTATCTTCAATACAACTTCCTCAGGAAAGCCTGACCAGCCAGGCAAAGTTAAGTCTTTCTTGGATATCATCTCACTGCTCCTTGCTCTTCTGAGGACAACTGTGGTTGAAAAATTCTTTGATAATTCTGTTTAGTGCAAGTTCCAGAATTAATGTTCCTTGAGTGTACAGACAGTATTTTCTAACTCTTTGTCCTCTACAGGGCAGTGCATATGGGAAGTACTCAATACATTTCTTTAGTAAATACTGAATGGGTATTCAGCGGGTAGTTGACAAGTCTACTTTTCATATGGTAGGTGTGCCAAATAAGGGTGGCAGCTATTTACTAAATGAGTCATCTTGCTGGAAGGCAAAGAGATTTACTAATTGATCACTGAAGATGAGCTGGTTATGGGGACTGAAGCCCTAATGGGCATAAAAAGCAAATTTTTATTGGTCTTTTTGTTTCAGTCCACGAGGTCACAATGTACCCTATTGCTTCTGAGCAGAGTAGGCCTAGGTAGGCAGCAAAGATGGCAGGTCTAGTTTTGTAATTCCAGTCCAGAATTTATAATCATTCAGGGAAGGCTGCAGCAGTTACCACTGCTCATACCCTCTAGCTTTCTTTACTGTGGTCCCTCCCTTGAGGTCAGATATGATACCAGTGGACACTTAATTGCTATTTGTTGGTAGGAGGAAAAAATAACCTTCACTGGCAAAGTGTAGTATTTTTTTTAAAAAAAATATTTAGTTCTTACTTCAAAGGAAATTGCAGCTATTGTCAGTTATGAATCTTTATAAAAAATATAGATGCTTTTTTTTTTTTTTTTCCTGAGATGGAGTCTCACACTGTCACCTGGGCTGGAGTGCAATGGCGTGATCTTGGCTCACTGCAACCTCCACCTTCCAGGTTTATGCAATTCTTCTGCCTCAGCCTCCCAAGCAGTTGGGATTACAGGTGCATACCACCATCCCCGGCTAATTTTTTGTATTTTTAGTAGAGACAGGGTTTCACTATGTTGGCCAGACTGGTATTGAACTTCTGACCTCATGATCCACCTGCCCTGGCTTCCCAAAGTGCTGGGATTACAGGTGTGAACCACCGCACGCAGCCTGGATTCTTTTTCTTTTTTTTTGAGACACAGTTTCGCTCCTGTTACCCAGGCTGGAGTGCAATGGCGTGACCTCAGCTCACCGCAACCTCTGTCTCCTGGGTTCAAGCAATTCTCCTGCCTCAGCCTCCTGAGTAGCTGGGACTATAGGCGTGCGCCACCATGCCCAGCTAATTTTTGTATTTTTAGTAGAGACGGGGTTTCACCATGTTGACCAGGATGGTCTCAATCTCTTGACCTCGTGATCCACCTGCCTCGGCCTCCCAAAGTGCTGGGATTATAGGCGTGAGCCACCGCGCCCGGCCGGATGTTTTCTTACATACTGTAATCCTATTTCACACTGAACAAAAATGCCATTCCTAGGCATCATCTAATACCCAATACTTAATCAAATTTTCATAACTGTATACTAAAGTCTTTGTATCTTTGGTTTGCTAAAATCACTTATGATGCATTTTTGTAATTTCTTACATTTCTTTTAATCTAGAATAATACCCTCCTCTCCCCTCCTTTTTTTCTTTTTTTTAAGATAGTCTCATTCTGTCGCCCAGGCTGGTGTAGTAGTACAATCATAGCATTCACAGCTCATTGTAGCTTTGATCTCCTGGGCTCGAGCAATCCTCCCACCTCGGCCTCCTGAGCAGGTGGGACTACAGGCATGAGCCACCATACCCAACCTCCTCCCTTTTCTTCTTCATGCCACTGAGGTGTTGACTAACGTATAGTCTCTGTTAGACAAACTTACATTTATCCACTAACTGCCAGGAATGACTAACAGGTAGGGATTTCAGGACAATCAGAAGAATGGAAAGACAAGGCTGGGAGCAGTGGCTCAAGCTTATAATCCCAACACTTTGAGAGGCCGAGGCAGGCGGATTGCTTGACGTCAAGAGTTCCAGACCAGCCTGACCAACATGGTGAAACCCCGTCTCTACTAAAAATACAAAAATTATCTGGGCATGGTGGCGCAGGCCAATAGTCCCAGCTACTCGGGAGGCTAAGGCAGGAGAATTGCTTGAATCTGGAAAGCGGAGGTTGCAGTGAACCAAGATTTCACCACTGTACTCCAGCCTGGATGACAGAGCAAGACTCCATCTCAAAAACAACAAAAAATAAGAATGGAAGGACAAAAAACCATTTTGGATCAGGCAGTTACCATGACAAGTCCATTTTGCTAAACCATAAAGATAATCCTAATTTTCAGAGAAGCCATAAAAACCAAGACATTGAGCGTTAGCCATGGAGTCTCACTGACTTGATGCTAGTATCTCAGAACCACTACCCTCACTAATGTGTAATCACTGTGTGACAAATGAAGGAATCTGTAGCTTATTTAAGACTGGACTAATTTCTGTGATGTCCACACAAAACTGGCTACTCCAAAGATATGTCTGCTTGTGCAGATTAGCTATTTATTTTTCACTTAAAAAAATCCCCTCCATTAAAAAGGTGTAAGAAAGTGATCTACAGGTTAGAATAAGATGGCACAGACTAATTTACAAAAAAGATGACACACGTTCCTCATTAATTTATCATTTAATATAAATGCTGACAGAAAGCAGATAAAGACCTTGTAGACACTTTCATATATTTACAATCCAAAAGGTGAATCACCTCCTTCTACTTGTTAAAATAAATCCTTTTATCTGCAACTCATGGGAGCCTTAAACACTAATTAGGAGCAACATGAGGCTGAGTCAGTTTCCAAGGTAATAAAGAAATAGCATTTTAACAAAATGGGCATCTTTGATATAAACATGCACACAAATAATACAAAATTGAAAAAGATGGCACTAGTACTCTAAAAAATCAGCAACAAGTGGGAACATGTACTTATTTAGACCAAAGTTCTGCTGCCATAAACATTTTCCTACTATTCCTTTTTTTCCACCACACTTGTTTTGAAAGCTGCTTAACAATCAGAAATATTAAACAGATTAAAAACAAGAGAAAAACGCTCCATTTCAAATAGGGTTCTTTTTCCTACTCCAAAAGAACTCTCAGGAGATAATGTCTTCAGTAAGACTTCACAGTTTGCCAGATCCTAAGGAATTATTCACAGCTTGTGAAATTCCAACCCATTCGTCTTCGCCATTCCAACCTATTTGTCTTCACTTCCCTCTTTAAAGTTGGAAACACTTGGAAAAAGTAAAATTTCACAAAATTCAGCAATTAAAAAAATCAGCTGTCATGTTAAGTCTCTCTTTTTTTTTTTTTTTCCTGAACACGTGGGTGGAGGCAGGCAAGAAACAATAGGGAGCTGAGGCAATAAAAAAACAAACAAAAATGCAAGAAAACCTTAAAAAATGGTGTGTCTACCACTGATTTATAAAAGGAGATATAAATTCTAGCCAAAACTGTAAGTGATTTCATAAAGTCACTTATAACCTGACTCAAATCTCATGGGCTCCTTTATTAACCTAGATTATTTTTGTCTTGTTAAATATACCTCTGCAGGGCACAATCACTTACAATCAATACGATTGGTAAATTACACAAGCTCTATCCCAAGCAAATATGCACCAATGTTAAGAAGTTATTAAAAATAAAAATAAAAAATAAAAATAAAACAAAATAAAATCCACCCAAAAAGGTGATAATGACTGCAGAATGTCTCGGGGAGACTGGTATGAGCCTAAAGACCAAATTACCAAAGTCAGAGCAAAAGGGCAGCAGGGGTAACAAGGGGAAGAGACCACACACACGAAGAGGAATCTCAAAACTGGAAAATGTTTAAGTGGGTAAAAGGTTTTGTTCATTACCTTAATTCACTTTTTCCATTGTTCTTGTACCAAGAAGTCATAGAGTAATTATAAAGAAAGATAATGAGGCCTATGGACCAATTAATTAAAAAAAAAAAAAGTTCCTTTTATTCCCAGGAAGTGGGAAGAGAAAAAAGGATGAACAGGGGAGAAGTGTGAAAATTTAGGCAACGATCCATCTGGAAAAAGCATCTCTCAGGACAGTGTCTTAGTTGAATAGAGGATGTAAAAACCATAAGCAAAAGCTAAATGCCTTTAAATCAAAGAACTATTTTATCGGGTAGTTCAGCTATTAGGAGAATGACAGCCAATCAATGGAGAGAGATCACACTAATAAATGGTGATTTTTAAAAAAGAGGCCAAAAAAAAAAAAAAACACCCAGCAACCAATTATCCATCCAATAGTTTGTTTCTATCCTTTTCTTGACCCTTTCATACACTCATTGGGGTGGGGACCACCTGACAGTTTCCAGTTATAAGATGACTCTGAGTGTACAACCTAAAACGGATGCCAAAGACTTGTGAGCTCTGTCTGCTTAGAGTTAGAACAGAAACAAAAACCAAAACCAATCTGAAACAGTAAGACCTCAATACAAGGAAACAAATCATCTAGTATAAAATAAACATGAGGATAACAAACTCCACAGGGTTTTATTTTTCTAACTACACACTTTTGGACACAATATTATCTTGAGGTTTAAGCTCTTCCCCCTTATTGTGCCTTATTTTCTTGTGAAAATAAAGTTTGTTCTCTAGTGATGTTTTGTTCAGGGATAAAGTTTAGGAGGAATTCAGTGTTTGGCTGAAAATCCAGAGGCTCTGAAAACAAGGATTCCAGTGGTGAGGTAAGCTCCTTTATTACAACAGGATTTCAAAGGGCACTTTACCCACTTTGTTCAGTGCAGTATTGAAAACATACCTTTTAGGAACACATTTATTATAAAAAGGTGTTATTTATTCCTGGTGGTGATAGTTTCTTATTCTTTATTAGTACTATAGCTAGTATTACTTATCGATTATAATCTATTACTTGTGAAAAGATCTTTAGTGAACACAGAACCGAATCTTAAAAATTCAAATCTTAAGATGTACTTACTACAATTAATACTACCTTTTGACAAAACAGCTTTCTTTTTGAAGTGGCTCAGAAAAGCTAAATTGAGAAATTTTTTAATAGTAACTATCATCAATCTACAACTCCCAGTAAGTCATTTCAGCAGGAAAATTTCATAAACCTGAGCTGAAGCTACAAATAAATATAAAAATCATAGCTGTCCAAGGTAGAAAGGTGGGCACTCTGGTAAAATAATGACAGTAGTAGACTTCTTGCTTGTTCAAGAGCTAATGATGAAAGTAAAATTTGCTTTAGTTTAGTAGCTCTAATTTTTCTTAAAAGGATAGGCAGATTTTTCAGGGGAAGAAATCACCTTATCATCAATTAAAAATTTAACACACTTAGACTCTTTGCAGGGGGAAAAATCTAAGTAAACACTGTAGTCCCTAAATTTCCCGGTAGGTTATTAATCTCTCCTAAAAAGTAACTTCCCCATTCCTTTCAATGACATATAATCATTACAGGTGCTTTTTACAGACAGATTTTACATGTAAAACATTTACTCAATTCTTTAAAACGAGCAAAAAGAGAGTAGAAAAATGGTGAGACTGCTACCCACCACCATTTGTATATAAGTGACAGCAACTAAATACTTCTTTTTCTTTTTTTCTGGGTGGGTTTCCAAGGAGCTGTGTAAACTGAATACTTCTTTACTGAGACAAATGCTTTTTCTTTTTAGTGAAAATAATTTTTCTTTAATTTTAACAATTTGTACATGTACTGACTATAGTAGTTATTTCTTACCAGTCACATACTCAAGAATTATTTTACTCAGACCCATGACTTGACCACAGTGATAACAGAAGTTGGGGTGGGCACAAATGCTTACACACAATATTATAAAAGATGATATTCACTGGTTTAGAGAAACTGATGAATTTTCATTACTTTTACATTTTATAAGGCTAGCTAACTTTAACAGTTAACTTTAGATAAATCTACTTACACAGTACAATCAACTCACAAATACTAAAAGGTTTCACGATCAAAATGGCTACTACTTCCCCCAAAACCAAAACAGAGTAAAGCACAAGTCTTTGGCTCTCCTTTAAAGAAAACAGCAGGTTACCATTCTTAACCAGACCTTTGTTTGCCTACCAGTAGGGCAAATACCACATTTGTGCATCACTGAGTAATAACACCATTAGAAAAGGCAACTTCACAGAAGTTATTGGCTAAGCGAATTCATTTGAATGCTCTGTTTTGAGGCAGCAAACTGTCACTGTTGCAGATTGGGGAGGGCATTGGGTAAGTCAAGGGGAAATTACAGGGTGGACAAAGGTCAAGAAAAAAAGACATTTATGGAAAAATGTAAACTTTGAGCTCCATCCCTGAAGAACTCTGGAAAGTCTGATGGAGTTTTATACTCAAAGTAGCAAATGAGAATCATACCAATATTCTGTCTTTCAGGCAAAAGAAATACATGGGAAAGAATGGAAGGGAAGGGAAATAAGATGGGAGCAAGGAGACACCAACATTAATGCTGTACCAAACCATTTTTAAAATACATTCTGAGTAGTTGAATATTTGTTGTTGGCATTAGGAATAGTGTCTTATCAATACCTAGAATAATATTATTAGAAATTTATGCTAACTTTTAATTAGAAAAGTAATAAGTAATGGATCTTTGGTCACTTCAGCCTCTGAATTATCCAAGACAGGACAGCTATTGGACTTATCTTGTGACAATATTATGTATAAATTATGCAAAAGAGCTACACATAAAACAGAAATTGAATCTAGGTGTCTTATTTTCTGTTCTTCTACCCTTTTCTAGAGACCCCTTGAAAAAAAGAGTAAGTCAAAGTACTTTTATAATTCTCACTATAAATAAAATTCCCTTACCTATAAATGAGTGAACACAATGCTTATTACTCCTACCTTAGCCTATTCAGAATTGTTCATTTCAGATGGCCAATTTTTGCTTTTGAATTTAGTGAAATACAAATAAAGTAATATTTAGAAGAAACTAATACTTTAATAAGTAGAAAGCATAGAAACTGTATTTCATATCTGGTTTAATCTTTGTCTCTTGAAAAAAAAATTTAAAAGCCAGAAGGAATGGATACCTTTCAGATTTTGATTTTAGAAAAGTAGTTACAAAGTCAAGCAGTTATGCCCAAATATGCCACTTGTCCTTACAGGCTCATGATATCACAGAAAAAAGGAAAGGGAAAAAACCCCCAAATTTTGGGGCTGTTCGTGAATTCCTAAAACCATTGATGAGCACTAGGAAAGTTGCAAGAATTTCCATTAGGTAAGGCAGAATGACTAATTTAAAATACATTGTAGGCACAATGGGATAATATACCATTCTTGTGATTTGCTACCCAACCAGATTAGCTCTAGAGTGTAGGGCCAAGGAGGGGTACCTTTTGAATTTGGGTTGCAATTGAAGAGACTTTTTCTCCTCCTAAATGAAAATACATGAAAAGATAAAGATACCATTTTAAGTCAAGTTTATACAGTGACTTTCTGGTTTTGTTCAGAACAGGAATACTGTATAGACTAATCCCTGTTCCTGCCTACTTCACAGAATCAAAATGACAAAAGACAAGAACAAGTATATTTAAAGGAAATAAGAACAAGAATAACAGAAATTGAGCTATTAGGGGTTTCAATTGCTACCCCAAATCAATCTTTACTTTTATCGTAAACTTAAACAGAAATCAATACCCACAAATTATCTTCTAATACAAGAATCATTCTGAATTCCAAAGTGAATCAAATTGAATCAAAGTGAATCAATTGCTTCTAAAATTTAGGATGATCTAACATATTCAAAGGAGAAGTAAGTTGATCCAAATCTGCCTATAAGAAGGCTGGAATACAAAAATTAGCTGGGTGCGATGGCATGTGCCTATAATCCCAGCTACTCAAAAGGCTGAGGCAGGAGAATCGCTTGAACCCAGGAGGTAGAGGTTGCAGTTAGCTGATATCACGCCATTGCACTCCAGCCTGGCGAAAGAGTGACACTCTGTCTCAAAAAAAAAGAAGGTTGGAGGCCGATAATGTTGCCTTTTACAGTTATGCAGATAAATGAAAAACCTTGGGACTATGTCAGACATACATAAATTTCTTTCCTTCTCCCAATAAACAATAGGCATTTAAAGTGTAAATGTGAAAGGGTTTTAAGTGAAAGTCAAAAAGCAAACAAAATCAAAAAATAATAATAATAATAAAATAAAACGTCAAAAGCATTTTTTAAAAAAGAAAGAAAGAAAGAAAGAAAAATGCATAAGTCAACTGAAAAAAAATGCCTCATCTTCATTCAGTGCTTCTACCACTTCCCAATCGGTCAATTTATCGCAACAGCTGCGCTCATGCGAAAAAATCCTTAAAACATACCCAATATATATACAGATATAGCTATGTATATATGTATATATATAATATATATATAAATTTTTATTTAAATAAAAAAGAAAGCTCGAATCCCAAGCCAATATGTGTATATCAAATCCTTGACCAGCCAGGTCTGTAGGGCATAATCAAATTCAATGTGAAATAGTATATAAACACGGTGCCTTGACTGGGCAAATTAAATAATTGCTACTCAAAAGAGTGTTCTGTTTGGACTCTCCTACTGGTAGGCAATGGCAGGACTGTATTACCCTTCCCACCCCCACCACCCATTTGTTTAAGTTAACAGTATGATGGACACAGAGCTTAGACTGAGGTTGTTATGACCTCAGCAGGAGTTAAGGGTTAAGAAAATAAGAAACAAGAAAAATATAAACTCTTGTTTTTACCCAACCAAAGCAATGCAGTAACTTATTACATAACCAGTGCTTTCTAATTTAGTAGTATAATCCAGAAAGGGAAACTGAAAAAATTGGGCAAATAGAGGGATGGAGAGGGCAGCTCTATCAAACAGCCCCCACTAAACATGTTTTACAGGGTCGCAGTTAAGCACAGACACATGGCATCAGAATATGTGCAGCAGAATTAAATAAAAACAAAAAATCCTTAACTCTTTTCAACATTTTCATGAAGAAACATTTTCAATATTGGGCAGCAAAATCTATGAAAAATGACTTCAAACTATTTCCTACCTACTTATACTAATGATTCTGAATAACAAGTAATTCATAAACTATCCTTAAGACGAAATCAGTTTACAAGTAAAACAAAAACATCTATTGAAATAATGTGGCTCTATTCATTTTAAGTTCAAATGAAGTGTTGCAGTTTTAAAATATGGTTGATTGTCCTTGTTTTTGAGCATCCTATGATTTCGGCAAAAGTTTAATTTGAAAAGCACTGCTCCAAATTTCCAACCATGAGCTGAATGCAGGCAAAACACCAAACACGTATTTTCAGTACTACAGTTACAATAAGTTACAGTCAATTCTTAATCACCGTTTAAATCTAATTAAACAACTGAACACTGAATCAGCTTTCTAATTATATTAAGAGAATGCAAATGATCCTTAATATGAAAATAAGGACTTCAAAAATTGGTAATTCTCTCTCTGAAAAGTTAAAATAAAAAAAAATAAAACCTTCCTAAACAATCAAACAAAAGTTTCAATGTCAAGAAAAGCATTCCTATCCAATGAAACTAGTGATCTAGACAGGGATAAAGAATTCCAAATAACAGCTCTGGGAAAAGTTGGTTTGCTGCACATTTTCTAATAACTCAGTCTATTACTGTCTGTTTCTCAAGCATCGCAGAATTCTCCAAAAGCTGACGTTTTTGGTCTGTTTTAAGTTTATAGGGTGGTGAGAGCTGATAAGGATTGGGGGTAAGGAATTATACACTGGGTATGTAATAATACCAAAATACAAGAAAAACCTACTTCATTAAGATCATACAATTAATCAAACAGAGTGTATATATAATATCTTCTTTTTTTTTTTAAAGCCCTGGATCCAAGGCGTCCAAAGTTATTAAAATAAAGTTCATTCACAGAACAAAAACAAATTTAATCTGAATTGCTTGCAGATACTGCTAATTTTCTTTTTCTTTAAATTAAAAAAATGCATTAATGTGAACTATGTGCAGGGTTTGTTTTTAGTAGTGGTGTTTGTGCACATTGCCTCTGGTGAATTTCCTGGATTTCTCTGACTGCTCTTAAGAGAAAAAGTTTAGAAGTTATCCGTTCTCCTACCCCTATGGCCGACAAACCGATTAGGAGCAGAAGATAAAAGTAGGACTCTTCATATTTTAAGGAGCAGAACTGGGAGTAACTCCTGATCTCTGGGAGTCATTATTATCCCCTCCTCCCTCAGGGTCCTCTGATAGGTTCAGAGAGCTGGTCTTGTTTGATAGGAGGCTGATATTCTCTTGTGTCAAGGCTGATCCATTTGGTACATCACTGTTGACATTTCAAAATTTTGAAAAAGGAGAGAAAAATGATTAGTACAATAAAACCAACAGGGCACATCATTTAGCATGATAAAAAAATATATAAATGGTTTCCAAATTTTAATCTACAGCCCCTTATCCATGTTTTAGCACACGGTTAGCAAACTAAAGCTAGCCAGCCAGGTATGTATTTTTCTAACTAAAGTTTTATTAGAATATAGCCTGCTCATTTGTTTAACATACTATACACTGCTTTCAAACCACAGAGCAGAGTTGAGAATTGTGACAAAGACTGTAAGGCCCGTACCTCAAAATACTTACTACCTGGCCTTTAAGAAAAAGTACTGATGCCTGATTTAGCAGGTTTGCTAGTTTAAGAAATAATTTTGGGCTCGTGTCTGTCATCTCAGCACTTCGGGAGGCCAAGGCAGGTGGATCACTTGAACTCAGAAGTTGGAGACCAGCCTGGCCAACATGGTGAAACCCTGTCTCTACTAAAAATACAAAAATTAGCCTAGTGTTACATGCCTATAATTCCACCTACTTGGGAGGCAGAGGCACAAGAATTGCTTGAACCTGAGAGGCAGTGGCTGTAGTGAGCCAAGATTGTACCACTGTTCTCCAGCCTGGGTAATTGAGTGAGATTTTGTCTCAAAAAAAAAAAAAAAAAAAAAAAAAAAAAAAAGAATCCAAGATAATACACAAATTAAAAATAGTCAAAACCCAAGCCTGAAAGCATTAGAAATTTTTGTTATATATTGTCAGGAGGGCAATTTAGGACTATGCATTCCAAAGCCTCAAAATATCCTTAGAAAATAATTTAAGATATGAAAACAAAGCATTAATTGTAATGCTGTTTATTGTAGGGTTGTTCATGGTAGTTGATATGTATCATCCCATAGCTGCATAATAATACTGGAGGATACAGACTAGGCTAAATTTGCTGGGCACGGTGGCTCATGCCCGTAGTCCCAGCACTTTGGGAGGCCACGGCGGGTGGAGTTTGAGACCAACATGGGGAAATCCTGTCTCTACTAAAAATACAAAAATTAGCCAGGTGTGGTGGTGGGCGCCTTTAATCCCAGCTACTCGGGAGGCTGAGGCAGGAGAATCTCCTGAACCCGGGAAGCGGAGGTTGCAGTGAGCCAACATCACGCCACTGCACTCCAGCCTGGGTGACAGAGCGAGACTCCGTCTCAAAAACAAAACAAGAATAGACTGAATTAAAAACCAGGCATGTGGAGTGCTGCGTTTGTAAAACTAGCAAGAGGCTAAATGTCCACACACTTTAAAAAGACTGGAAAGATAATACAACAAAATGTTAACAAGGGTTGTCGCCACCTATTGGAATTATGGGCAATTTAAAAATTTGCCCTTTTCTAAAACTTTCCATTTCCTAAAGCTTATTTTTTATAACATATTTAAAATGGGGAGTTATTTTTTGTGTTTTCTTTTTTTTTACGTTGAGCATATAATACTTTTTAATGTAAAGATATAAGGCTGTGTTTGAAATAAATTTAAAAACATGGGGAAGATGGAAACATAACCAGAAATTTTTCTTTGTTAGGTTATTAACAGACAATTGAACCTTGGGTCTGTTCTAAGTTTTGTAACTCCAGACTTATGCAAAAAAATTCTTAATGTACACAGACTAACGATATTTTGAGAATAAAATATTTACGAGGGTACTTCTGATATGATGGATAATATAATAATTTCTCTTTTTTGTGTTATTTAATATGGCTTGAAAATCTCCTTTTCTTTTTTTTATTTATTATTATCTTTTTACTGTGGTATCTTCATTAATTTTTTTTTTTAATTAAAAAAATTTTTTTTAGAAAATCTCCTTTTCTTTACCTGAATGTCAATGTAAGATCCTCGGTCGGAACCTTGTTTTGTAGTTCTGGTTGTCCATTTTCTGCTTGTTTACTTGTATTCAATTTGCTTTTCATGTCCAGAGAACACTGGTTTTCCTTTGAAAGAAAGGAAATAAAATTCTATTAAATGGTGTTAGTGGGAGAGACCAAATTACAAATAATACAAAGTGATGATCCAGAAATCATATTTAGTTTTGTAAATAACCAAAGAAACTGGCAGACTAAAAGAGTGACATACATAAAAACATAACAGAATATATAACCCACTTGCTCACTAAACATGCTGAACAGTAAGAGAGGCAATGCCTCAAACATGAAAAAAATTTTCACAGAAAAAAACAATCACCTAGAAAAGTGGCCGGGCACAGTGGCTCACGCCTGTAATACCAGCACTTTGGGAAGCCAAGGTGGGCGGACTGCCTGAGGTCAGGAGTTTGAGACCAGCCTGACCAAAATGGCAAAACCCCATCTCTACTAAAAATACAAAAATCAGCCGGGCGTGGTTGTGCATGCCTGTAATCCCAGCTACTCAGGAGGCTGAGGAGGGTGAATCACTCAAACCCGGAAGATGGAGGTTGCAGTGAGCTGAGATTGCGCCCCTGCACTCCAGCCGAGATGACAGAGCGAGACTCGGTCTCAAAAAAAAAAAAAAAAAAAAAAGTAAACCCAAGTACAATAAATATCTATAACATACTTACTAAAAAAAAGCAAAAAAACCTGCAAACTCAATTTATTTGCCTAGAAAGATTATGAAAACTATGCAACAAAAAATAACAAATATCATGCAACCTAAGGAACTCCCTAAGATTCAAAATTTACTAAAATGAATGTGCACTATGAAGCAAACCCTAAGCATATTAATGGATATAGTTCCACAGAAAAGAATGTGCAGTTTGAATATCACTCATAGCAAAAATAGGTCATCATTATAAAGGCTACAAAACTAGAATGTTATTTAGTGAATATACCTTTATATAACATGTTATTGCAAAATAGTAAACACCATCCTATCTGCTTTCCTAATCAGTATGCTAAACAGAAATTTAAGAACTTCCAGTAAGTTCTTAAAGAATCATTAAAACCTTGTTTTCTCTAAAAGTTAATGAAGAATTCTAAGACAAAGAACACACCCAAACAAAAGAGAATGAGAAGAGGAATGATAAAACAGGAAGGTAGCCCACCTGCTTGAGAATTATTTTAAATATTAACCACTCATCAGAGTGTCTTGAAGTGATGATTCTGTAGCTCCAGATAATTCTAGAGCCACATGAAAGATTTCATTTCACCTTCCCCCTTTTTTCCCTGTGTAACACTCACCATATTCAGTTCCCGTGTTCTCTTCCCGATTTCCCTTTCCACTTGGTGCAGTTCCAAGCTCAACTGCTCACTTGAGATCATTCCAGGCCATTTTGGAGGTTGTGGTGGTGGAGGCTGTGACTGGCCTGCCAGGGTGTTTGCCTCCCTCTGCAACACCAGCCTGTTACTAACAGCCTAGTGCATAAAGCCAAGCACACAGAAAACTCAACACACTTCACACCATGCACAGAATAACCAGGCTCAATTCCAGACCACAGCCTTAAGCAGCGTATCACCCAGCTATTTGCAAAAAAATAATGCAAATGTAAGGCACTGTTCTCTTTGAGTACTGTTTGAATAAAAAAAAGAACAAAACAGGGACATTTAAATTTAGTCAACAGTAACTTCATCTTAAATTGCTTTTCTTTTCTGATTTGAAAGAGAAGTTGGCCGCACATGGTGGCTCATGCCTTTAATTCCAGCACTTTGACAATTAAAAGGGAGGGTGCGGCAGCAGGATCACTTGAGGCTAGGAATTTGAGACCCACCTGGGCAACATTATCCAGACCTCACCTCTACCAAAAAAAAAATAAATAAATAAAATAAAATAAATAGGGCCGGGCGCGGTGGCTCAAGCCTGTAATCCCAGCACTTTGGGAGGCTGAGGTGGGTGGATCACGAGGTCAAGAGATCGAGACCATCCTGGTCAACATGGTGAAACCCCGTCTCTACTAAAAATACAAAAAATTAGCTGGG
>NW_022436965.1:16336950-16356073 GCF_009761245.1 Sapajus apella | reverse complement strand
TCAGGAGGCTGAGGCAGGAGAATTGCCTGAACCCAGAAGGCGGAGGTTGCGGTGAGCCGAGATCGCACCATTGCACTCCAGCCTGGGTAACAAGAGCGAAACTCCGTCTCTAAAATAAATAAATAAATAAAATAAATAAATAAATAAAAATTACCCTGGCATGGTGGTGTGTGCCTGTAGTCCTAGCTACTAGGGAGGATCACTTGGGCCCAGGAGTTTAGGATTACAGTGAGCTGTGATCATGCCACTGCACTCCATGCACTCCAGCCTGGAAGATAGCCTGAGACCCTGTCTCTCAAAAAAAAAAAAAGGAAGTGGAAGACAGACAAGTCAACTACAAATGTGCATCTTTCCTCCTGTTTTTATTGGTAATTTTCTCTGAAGTAAATCCTGTAACTTATTTTCAATGAAACCTCAGTCATGGCAAGGACTTCTAACTGTACTGAGTTAAATTATGCGGCAAATTTCTAAGCAACACAGATAGTCTTTTTGGACAGAAAATGCAACTAAAAACTTTAAGACAAAAAACCATGCATTTGAGGATATGGAGTAATGTCTTACTGGGTTGAAGGTCTGAATCTTTTAAGAATGCCATAAGCAAACATAGCATTCTGTTTCTATGGCACGAATCAGCAAGACATTTTGAATCAATGTAAATAAGCAATAGCAAAAGCAGACAAAATCTAAATATTACATAGATTTTTTTTTTTTTTTTTTGGGACGGAGTTTCACTCTTGTTACCCAGGCTGGAGTGCAATGGCGTGATCTCGGCTCACCGCAACCTCCGTCTCCTGGGTTCAGGCAATTCTCCTGCCTCAGCCTCCTGAGTAGCAGGGATTACAGGCACGCGCCACCATGCCCAGCTAATTTTTTGTATTTTTAGTAGAGACGGGGTTTCACCGTGTTGACCAGGATGGTCTCGATCTCTTGACCTCGTGATCCACCCGCCTCGGCCTCCCACAGTGCTGGGATTACAGGCTTGAGCCACCGCGCCCGGCCTAATATTACATAGATTTTTAAGATTTCTAACTAATTGCTCACACAGGGGCACAAGTCAGCTGTATGTTCCAAATACAATCTCCACTGGTCTTCCTAATAAGAAAGTCTGTCTTATAACTTTTTTTTTCCCCAAAGTGATGGCTTACTTATTATTAGAGATTATGGTGGAAAGATAGACTAATGTTCTAACAGTACCATTTTTTCCTCCAGATAGGATAATGTATTTATCACTAGAATGTCTTCAGTTTTCCATATTCAAAGAATATGTTCCAATGTAAAGGATGACGTAGAAACAAAATCTAGTCTTCCTTATGTGGCACTTAAAAAGATTTAAAAAAAAATTTTTTTTTTTAAGACAGGGTCTCACTCTGTTGCCCAGGCTGGAGTGCAGTGGCACCATCAGGGCTCACAGCAGCCACAACCTCCCTGGGCTCAGGTGATCCTGCTGCCCTCAGCCTCCTGAGTAGCTAAGACTACAGGCATGCGCTAACATGCCTGGCTAACTCTTGCGCTTTTTGTAATGGTGAGATTTTGCCATGTTACCCAGACTGGTCTCAAACTCCTGAGCTCAAGTTATCTGCCTGCTTTGGCCTCCCAAAGTGCTGAGATTATAAGCATGAGCCACCATCTCCAGCCAGATTTTAAAAATTCTTTAATTTTGTTTTTCTAAGTGTCAGGCAGCATGATGGAAAAGAACACTGAATTTGGAGTATGAAGAGTTGGGTTCATGTTTCAATCTCTGAGGATCTCATATACTTCAGTCAAAAAAGGAGGACAATACCACCTGCCTAAGCCACCTGTCAGGAATATTGTAAGGGTCAAATAAGATACATGGTAGTGATTTTTAAATCGTAAAGACCTACATTAATGAAAAGTGTTATTCTTCTTATTACATTGGAACTATATTTTATTTTTTAATTCAAAGTTCTAAACTTCTACTTTTTAAAAGATTTATAAAAGCTGAGGCTTCAGGGAAATAAAAAAAATTCTAAAGCTGAATGTATTTGTTGATAAAAACAGTTTACCTTAAACTTAAACATGGCCAGGCTCACATCTGTAATCCCAGCACTTTGGGAGGCTGAAGCAGGTGGATCACTGGAGGCCAGGAGTTCGAGACCAGCCTGGCCAACATGGTGAAACCCTGTCTCTACTAAAAATACAAAAATTAGCTGGCTATGGTGGCATACGCCTGTAATCACAGCTACTCAGGAGGCTGAGGTAGGAGAATTGCATGAACCCAGGAGGCAGAGGCTGCAGTGAGTCAAGATCATGCCACTGCACTCCAGCCTGGGTGACAGAGCAATACTCTGTCTCAGAAAAACAAAACAAAAACCTTAAATGTGCCATAAGGGTATATAAGCCCCTGCTGGGAAATTTTAGGTAATCCACTTCCTATTCTTAGGTAGTAGAAATTTTAAGTTTTCTATTTTCCCAGAATGAAATCCAGTATTGAATTTGTTAACGAATGGACACCTAAACTAACTCCTAAGAAACAGACCTTAAAGTTTTGTGTTCACAGTGCCTCAAAAGTTCCTGTTTAAAATCTCTGAGATCCCTTCAAAAATTGGAATAAAAATGGCTCTCTAGGCTGGTACCTCTAGTCCACGTAGCTGGGTCTGCTGGCTAATCTGATGGTTCAACTGCTGCAATTCTAGTCGTAGCTGTTCTCTCTCAGCAGATGGAAGGGGTTTTCCATGACTGGCCACTTCTGACATAGATATTCTCTCCCTTTGTTTAGAAAGAAAGTGTGAAGCTAATTTTAATATTTTATTTTGTTAAAATATTACTGACCAGAAAAACAAAGAGAAGTTGTATAATTTTAAAGGTTTCTACATGTTTGTTCAAGTAAAAAGAATGACTCATACCTCTCACTGAAGTGTCCCTGAGATGGTATGTTTTGATGAGGTGAATATGGAGAACCTCCCCAGCCACTGTGGGTTCCATATGGACTATAATCTGTAAGAGAATGATTTATTATGGTATGATGTAATTCATAGATTTGATTCTTCTTTAAGGTACTCATAATCTAAAATAAATCTTCGAATTAATTATACAGATGTCTGGTATCTACCCCAAATGGCCAGATTTAAAAAATTCCTTAACTTTGTTTTTCTAAGTGTCAGGCAGCATGATGCTAGGTGCTGATATATGTTTGTTTCTTCCCCAATGAACTTTCAGTCTTTGTAGTTTTTCTTCTAGATTACTGTATAATGAAAATGCTATTCCCCCAAATGGCAATGAAGTTATATGGGGTGGGGTGGGGGGAATGGAAGAAACATTAAGAAAGCTTCATATATAGACATTTAATTTCAGTTTATATACCTAAAATTCTCTGGGTTATAATTACCTTTCTTACTGGGATGATTCCATGGAAAGTTTGACAATTACTGCCTTGCAAGATTATTAAAAACACTGATAGTAAATGGGGAGCAGGAGTAATGCTGAAAGCCAAGATGATGAACCTTTTAGTCAGCTTACCTCTGAGATTCTTACCCGAAATGTTAATAGGTTTTGTAGGAGCTCCCTGAGGTGCCATAGCCTGCATTGGACCAGCACCCTGATATATAGTTTTGGAAGTTCGTGAGATGGCACCAAACCGAGACACTGTTGGTCGGTCTCCAAATGGGATGAGGTCATCATCACTGGTTTCTGCTGCTCTTCTCTGAAGATCTAATCGTTGGTCCCTCATTCCTTTACTCTCCACATTCTGATAAAAAAGCAAAATGAGAAATCTACCCCACACTCAGATCTCTCTGTAGCCTAATTTTTTCTAGATCTGTAATACGGTTAAAGAAGAGTACAATGCTCTTACTGGTAAGACTAAAATCATTAGTTACCTTTGGTTGATTTTATATAACACTGGTTTTTAAACCTCTGAGGTGAGGGGCAACAGGGTCTCACTCTGTCATCCAGGCTGGAATGTAGGGACACTATCATGGCTCACTGTATCCTCAACCTCCCAGGCTCCAGTAATCCTCCCACCTCAGCCTCCAAGATAGCTGGGACTACAGACATGCAACACCACACCCAGCTAATTTTTATTATTATTATTATTATTATTTATAGAGATGAGGTCTCCCTGTGTTGACCAGGCTGGTCTCAAACTCCTGGGCTCAAGCAATCATCCTGCCTCTGCCTCCCAAAGTACTGGGATTACAGGTATAAACCACTGCACCTGGCCTAAGAAATATATTTTTAAAGTTTATGGGAGGCCACTGTTTTGGACTAAGCTCCCGCACTAAGCCCCAACACACCAGATCAAAGCAGAATGTAGTCACATGTGCTAGATGCCAGAAAATCAAACTTAATTTGAAAATGGGCCAGTTTTGGCTGGCCATGGTGGCTCATGCCTGCAATCCCAGTACTTTGGGAGGCCGAGGCGGGCGGATCATGAGATCAGGAGATGGAGACCATCCTGGCCAACATGATGAAACTCCATCTCTACTAAAATACAATAAAAAAAAAAAAATTAGCCGGGCGTAGTGACACACACCTGTAATCCCAGCTACTCGGGAGGCTGAGGCAGGGGAATTGCTTGAACCCAGGAGGCAGAGGTTGTAGTAGGCTGAGATTGCGCCAATGCATTATCAGCCTGACGACAGAGAGAGACTCTGCCTCAAAAAACGAAAATGGGCCAGTTTTCCAAAAAACAGGAGATTCACAGCAATCAATAAGACGACCACTCAATTTGAACTGGCATCATAAGCCCTTCTGCTTTAATCCTATAAGGAAATTAACTTTGAAACAACCAATCTGAGTTTTGTTCCTTTTCTCTGTTTAGCTCATTAGAGTATCTTTCTATTTTCATATATGGAATGCTTCCTGATTAGTCAATCACTAATAAAAGCCAATTCAATCTTTAAAAATATATACATATAATGACCTAGTATAATATGCATATAAATATTTATCCCTATACGTTACGCACATATTTTATATATATATATATATATATACACATATACATACAAATATATAATTTGTATGCACATTAACATTTGAGAAATACTGGGTTAGACTTCTTTCACCTATTTGGGAGGTTCTCAATTACCTCTAGATTGGATTGCAACTTTGTTTTATTTTGAGACAGTGTTCTGCTGTCACCAGGTTGGAGTGTAGTGGCCTATGAGACTCAACCTCCTGGGCTCAAGTGATCCTCCTGCCTCAGCTTCTCAAATAGCTGGGACCACAAGTGCATATCACCACACCTGGCTAAAAATTTCTTGGAGAGATGTGGTTGCCGTGTTGCCAGGCTGGTCTTAAACTCCTGGGCTCAAACAATCCTCCCACTTCAGCCTCCCAAAGTGTTGGGGTTATAGGTGTGAGTCACCATGTCTGGCCCAAACTTTTTTATTCTTTACTGATTTAAGAAAATGAGTTTTATTTTGCTAATACTCGTTTACTGTCTTATAATAACCCTTTCTGAAAGCCAAGTACAAAGCAAAGATTCCTGCCTAACTTCCCCTCATTTCATTCCAGTAAGAGCCTTACTGCAGCCTAAAAATAATGCTTCCCTAATCCTACCACAAAATAAATAAAAGTAAAGGTTTATTTTGCTTTTTCTTCCTCTAAAATTCTCAATTTTGGGGGCGAAGGGAGGCTGGCACCTAATCATATTTATGCTATTAGATATCACTTCACTCATTTACAGTAGTTAACAGCACCCAAATTTTTTTTATTGTAAATATTGGTCTTTTCTTAACCATTTCGAAAAAGTATTTATGAAAATCTATATAACAATCTAGGAAACCTCTTTCAGAGTTAATAAGGACAAATGGGTTACAAATAATAGTGAAGGCATAGCTTTCAACCCAGCAATACCATTTTTTATTTTGTGGGATGGAGTCTCACTCTGTCGCTTAGACTGGACTATAGTGGTGCAATCTTGACTGACTGCAACCTCTGCCTCCCAGGTTCAAGTGACTTTCTTGCCTCAGCCTCCTGAGTAGCTGGGATTACAGGCGCCCACTACCACGCCCAGCTAATTTTTGTGTATTTAATAGAGCTGAGGTTTCACCATGTTGGACAGGCTGGTCTCAAATTCCCGACCTCAAGTGATCCGCCTGTCTTGGCCTCTGAAAGTGTTGGGATTATAGGTGTGAGCCACCGCACCTGGCCAGTAATACCATTTCTAAGGGTAACTTTCACACATGTGAAGCCATACTACACTCCAGCCTGGGTGACAGAGTGGGACTCCATCTCAAAAAAAAAAAAGAGGACACATCTTAAAAGCAATGCTGAGTGAAAATATAAGCTGAAGTGTTTAATTTACATAAGGTCTATAAACATATAAAACAACACTGTTTAGAAATAGTATAAAATTATTCATGGCCAGGCACAGTAGCTCACACCTGTAACTCCAGCACTTTCAGAAACCGAAGCAGGAGAATTGCTTGAGCCCAGGAGGCGGATGTAACTACTTCTTGAAAATTTTATTTCTTTAAAAAATAAAAAGACAATTAAGATACTACCCAGGCAGGATAGCTCATGCCTGTAATCCCAGCACTTTGGGAGGCAGCGGCCGGAGGATTGCTTGAGGCCAGGAGTGTAAGAGCAGTCTAGGGAACATAGCAAGACCCCCATTTCTACAAAAAAAAAAATTTTTTTTTTTTTTTTAAATTAGGTGAGTGTGGTGGCATGTGCCTATAGTTCTAGGTACTCAGGAAGATCACCTGAGTCCAGGAGTTTGAGGTTACAGTAAGCCATAATTGTGTCATTGCACTCTACCCTGGTGACAACGTATGACCCTATTTCTATAAAAAGATAAGATTTTGATAATATTTTAAACTTGGTTATTAGAAACACTGGTGTTACATGATTTTTCACTAAAGAATAAAATAACCCAAGTATAAAATTTCAGCATCTTAGAGTTCACTTGAAGCTGAGCAGCTATAATTCTGGCTCAAATACTACTCTTGTTCACTAGATTCAACTTTGTTATTTAAACTTCAGAGTTGTGAAGTTTTAACTTATTTGGTGAAGAAATCCAAGATCTTGATTAATTATGTGAAATAATTTAATTTGGGTTGTAAACAACTGTTGAGAAATTGCTATTTGCACAGCAATATAATAAATGTCTGTCTAGGTAAGTATTAAATGATTTTTATTTACATCTAAATGAAACAAAACCTATATTATTTAAAGATAACTCAATTGCAGAATATAGAATATGGCCTGAATCGTTTAAGCAAAGCTGAATTATTTGTTCCTAAACTGTAATCGATGAAAATTTATTTGGTTTAATCTTGATTTGTATTAATTATTGCTTAGCTATTACACATACCATCATTTCCACACTCCCTGCTGCCACAACATCTTTGGGTTTTGCATCTTTGGTTCCAATGTAGGAGCCGATGGTGTCACATGACCAGGGAGAGTACTGGCTATAATCATTTCCTTTGTATTTCCCAGCTACCTTCAAGTCTTCATCCAAAAACTATAGATGGAGAAGGGATAAAAAAAAAAAGAAAAAAACCAGAAAATGGGTCTATGAGTAACAAGACAGAGAAAGCAGGGAATTTCTTAGAACATCGTGCTGAAGCAACATAATGATGATTATTCAATTTTTAAGTGGCACAATAGAAGATTTTTGTGAACTATGAAAAATATAAGTGAAGAGTGATTTTTAGTTTTCAGTTTTTTTTTTTTTCCAACTTAGCAGAAGGTAAAAAGAAAAAAGAGTATTTCAATCTCCTTCCAGAAATCAAGATAGGATTTTATGGGTTTGGTTATCATTTTCTTTATCAGATGAATAAACATTTAAGCATATATGTACCAAGCCATAGTTTTGTTAGACCCTTCTCAATGTTTCTTTCAATAAAATCAAGGTAACCAAGCATATTAAAAATTTTGATTTTTATAGTACATGATGGTGTAGTAACTTTTCACTGAAATCTCTTTAATAGCACTAATTCATATCTTGAATAAACTATGCTCCTTGGGTTGATTCAGTGAGATGAAAAGGACATCTAATTTTTATCTTAAGGTAAGCTCTCCAGTTATCTAATAAACAGAATAGCTATTCTAAGGCTAATGTATTTTCACTAAAATTACAACATTCACATTTATATAATGTTTTACATTTTCAAAGTGTTTTCATGTATACTATTTTATAAGCTCTTAATCCATGATAGACAACACAGGTGATATGACCAAGGCTATACCAGTGTAAGGCAGTGCTTGGACTCTAATATTTTTCATTTTATCACAAGACATATATACATTGATACCTAAGGGCTACTGGTTCATTCAAGCGGATCTATGCCTTCCCCTATATTAAACACATCTCTTTTCAGAGTCATCATTTTTGGCCTTCTGCACTGACATAGGGTCTGCTGCTCACTAACATCACTCATTGTCAACAACTCTTCTGTTTCTATTATTCATAACCTCTTCCTTTTTCTTTGTCCTACTATTTAAAGTTTTTATCCTTATTTTTCTTCCACTTACTAACTTTAGATAGAACAGCTAACTTTTAAAACACATAACTTAGCAATTACAGTGCTCTTTTTTTTTTTTTTTTTTGAGACATGTCTTCCTCTGTCACCCAGACTGAAGTGCAGTGGCATGATCTTGGCTCACTGCAACCTCCACCTCCATTCTCCTGCTTCAGCCTCCCAAGTAGCTGGGACTGCAGGTATGTACTCCTACACCTGGCTAATGTTTGTATTTTTAGTAGAGATGAGGTTTCACTACGTTAGCCAAGCTGGTCTTGAACACCTGACCTCAGGTGATTCACCCACCTCGGCCTCCCAAAGTACTGGGATTACAGGCATCAGCTACCATGCCCAGCCAAGAGTGCTCCTTTTTAAAAATCTGACTGTTGTGTGTTATATGCAGCTGTTTATATGAATGAGATAAATTTATATACCAACATGGACAGCCATGAAAATTGGTTAAGTAAAAACAAAAACAAAGGCAAAACAGACATCAAACCAAGATGTATTTACTAAATGATCCCATTAAAAAAAATGAGGTCAGGTGAGGTGGCTCACACCTGTAATCCCAGCACTTTGGGGTGCTGAGGCAGGCGGATCACCTTAGGTCAGGAGTTCAAGACCAGCCCGGGTCAAGGTGGTGAAACCCCATCTCTACTAAAAAAATGACGATTAGCTGAGTGTGGTGGTGCATGCCTGTAGTCCCAGCTAGTTGGGAAGCTGAGGCAGAAGAATTGCTTGAACCTGGGAGGTGGAGGTTGCAGTCAGCCAAGTTCATGCCATTGCACTCCAGCCTGGGTGACATTCCATCTCAAAAATAAATAAATACATAATATTAATAATGAGATCCAACAATCCCACTACTGGGGATTCATCCAAAGGAAAATAAATCAGAATATGAAGGGATATCTGTACTCCCATGTTTTATTCCCAATAGCCAAGATATGGAATCAGCCTAAGTGTCCAGCAACTGATGAAGAAAATGTGGTATAGATACAATGGAATACTAAAAAAATACTAAAAAAAGAATTAATCCTGTCATTTGCAGCAACACAGGTGAGCCTGGAGGACATCACATTAAGTGAAACTGGTCAGGTGCAGAAAGATAAATATTGCATGTTCTCACTCATATGTGGGAGCTAAGAAGTTGAGTCACAGAAGTCGAGAGTGTAACTGTGGTTATGAGAGACTAGAAAGGGAATGGGGGTAGGGAAGGGGAGAGAGAGCTTGGTTAACAGACACGAAATCACAGCTACATAGGAGAAATTACTTCTAGTGTTCTATAGCACTGTAGGGTAAATACAGTTAACAATAATTTACTATATATTTTCTAAAAGCTAGAAGAGAGGATTGTTTTTCCTTCTTTGAAAAAATTATGGTTTTTTAAAGAAAAGTTTTAACATTATAAACAGATCTTTATACACAATTTTATTCACCATTTCTTTAAACCAATTCAATCCAGGTTTATTTACTTAGTTACAAACGACAGAAAAAAATCTGGGCTGGGCACAGTGGCTGTAAGACCAGCACTTAGGGTGGATTGCTAGAGCCCATGAGTTGGAGACCACCTGGGCAACAAAGCAAGACCCTATCTTTTATAAGAAAATAGAAAAATTTAAAAAAAAAATTTCCACTTAGGATCTTGAAAGTCAAAATAAATGGAAAGTATCTAGGATAGATTGACAAAAGAAAGGAGTAACAACAAA
Organism: Sapajus apella; assembly: GCF_009761245.1. NCBI lineage: Eukaryota > Metazoa > Chordata > Mammalia > Primates > Cebidae > Sapajus > Sapajus apella. Next base: position 16,345,932 of record NW_022436965.1, on the reverse strand, counting down.
ATGATGATCAATTTGACGAACAAAGAAATGACAATCTTAGGCCGGGTACAGTGGTTCACGCCTGTAATCCCAGCACTTTGGGAAGCTGAGGTGGGCAGATCACAAGATCAAGAGCTCGAGACCAGCCTGGCCAACATAGTGAAACCCCCTCTCTACTAAAAGTACAAAAAATTAGCTGGGCGTGGTGACGGGCACCTTAATCCCAGCTACTTGGGAGGCTGAGGCAGGATAATCACTTGAAGCTGGGAGGCAGAGGTTGCAGTGAGCTGAGATTGCGCCATTGCACTCTAGCCCAGGTGACAGTGCAAGACTGTCTCAAAAAAAAGAAAGAAACCATAATCTTCATACACCAAAAAACAAAAACAAAACAGATTTGTAGTAAGAGAGGTGGCGACTTATAAAGGAATCTTGAGACAAACACTACGTTAACAATGCTATAGTTACATAAAGCAAGAACAGATCTGCCAAGCATTTTTCTTTGAAACAAAATCTGAAGATCATAAAGAGATATTTATTTAGCCCACAGGAAAAATGTTATTTCTACAATGTTACGTAATACAAAAATTTATAATTAAAATATAACACTGCTCTCTTCTTCAAAGAAAAGTTGGATGACTGGCCAGGCGCAGTGGCTCATGCCTGTAATCACAGCACTCTGGGAGGCCAAGGTGGCCAGATTACCTGAAGTTAGGAGTTCGAGACCAGCCTGGCCAACGTGGTGAAACTCTGTCTCTACTAAAAATACAAAAATTAGCCTGGCGTGGTGGCGCATGCCTGTAATGCCAGCTACTCAGAAGGCTGAGGCAGGAGAATCTCTTGAACCCCGGAGGCAGAGGTTGCAAAAAAAAGAAAGAAAAGAAAAGAACAGTTGGATGACTGTTCTGAATGACTTAAAAGCTACCTGCCTACCAGTCAAAGGGTGACCTGAAACTCTCTGGAAGCATCCTGCATTTCTGTAACTTGCAGCAGCGAGTATCACATACACAACTGTCCAAGAAAGAGAGGATTTTGAATGTTCCCAATATAGATAAAAGATCAATGTTTGAGATGATATGCTAATTACCCTGATCATTGCATATTGCATATATGCATCGAAATATTACTCTGCATCCCATAAACTTGTACAATTATAATGTGTCTACTAAAAAGATGTTAGTTCACGTACAGAAAGAAGGTGAAATATACATGAAAAGTTTAAATAATAAACAACGGGTACAGAAAATGGGATTTTGGAGAAACTCCTCTTTCTATATCACGTATTTCTATAATGTATGAATTTAGTACAACTGTAGGTAGATTATTTTATTTATGTTTTAATTTTTGTTGAGAAGGAGTCTGGCTCTGTTGCCCAGGTTGGAGTGCAGTGGCGCGATCTTGGTTCACTACAATCTCCACCTCCTGGGTTCAAGTGATCCTCCTGCCCCAGCCTCCTGAGTAGCTGGGATTACAGGTGCTCACCACCATGGCAGGCTAATTTTTGTATTTACATTGCTTATAATCAGAACTGAGGTTTAAATACATAGTTTTGCATTTTAGTAACAAAAATGATTCTAGATAAAGTTCTGTAATAGCCAGGCATTATAATTTTTATTAGGAGTAAAAATAATAATAAATATGAATTACTTACTGAATGCCTGCTACATGCCAGATGCCTTATGTTTCAACTTAACCATACCACTATAAGGTAGGTTTTATTATGTTTGATTCATAAATGAAGAAACTTGCACCTCAAAGTTCAGGGAGGCTAAGTAATTTTAAAAAGATCACAATGAAGGATACAACTGAACCTCAAAGTTTAGTATGTTTGATTCCAAAAATTGCTTACTTTTTACAATGTCATATTGTTTTCCATATTTCTTATAAAACAGTATGGCATAACAGAGTTTCAGGGTATATGCTAATAAACAATTTTTGGGAAAAAAAATCACAATTGTTTATTTTTTTCCTAATTTTTTTGAGACAGGGTCTTTGTTACCCAGGTTGGAACGCAGTAGCACAATCATAGGTCACTGCAACACGGACCTCCCAGGCTCAAGTGATCCTCCCACCTCAGCCTCCCAAGTAGCTAGGACCACAGGCACGTCCCACCACACCTGGCTAAATTTTTTTCTTTTTCTTTCTTTTTCAGATGAAGTTTCGGTCTTCTTGCCAAGGCTGGAGTGCAATGGCAAGATCTTGGCTCACTACAACCTCCGCCTCCCAGTTTCAAGCGACTCTCCTCCCTCAGCTTCCCCAGTAGCTGGGATTACAGGCATGCACCACTACGATCGGCTAACCAAAGTGCTGGGATTACAGGCTTGAGCCACCGCGCCCGGCCGAGATGAGGTTTCTCCATGTTGGTCAGGCTGGTCTTGAACTCCTGACCTCAGATGATCCACATGCCTCAGCCTCCCAAAGTGCTGGGATTACAGGCATGAGCCACTGTGCTTGGGCACCTGGCTAATTTTTATTTTTAAATTTGTAGGGATGGGGTCTCACTATGTTGCTCAGGCTGGTCTTTAACTCCTGGTCTCAAGCAATCTTCCCACCTCAGCCTCCCAAAGTGTGGGATTATAGGTGTGAGGTACTACACACCTGGCTTTTACTTTATAAAGAAAACTACATTAATAGATGTTGTGACTTTACTAATAGCCTGCATTTTTGTGGAAAATTCATCCAAAGTGTTTAGATGGAAAAACTAGATATTGTGAACAACTTCTATTTAGTAGATTTCCTTCATATACCCAACAAGATGCTGTTTACTATGTGTGATGCACTTTTCAATTTTCATTTATTATTCATCATTTGTCAGTTAGCAATGTTTAGAATCGTAATTCTATACATAAAGGATGCAAGACAAGTTCCTTACATAGTATCAACTGTAATCCTGCTGAGAAAACTTATTTAAAAAAAAACATATACAAACTATAAGCTAAGGCAGTATGTACAATCAACAAAACAAATACGATTACTTCAAAGTTGGATTTTTGGGCTGGGTGCAATGGCTTATGACTGTAATCCCAGTACTTTGGGAGGCCAAGGCAGGCAGATCATTTGAGGTCCGGAGTTCGAGACCAGCCTGGCCAACATGGTGAAACCCTGTCTCTACTAAAAATACAATAAAAATTAGCTGGGTGTGATGGCACATCCAGCTTCTGGGGAAGGCTGAGGCAGGAGAATTGCTTGATCTGGGAGGCTGAGGTTGCAGTGAGCCAAGATCTCTGGCACTGCACTCCAGTCTGGGCAACAGAGTAAGACACTGTCTCAAAAAAGAAAAAAAAAAAAAAACAACGTTGGCTTTTTGAAAAGATGAATAGCCAGGCGCGGTGGCTCACGCCTGTAATCCCAGCACTTTGGGAGGCGGAGGCGGGTGGATCACGAGGTCAACAGATCGAGACCACCCTGGTCAACACGGTGAAACCCCGTCTCTACTAAAACTACAAAAAATTAGCTGGGCATGGTGGCGCGTGCCTGTAATCCCAGCTACTCAGGAGGCTGAGGCAGGAGAATTGCCTGAACCCAGGAGGCGGAGGTTGTGGTGAGCCGAGATCGTGCCATTGCACTCCAGCCTGGGTAACAAGAGTAAAACTCTGTCTCAAAAAAAAAAAAAAAAAAAAAAAAAAAGATGAATAAAATGGGTAAATCCCTAGCAAGACTGACAAAAAAATATTACCAGTATCAGAAATAGAAAAACGAATGATCACTGTAGACCATACAGACAATAAGATAATAAGATAACACTTATTCACTATAACTATTAGCACTGTCATGCAGAAATACAAAGAAGCTGACTCCCCAAATTATGGTTTATTTTTTTAAAAAAAGAACTGGAACATTAGCCATTATTATTATTATTTTTTTTTTATTTCATGAATTTCTCCTCAGAAACATTAACCATTATTGGCCGGGCGCGGTGGCTCAAGCCTGTAATCCCAGCACTTTGGGAGGCCGAGGCGGGTGGATCACGAGGTCAAGAGATCGAGACCATTATTTTTAAGCAACCTTATTTGACTGTTTTTTTCCGATTTTCACTATCTATATTTACCTGTCTTTCCTATTCATTAAAACAACTTTTCTGGCTGGTTTCCTCATTACTGAATTAAATGATATGTCTTACTTATTTAAAACAATTCTGAAACTAGGATTAGAAAAAAGCTTCACAAATATGACAAAGATTTTCTACCAGCAAGCCTACAGCCAACTTCATAATGGCAAATTATTATTAAAAGCTCCATTTACTCAAATATTAGAAACTAGTCAAGAATATGTGTTATCATCATTTCTATTTAGCATTATGCCAGAGTCCAAAATAATAAGACAAAGACAAGACAAAAGGATTAAAGAGGAAAAAAAGATTATTATTCAGAGGACATAATTATGTGCACAGAAAATTCAAAAGCATCTACTCACAAGTATTAGAATAGAGAAATTCAGCAAGACAGCTGAACAAAAAGGTCAATACATCAAAATCTATTTAATTTCTCTATATTAATAACATAGAAAATGAAAATTTCCAAAAGAATTCTATTTAAAATAATTTCAAAAAACATTGGTTATCTAGGAATAAATTTAACGTTAAGATACGCAAGATACTGAAATGTGAAGTATAAAGAAAATCCAAATAAATGAAGGGGGTATATCATGTTCATAGAGACTTGATATTAGAAAGATGTCACCTCTCACCCTATCGATCTAAAGCAAAACTGTCGAGGCTGAGCACGGTGGCTCACGCCTGTAATCCCCAGTACTCTGGGAAGCTGAGGTAGGTGGATAACCTGAGGTCAGCAGTTTGAGACCAGCCTGACCAATATGGTGAAATGCTATCTCTACTAAAAATACAAAAATTATGGCTGGGCATGGTGGCACGCGCCTGTAACCTCAGTCGCTCGGGAGGCTGAGGCAGGAGAATCACTTGAACCCAGGAGGTGGAGGCTGCAGTGAGCTGAGATTGTGCCACTGCACTCAGGTATGGGCAACAGAATAAGACTCCAACTCAAAAAAACAAAAACAAAAACAAAAATCAGCCAGGAGTGGGTGGTGGTGTGCACCTGTAGTCTGAGCTCCTCAGAAGGCTGGGACATGAGAATTGCTTGAACCTGGGAGGCAGAGGTTGCAGTAAGCCAAAATCATGCCACTGCACTCCAGCCTGGGCAACAGAATGAGACTCCGTCCCCCAAAAAATAAATAAATAAAAATAAAGCAACACTGTCTAATAGAAATATAACGAGATCCACATATACAATTAAAACATTTTTAGTGGCTGGGCATGGTGGCTCATGCCTGTAATCCCAGCACTTTGGGAGGAGGAGGCGGGCAGATCACAAGGTCAAGAGATCAACCATCCTGGCCAACATGGTGAAACCCCATCTCTACTAAAAATACAAAAGTTAGCTGGGCGTGGCGGCGCGTGCCGGTAGTCCCAGCTACTCAGGAGGCTGAGGCAGAAGAACTGCTGGAACCCAGGAGGCGGAGGTTGCAGTGAGCCAAGATTGCACCACTGCACTCCAGCCTGACACCTGGTGACAGAGTGAGACTCTGTCTCAAAAAAACAAAACAAAACAAAACAAAACAAAAAAAAAAACCTCAATAAAAACATTTTTAGTGGCCACATTAAAAACAAAAACAGGTAAAATTAATTTTAATCATAATTTTATTTAATCCAGTATATCAAAAATACTAATGATTTTTACATTTTTGGTATTAATCCTTGAATCCAAGTGAAATCAATTTTAATAATAATTTTATTTATTAATGAATGTTACATTTTTGGTATTAAATCCTTGAATCCAGTGTATATTTTATGACTCTAGTACATATAAACTTGAACTAGCCACATATTACATGTTCAATAGCCACATGTGGCTAGTGGCTACCATAATGGACAGCACAGATTTAGACATCTGAAGTAATCCTAATCAAAACTGGAGCAGAGGTTTTTGTGAAAATCAATATGCTGATTCTTGAAAGATAACAATACTAGAAACTATAGGCCAGGCACAGTGGCTTACACCTATAATCCTAGCACTTTGGGAGGCCGACCTGCGCTCAGGAGCTGGAGACCAGACTGCGCAACATGGTGAAGCCCCATCTCTATTAAAATACAAAAAAAATTAGCTGGGTGTGGCAGTGTGTGCCTGTAGTCAGCTACTTGGGAGGCTGAGGCAGGAGAATCGCTTGAACCTGGGAGGTGGAGGTTGCAGAGGGCTGAGATTGCGCCACTGCACTCCAACTGGGCCACAGAGGGAGACTCTGTCTCCAAAAAAGAAAAAAGAAAATACAACCACCACATATTGAGACTTATGATAAACATATTGAGACTTATGATAAAACTACACAAAGAGAAATTGGCATTGGTTTCAAGGATAGAAACAGACTGATGGAAAAGAATAGAGTCCAGAACATGTATGTGGTCACCTGATTATGATAAATCAGGGAACCAGGGAAAGCATGCTGATTTAAATAAATTGTGCTGGGTCAATGCCTTACAGGAAAAAAAAAAAAAAGGATCTTGACTCCTAATACATTATGTTACATACAAACAAAATCAGTTCTACATGGTTTGTAGAGCTAAATGATAATAAACCTTTTAGAAGAAAACAGGAAAAAAACCAAACTGGACACACACACAAACACACTGATAAATGAGTAAATGAGACTAAAAATGATTTGCTTACTTCTTCTGGATGAAAGGTAGGAGGCAAGGTTGGTGACGGTGCAAAAGGAGGTGGAGAGATAACCTTTCTTTCTTCTAGCTGGGCCATTATTTCCTTTCGTCGGCGATGTAGTTCATCTAGACTAGGATGAGGCTGGGGAGGAGGAGGAAGCCGGCTATAAGGTGGTTCCTTAAAACAGAAAGATTAGTTAAAATTGAAAGAGAATTTCAGGACAGATTAATTCGTTTAATATTCAGCATATATTTTAAGTTAAGAAGCAACTTGTAAACCCTTCTTAACATTGGGAAATACCAAGACTTAATAGAACAATGGAAAACAAACCCCCCAAATGCTCAAGATCTTCCAAAGTGCTAAATTTAGGTTTCTTTTATTTAGTCATAATTTCCAAGTAGATCTAGAATTGTTAATTAAACCTTCTGAAGTTCAGAAACTAGAATGGTTAGTTATGGGGAAGGAGGCAGAATTTTCTCATTAATAGTTAAAAAAATACCCAAATTATGAAAAGATAAAAAAAGAAGCTCTCTTATAAAAAAGAAGTTATCAAAGGGTTACTGTCATTCCATAGAAAGGAATCACTGCAAGCAATAATCAAATTAAGTCTATGTAATAAGAAAAAAAGTGCAGCATACTCTGAGGTACGAAGCTCTGATCCGAGGTGGATGAGGAGCCACTGGATAGTAACTCTCGATCTGTTGGTATCTTTCTCTGGATTCTGGTACATAGGATGGTACTGCTGCAGGTGGAATCTCAATGGGTATAGGGCTTTCTCGGAACATCTCTTCTCTCGTGTACGACTGAGCAGGGTACACTTGACGGCCATCATAGTGAGATGGGTATATAGGTGGGTACTGCTGTGGCTGTGTGCCATACTGAGAGTTTACAACACGATCTTGGAGGTAAGGTGGATAATGATCCAAGTAGGGAGGAGCAGGTTCAGGAGCAGATGGTGGAGGTCTGACAAAGCGGGACACACATTGTGGTGGTGGAGTATAATACATACCTGTACAACATAATAGAAGAATCAAAGGCACTAATGAGCCAATCTAGTTTTCTACATAAGACTTTACCTTTTAAAATACTGAAACACTAAAGTATTGATAATCTAATTTCTTTAGAAGTTTTCCCTCTGCTTATATAATCAGGTTAACTTTAAAAAAAAATAACAAGCAAAATTACCTGTAAAAGTCATTGAAAAAAGTACCCTACTTAAAATCTATAATAGTAGATTGGCTCTCATTGTTTGACCCTCTTTCTGGTGTGTCTTAATGCAATGAAGACACTTGAAAACAAAAACTGCATTTCCCAGATATCCTTGAAGTCAGGTTCTACAAATCAACCACTTGCATGAGTTTTGAATTTGAAACTGAAATAACTGGGAAGAGATAAGGACACAAAAGGCCAATTTTGCTGGTGCAGATTAGTTACTGCTTCGCTCTAGAGTTCTTGAGACAACAGTTGTGGCAATAGTTTCTCAATTTTCGGACTTTTGCCTCAAATGATGTGATCTTGGAATTAAGTAGTGAGGACAGAAAGTTTCTATTTCTACTGCTTCCTCATTGTAACAAGTTCTCTTGCAGCTAGCTCTGGAGCGTTGTTTGCTTCTCTAGGGCCTCCACCAATATGGCAGGCACCTAACTCCTGCACTAAATCTCTTTCTGCTTAATATAGCTCAAATAATTCATCTAAAAGTGAAACCAGGCTACAAAAATGGTTGCATTTTTCCTATAATGGATAGTCAAAAGGAAGACACAAATCACATTTCATCATATTTTGCATGAATTAGTATTGCCATATCAATTAAAAACTATTCTTATGAATGTAGAGAAGACAACATGATTCAAAATTAACTGACAGACTTGGAAAAAGAAAAGAGGGCACTTTTAATCTATTCTCCTTTTAAAAATTATAGTATCATACTGCTTCTGACAGAGAGATCCAAGATGTACAATCATTCAGTATTTTACACATAAATTGTGTATGTAAAACAGTTTATCTTCTTTCCTTCATTCTCCATACCTGGTATTATCATTGAAGCTGGCTAATTTTCAAATCTTTCTATTTTCTAAATCCCTTCTTCTCCTTTCCCACCACACCAATTCCTCAATTCTCACACCAGGATTAACAGTCTCCTAACTCAACTCTCATCTTTCCAATGCATTCATAATTTTTCTTTCTATTCCAAATAGCTTTATTTGGGGCATTTCTTCCACTAAGTCTTTTTGATTCCTCAAGTTCTCAATGATCTCCCTTGAGTCTTTCAGTCTATTTCTACAAAGCTAATATTTTTTTTTTTTTTTTTTTTTTTTTTTTTTTTTTTTGTTGGGTTTTT